>NC_083761.1:44995093-45595093 GCF_963514075.1 Conger conger | reverse complement strand
TCCCTGGCCCTTCTGGCTGCATGCCTCTGCCCTGTACCTTAGCAACTGTTTCAGGTCGCCGAGCAACAGGCTGCTTATTGTTCACACTCTGCTCAGCAACATCTCTGCAAGCTCTGGTTTTTCCTGCCTAGTGCAGTCCATGTTATTAGAGGATGGCTGTTCTGCTGAAATGTGCAAATGATATAACCATTAGAGTAGACAAACTTTTCTACAATAGCCTGGGGGACAGGACAAATTACTAGGATCAGGCCAATTCACTGTGCATTAGTCAAAGGCACTGTAGCTGCACAGAAGCAAAATAACTCTTGACTCCATATGAAATGTACAGTACAGCCCGCTTAGATCGCCTAGCTGCTCCAGTATTGTGTAATCATTTTATATTAAAGGTACAATAAGTAACTTTTAACAGTCACGAGAGGAATTGCAGCAACAAACACCCTCAAACCACAACACTGTTTATCCCTCCCCTGAAACGCCATTGGCTGTGGCAATTTCAAACAATGAGCTAGAATTATTTCTACAGCTGTACAATGTGTTCATGCCTCAACTGTATATTTTGAAACCCGAATTTAAGGACTATAAACACAGGCAGAGGGTGAGTCACCATGTCAGTGAGACTTTTTCTATGATAGGAAGGGATTTGCAATGGTCTTGTAACAATGTTTTAACACAAAAATCTTACCTATTGTACCTTTAAAAAACTAAATGAACACTATAAAAGCTGAACTAAACTGAATAAACGAAACTAATCGGACTAATCCGATTTCTCCTCAGGAGATGAATAAACAGCAGATAGAATTTGTCACAACAATCCAATGTTGGGAATCATAGACGATAGAAAGAATATGGACCAAGTGCCGGTGACGTCGCCCAGGGGTTGTGAAAAGTGTTTTGAAACCATGGAGGTGAAGCTGCCACCATATGGGCATGAACGCCACAGAGTGCGGCTCGTCCTCTAAGCGCGTAAAATAGAATCACTCAGCAGTGACGCAAACTGTCCCTGATTCGTTCACAAAGTATTACCATTGTTCTAATAACACAATGGCCTTTAAGAAATTGGCACATGGGGATTTGATAAAGGAATTAATTGGGGATTAAGGATTGGGACTACGTTTTCTTGTGGGATAAAAATAATTTGTATTTTTACCATTGACTTACATTGAAAGGGGTGGCTGAAAAACCTGGACTGGAGACAACAGCACTGGTTCTAGTGAACAACATCTATCAATAGGACCAGGAATTTAGTCAAAAACAAAGCCTAGTTTTGCCCGCTAGGTGGGAATGCACATACATTTTCGCAAAACGGCAGAATAGTGTAACACCCGCAAGGGATGCTGACTGCACCTTCTGCCCGTCCCCTTAATATAGCACTTGGCTAGCAGAGTAGCGAGGTCAGTACTCACACTGCTCAGTTTGACCTCACTCTTGCTCCTTCTAGAAAACTGGCTGGTCAGGTGGTACAGCACGGTCCGGCCTCGCCGCCTGGCCTCGGTGAAGTGAGAGCTGCCCGTCTTCCTGCTCGGCCTCTTGTCCTCTGGAACAGAGAACATTGGGGGTGGGGTCACAAGGGCGCGTGCCTGAGGAAGCCACATCACGCCGCGCCTCATCTTCCGCCATACCTTCTCTCCTGCCGTTGTGGTGGCTCTTGCCGTGCGTATCGGTGATGTCCTTGAAGGAGAAGAGAAACAGCACCATCTCGCCCTTCTCGTTTTTGATGGGTACGATGTCCAGGAGACACCAGAAGGAGGTGCCTGAAATGAAAACAAAGAAATATGTTGCAGTATGGAAAAATAAATATAAAGAACCTCTACTTGGATCTGAGCTGGTGAGGGCAGAGATGCACTCTTTGTTTTCACTCTTGTGCTCTTTGTTAGGTGGGTATGATAATACAGTATTAAAACATACTGGAGATATCCATTGCCCACAATGTAAAGACATATAAAGAAATATAAGCATTTGTTTTGGGATCAACATATATCATTGTTGGCAATGGATGCTTTTTTAAAATTATTTTTATATGTTGCAAATCATCCCAAGGACATACTTCTAAATATGCATATAAAACAGAATAGCACAGCAGCTTTTTAATAACACCCTTAATAGAAGCTCACAGAAGCTTCCATATGGTAAACACAGCATTGAACTGATTTACTTGCAACATCATTTCTTTTAGATGGAAGGGAATGTTCTTTCCCTATTTTATAATCCAGTTCAATGATGAACAAACAACATTTTAATAAAACAACTGAGTTTGAAAAAAGTACATTTTGGCTTAGGTCTAAATACTCATTTATAATAATTTCATTTTAGTAATTTAGTAATTTTAGTAATATGTGAGTTGCTGATATCCACAATACACCCCAAGCCTACTGTTATTTTCACAGTGCGAATCCTGTGAGATTGCAGCTTCAGGCATTATCAGTAGAAAATACTTATATTGGCCTACCAGAGATAAAAAGGATTATTATACATTTTAACTATGTGATTCTATGAAATATGTTAAAGACAAACAACAGGATATAATGCTGACAACTTTGAAAACATACTATTCAAATGCATCATTTCAAATGGTTCAACTACCAACACACAATTAACTAAACAGTATGTGTATTTATGCAACTGTGCTGTTTTTGGCTTACATTTTCTAAGTTTAAGCTCACACATCTACAATACTGTTGTAGCTACACACTGCCACCTGTCATTTCCTTTCACCTCAAGACTACCTGAATTTGTGCAGTCATCATACACCTCTCTTTCAGTTACCAATTTTAGGCATGTTTATGTCATATACAGATGCATTTTCGTCCTAATACTTTGAAATATGTATTTATATGTATGAGTTTGAGGCGGCACGGATGGTGCAGTGGGTAGCACTGCCGCCTCACAGCAAGGAGGTCCTGGGTTTGAATCCCCGTCGGCCGGGGCCTCTCTGTGCGGAGTTTGCATGTTCTCCCCGTGTCTGCGTGGGTTTCCTCCGGGTACTCTGGTTTCCTCCCACAGTCCAAAGACATGCATGTTAGGCTGATTGGAGAGTCTAAATTGCCCATAGGTATGAATGTGTGAGTGAATGGTGTGTGTGCCCTGCGATGGACTGGCGACCTGTCCAGGGTGTATTCCTGCCTTTCGCCCAATGTAAGCTGGGATAGGCTCCAGCCCCCCTGCGACCCTGTTCAGGATAAGCGGGTTCAGATAATGGATGGATGGATGGATGGATGTATGAGTTTCATATTAAATATTTGCCTCCACAATGTGTTTTTGTTTATGAATAATTTATTCTTTAAAGAATGACTTTTAGTCAAGATAGCAATTGATGAGTACCAGAGGTTGTGCCTGGTAAAATAGGGCAACTGTCCTAAAGTATAGGATGCAGTTTCACAAAATAGATTGTAATGCTTGACAGAAACCTGTGGTGAAGAAAACGTATGAAAATTATGGATTATGGAATTATGGAAAATTATTATCCATTTTTGGAAAGTCACATATGCATGCCTGCCAAATTTGATTGACAGTGAAACAAACTTTGTACCTCAATTATGTGTAATTTAGTCAAAACCCCACTAAATAATTCTCCAATCAACTTCAAGCAAAGGTTTGTGAGTTTAAATGAAATTGTGGGGAAAGCATTATGTGACACTACACCCTCTTTTGATTGTGCGTTTTTCGCAACAAAAAAAAAACCTCAAGAAAATATGTTCAATTTGGATGAAACATGACAGCTCTAATGTAGTTAATTAGAACTATACACTGATTTACAATTTTTCTCAATCATATTTTTAATGTTCTCTTAACACCAAAACATTTTATGCATACAGCAAAACTTCATGGTCCATCTCCAAAAGCGCGTACCTCACTCAAAATCTTTAACTCATGTTTCAAAATAAGATAATTGTTTCATTATGACAATGAACCCTGGAAGAGCATTTGTTACAGTAACTTCAAATCAGTCTCTCTTTCTGCAGTACAATATTGCACATTGAAATATGGGAAAGACGACTTGTAAGAGACTAGACAACAATCTTACTTGTTGAGAATCAATTTTATTGATACTGTGACACAGTGCAAAACATCACAGTTCATGTTTTCTTTCTGAACTTCAAACATGCATTTATTGTAATCTGAAATAGCATGAAGAATTACAATAATGCATAATTGTGCACCTGTTTTCCCTTTCGGAATGTTTGAATGATTCATGACACTGTGTACCAGCCCACATTAGGTTACACTCTTCGACCTGGCTCTGCCATTGTAAGACCATGGTTGATTACATGGTCCACAATGGTGGCCCTCATTTCACGGGAGACAACCATCAGCATGTCCTCTTCTGCCTCTTTCTCAGTTTTGTGGTCTTATCCTAACCATACCACCATGCATCCTTACTTGTCTTCCTCTTGGATGAGCAGGCATTTGCCCCTGTTCAGTGTTTGCCTGAGCAGGTTCCTCCATGTTCAGAAAGTGTAGTACTGTAATTGTGTAATTTGTAATTACAGTAATTTGACAGCAGGTGTGACTGTTTAATCTCAGATGTGGGGAAACATCCCTTCATAAATAACAGATTCACGTGAGAAGCAATTGATCAGTTCCGCTGACATTACATCAATACCATGTCAATAAAAAATAGGAAATATCTATTTGACATATTATGATTGTTGGGTGGACCATTTTGCATATGATGACATACACAAAGAGCAGTTGCACAGATGTGTTTGGGAGTAAAACTATTCAACAGAAAACAACATAATCTATTCTGATCAGCAAGACATATGTGATTCATAATTGCACCAACTGTAGACAATTGTACTTTATCGTTTGCATGAATGTGCTTCACATTTGCAATTTGTAGAAAGCAATGAGAAATGCTATGTTATGGTGTGCAGGTTTTCACATATTGCTTGGAGAACAAATCAGAAGGCCAACAATTAGCCACCATTCCTACTTTCAAGTACTTGGGAAGCATAATATCTGACGATTGCACAATGGATGACGAGATTAAAAAAAACACCTCAAAAAGCCTCAGCATCTTTTGGTTATCTAACAAGAGCAGCAACCTCAACCTCTACACCAGAATATTTGTTTACAGGGGAGTCTGCATCTCACTGCACGTACTGTATGGATGTGAGGCATGGACCAGCTACAGCCACCATCTCAGAAGCCTGGAGGCCTTCCATGTAAGATGCCTTCAGAAGATCCTTGGCATCCTGGGCAGGCAGTTGCAGTGTGGAATCCACCCGGAACCACCATCGACTCAGGTGGCTTGGCATGTTATTCATATACCTAGCCACAGACTCCCATGCAAAGTCTTCTATAGCCAATGACTGTACATCTTAGCCAATGGACTGCTGGTGGCCAGAAGAAATGGTTCACGGACCAAATGAAGAGATGTCCTTCTGGTACTCTCACTCCTCAAAGGGAGGGCAGTTTATGTGGAGGGTTCAAGGACCCAACAGCTGTGCAGATCTTATTGTGGCTACACCGGGGATCGAACCACAAACCTTGTGGTCATATACCTTAACCACTGTGCTACAGGCCGCCCTCTAGAACCATCGTACTAGATCGCAAAGAGGCATGCCTAGAAAGCAAAGAGGCATGCCACCCCTCCCCAACTTCCTTGAAACAAAGTATGAATGGAAATAATGTTTAAATAATAATAATTAAAATAATGATTAATGATGATTAATTTTATAATGAATTCCTGGACTATGAAATTATTAAATTAATTTACTTCAGAATTTAGAAAGACCAAACATCAAATAACATCACAAATGAAAACGGGTCCTTTATAACCCATGTTGGGGGTCATAATACAAATAGGATTTTTATTCAAAACCTAAGGAAAGAAAAAAAATTATGATTTGTGATTACCAAAAACAAGATAATTATTGCATACCTTGAAGATCAAATGAATTCATTATGATTAATTCATTAAAAAGAGGTAACAAAGAGATCCTCAGCTATGCATGAGATTCCATACTAAAAGAATACGGGTCCATTTTGACCCATGTCGTGCATACTAGGGCTAGTGGAGGTGACTTGATGGATAACTAATCATCCCTTTGGCACAAGCTGATGCACAGCCTTTAGACTGCATCTCCCAATACAACCCCTGTCAAGCTGCCAAAACAGTGTGTCTGTTTCTGTCTTGAGTGCACTTGCCGGTTTACAGTACCAAACTTCAGTTTCAAGGAGCTCTTTCAAATAACCTTACTGTGTGTAGTAGTACTGTGTGCAGTTCAGTCTGTAGTGAGCAGAAAATACTGTTTATATCATCAGCCTCAAAATTTCAATGGATTGACTCCAGATCAAGGAAGGCTAAAACCACAATTCAGAAAGTGTACCAGGCTCAGGGTATGATAGGATATTCTCAGGTTCATAAATAAAGCAAGGGATTCATCCTACAAAAACATCTTGCTAACAAGCAATATAAAAATAAATATATATATAAATGCTTTAAACATACTGTATAAATAAAACCTTTAAATTGTCACAAGTGACAGTACAACAAACTCAGTAAATCATATGAACCATAAGAATCATCATGTAGCACTCATTACATAAGCAGCACACGATGTCATCATGGGTCCCTGTTAATTCTGTAGTTATTGGGGAGAAATGCATGGGTTGGTTGCTGCTGATTCATTAAGGATCATTTCAGAACAAGTTGACAGGTAGGGAATGCACAATATACACACGCCCTGGATTGAACTCATTAAAAGCTCCACAGATGAAAATAACTCTCACACCCATGTCTCCAAATCTTGCATATTTCACCATGTTCTCAAGTGCCCAAGGTATTAATATTTCACAAGGTGCTTGTCTACAGGGGGATAGGATCAATTAAGAGGAAGAGGGTCAGTTAAGATAGTCTTGCATATCAAGTTTTACTAAGTCCCTTCTGATTTCATCACCTTCATCAAGTTGACCTGCTAGAGATTAAGCCTCGTGAAGAGAGAAGGAAGATGTAAAAGCATCCAAGTTCAAAAAGTTAATGCCAGAGGGAGCAGACAGTTCCCCAATCAGTAGTAAAACATCTGATTTCCTTGAGGGCAGTATGTAGAAGTTTTACTGCCCGCAGACCATTTTATTTCCCTCTTGACATTAAGGAACTCCTGAAAGAATTCATATAGACTCAATAAGCCTGTTTTTGTTAGGTAGTTTGAACAGAAAATAGTTCTAGCCTGTTTTTGTCAAGTCATTATTTGCAAGAAAATGAATCCAGAGGATAGATATATATATGTATAGATGCAAAACCACTGCCAAGACCATACATGGTGGCCAACAAAGAGGACCAAATGCTGATTCCCCCTGATATAAATTCCCTCACCGTTTTTCTTGTAGAACTTCACCTCGGCTTGGTACTCCTCTCGCCCTTCCAGAGCCTTCTCCATCTGCATGGCTACGTGTTCACTGGTGTCCGCCCCGTACAGGAAGCGGCAGCTACAATTCTTCTGCATGACCTCAGTGCGGACAAAGCCTGTGAGCTCACAGAAGCCATCTGAACAATACACGATGGGGTACCCACGATGCCCCTGTGCATTTCCCAGCAGGAAGTTGCTGTCTGGAAGAAAAAGCACAACAAGAGATTAATCCCTACTAAAATAGCTTTATTCATATATTTTTCGGAATTTGTAACCATTCTACGAGAGATGATCATCTTAAATGTGCCCTGGCCCTGGACAAATGCATACAGTCCATCTAGTAATGATAATAATTTAATAAAGCATCAATTACTACATTAGAAACAGTCAGAAATCTTTTTTTGTCAACAAGTTTTTGTGATTTTCTCTCAATGATTGTGGACTTGAATTAATCATATCAATACTGTAACACATAAAAAACCAGCAGTCACTGTGGCCCTTCTGGTCCACATTGTTCAAGTCAGTCCTGTTGAGGGGTAGAAAAAGTACCCAGAAATTATACTTAAGTTAAAGTATGGGTACTGTGTAAAAATGTCACTAAAATTCAGAGTATCTAGCGTATCTGTATACTCGAGTGAAAGTAAAAAAAAAAAAAGTCTTTACTTTTAAATGTACTGAATTATTAAAAAGTAAAAAGTATTTTTTTTTAATTGCTTGGGATAAACAATTCTGAAATTAAGTGACTAAGGGAATATTTTTCTGTATTAAAATGAGTTTAATGTTATTTCATATTACAACAGATTACATCAGTTTACATCAGATTACATCAGTTCAGCTATGTGGCACTTCTTCACCAGCAGCAGTGATGAATATAAATACACTGCACTTCAGCTGCTGTCTAATCGGCCGTTGCACAATGGATTGATATTGATATTTTGGCCAAATGAAAAAATAAGTTTGGAGCTCTGAAACTTGTAACGAGTACTTTGAAGGTGTAAATTCAAAATGAAAGGAATAAAAAGTATTACATTTTCCCTGCAATGTAATTTTGTGAAAGTAGAATACACACTTAAGTATACAAACTTAAAAACACTCCAGTAAAGTACAAAGTCCTGTTTTCAACATATAAATGTGGTGTTGATACATTTATACATTCAAATATCTACTAGTTAACATCAACAAATAAAGATAATATAATTCAGTTATTAATGCTTTATTGCATCGATAATGTGCATGGGGTACATAAATTCAGTAAGTTTCTCCACACAATATAAATGAGCATATACAAGGATGTTTGTGTTGTTTGTGTTGTTTTCATTGTGATAATAAATGTATCATTGCGGTAATCAGTGTATTATTGCTACAATGCTCAGGTATATTTCCATTGGTTCTGCCAAAAAATTCATGTCAAGCATTTCTGACAGCACTGAATGAGATGCTAAAAAATAAGTAATCCCAAAAGTGCAATTTTTGTGTTGTCATGGTATGTGTGAGCTGATAATGAAACCACGTGTACAGTAAGATATAAAAAAATGTTTCCCCCCCTCTCTCTCTTGCTTTATCTCTCATACCATTTAATTTAATTTTGAAACATTGAAAATCAAATCACGAAGCTTCTGCACTTAAAACTAACCTGGACTTGTGGCCAATGAACAATAATTGTATGAGTGTGGTGTGTGTGTGTGTGTGTGTGTGTGAGAGACAGAGCTAGAAAGATAGATACATAGTGAGAGAGAGAGAAAGTGAGAGAGAGAGAGAGAGAGAGAGAGAGAGTGTGTAAAGCATGACTGGATTTATTCCTTTCTCTCATGCTTATTTTCTGTTTGTTTTTGAATGAGAGATGTTCAAATTGTCTGTGAAGCACAATGGCAGGACATCTCATTTGGTTATATTCACTCTGTTGAGAGATAATTGAAGTGCCTCCTTGTGCTTGGCTGCCCTATGTCTCATGGTTACAAACAATGCGAGCAGACAGTTACATACTGAATTTGCTTTTTAAAATGGTAATGCCAGATCACATTAGTGCTTGCTACTTGTTTACCAAATGAAGCCACAAACATCAACTGCCCCTTCTAAGATAGCTCTTAGTTTGATGTTAATCCTCTACAACACAATGCGAGAAAATCCACTTGAGAAATTATTGTTGTCAAATGCTTTTGTCAGTCCACATAAATGCTGCACGATTGCAACAGTTCTGCCGTCAACATACTGTATAAATGAAACTCTCAGAGTACAACAGAGTACAAACTGCTCTTCGACTTTACTTTTCTCGCAGCAAAAACACCTTCACCTGTCACTCATATAGCATGTGAAAATGAACACAACCATTATGGACAGTCTACAGGTGTGATACAATTCCCCCCCTTGCCCCATATAAACTCAGCCCAAGTGCAATTCACAGTATTACATATACTGCAGTCCATGCTTGAAAAAATGTCTTACTTATTGCACAGCCATGGATCACAACATGGGAAATAATGGAGAAAATCCAAGTTGCATACTTAATAAATCCATGGGAGACCTGGCGATGGGGCTGAAAGTACTTGGCAATCCTCCTTAATAGCAGAGCTGTCAGCTGAGGAGACAAGGTGGGGAGATGTACTGCTAATGCGGTGACCTCCAAATGTCAGGACAGCAGACTGCAGTCTATACAGCCAGGATCGCAAAGAGCTGGAAAATTGCGCAGTCAGTATCTCTGTACATGGGAGGCTTGGGAAATTGAAGGTCAGCCATGTGATGACTCTCAATGTACTCTCAGTGAACACTTTATTAGGTATTTATTAGACTTTTTTTTTAGACTTATTGGTCTTCTGCTGCTGTAGTCATGGGGTGACATTGGCTCAGGTGGCAAGAGCAGTCGTCTGGCAGTCAGAGGGTTGCCGGTTCAATCCCACCCTGGGTGTGTCAAAGTGTCCCTGAGCAAGATATCTAACCCCCAAATGCTCCTGATGAGCTGGTTTGTGCTTTGCATGGCAGCCAATTGCTGTTATTCCAACCATTTACCATTCAGCCTATCCACTTTGTTTGATGCATTTTGTGTTCAACTGCTGCTCACTGGCTGTTTTTCTGTTTTTCGCACCATTCTCTGCAAACTGTACAGAATCACAGGAGATCAGCACCCTGTCTGGCACCAACAATCATTCCACGGTCAAAGTCACCACATTTCTTCCCCATTCTGGCATTTGTTCTGAACAACAGCTGAACCTCTTGACCACGTCTGCATGCTTTTATGCATGTAGTTGCTGCCACATGACTGGCTGATTAAATATTTGCATTAACAAGCTTGTCTACAGTTCTACCCAATAAATTGCTCACTGAGTGTGTAACGCACAGTCTAACACCCTATGCCTGTTCTGTCCCGCCCCATTCACACACATGGACATGCCATCTTAACCCTTGCACACACTTGGACTCTTGCATAAGCCTGCCCCAAGGTGCAGAAACAAGGATGAAGTAGACTCCATTTTAAGAACTCCTAAATTTAGCCTTACTGGTTCTAAATGACACCACAACTAGGCTCCTCAATGGTGTAAAGTGCTGGCCTGCTGGTCCTGATTGACAGAAGGTGCCATTTCCCCCTCCAATTGCATACTGCAGTTATAGGCACCCCATTTAACTTGGATTTAATGGTCTATCCTTGAATATCTCCAACCTGATATCCACAACAGAATGGTAACATTAACACCGTTACAAAATGCCTCTCCTTTACTGCACAGGCTAGTGTCTTTTTCCAGGTCAACTCGATTTTATTCATCCAGTGCTGAGATCTACCGATCAAAAATAATTGGTTTGGTAGACCTCGGCATGTTGGAGTAATGGTACAGATTGTAATACAGCGTGTGCATATAAAATATAAGTAGATGCTCTTGTCAGTTTAAAAAGTGCTGGTTGCTCTTAAACTACTTCAAAATGAGCAAGCTTATGAAAAAATAATAAGAGTTTACAATTGTCAAGTCATATGAAAAAGATTCCACACTTGCTTATTGTAATATTTATGCTACTATCGTTATTACCACAGTAGTGAAGAGTAATATGGAGAGCTCTGCTCCAGGATAGGGAAGCCTGCAGCATGCTCCTAGTGTAGGACGTGAGGAGGATCCCAAATGAAATAACCGAGATGAGAGGCAGTAATTAGTGCTCAAGACTGTAAAGGATGAAAAAATACATAGTTCTCCAACTAGAGGGAAAATTGCCTCGATACTGGGGTATTAAACAAAGCAGATGGATGCTGAAATCCCGGGAGTTTGCTTCCTTAGCCACAGAATGGGCAAGAAGTACACAACAAAAGAAGAGATTGCAAAATCATTGACCGAATGCTTTAACTGGCCGTCTCCAACAAACAGACTGTAATCCGGTGGGGATTTGGGAGCAGTGTCAGCCTATGAGAGAGAGAGGGGAGATTTGAGCAGCAACAAACAGCTGCTTAGGAACGTAAAATGCAGCCACCAAATCCATTACCTTGACAAAAGTCAGGGAGTGTCATTCTCTGCTCCTGGCAGGCTGTTTTCTTGACACCATGAGCTGTGCGAGCTGCTGGCTCACATATGGGGGATAACATTTACTCCGCTGGAAATCTCATGTGCGACAGCTTTCAATAATCTGGGGGCAGTAATGTGGACTGCAGTCAAAGAAAGATTAAGTCTTAAAATCCACGCTCTTTTCTTGTTTGGGAACTAAGCTCAGGATGTGGCATAGGTAGCCAAGCCACCTGATATCTTGCATCTCAATGCTTTGTGAATGATTTTGGATCGGTTTGATGAGTCCATTTAAAGACTTCCCAGACCGCTCAATGGGTGGAATTATGATGTATTCACATGATCCAGTCATTTCATACATGTCATAAAAGATTTGTATTTGATTGTGTCAGTAAATGGTTTGTAACTATTGGGAGCTCACCTATCTCACTTTCTTTCAACAAGCTGAACTGCCAAAAATCCATTCAGTGCCTGTGACAAAACCATTTGAGGATATACTGGCTTAATAAATAATAAAAACACTGTAAAATGAGTACATGACACATCAGAGAAACATCAATATGTTATATATAGGGAAATACAACTTGTCAAAAGCATCAATTTCAAACACTGATTCCCAGCAAAGTCTTGTCAGGTCTGATTCAATTCTGATGCCTGGAATATATCTGCTGATGCACAGAATTGGATCAGAAATGAATCAAAAGTGAACACGTCAACTGAGAAGTGGTGAAACCAAAGCAAATGACCTGGATTCAGTGGAAGACCTTTACACAGTCCAACAATTTATGCGTTTCTTCTGGGAATATGTACCGGGCTCATTGCAGTGGCAACGATTGTGCCCCCAGGACTGATAAACAGATAAATGGCAGCTGCTGATTGTTGGTGGTATAGCCAGTGTCACACTAATAAATGCCACACTGAGAAGATGCTTCACCCCAAAGGCCAATGGAAGACTCTTTCAGCCGGAACCACAAGGACTTCTGCGCTGAGAGTGGGATATTTGCCAAGTGGCCTTTTCTTCTTGTGGTTCCTTGAATAAACAGGGCCGTGATGACGTTTCCACTGTTCATTCCACTAATTACTACAGATGACATGTTAGCGACTGTTCGTACCCTTCTCTCTTCCCCTAAAGAATGTGTCTAAGAAACCATCGTAAATACGTGATATTTACATATGACAATATCACATGGAGGGAAACACCATAGTGGACGTAGAGACTTTAGTGGATGCACCATAGTCTTTATTATTGCATATAATGTAATATTCTACTACACTACTGTCCTTAAACTATCCTTTAAATATACAATGATGATCTATGTTATGTTATCCAGGTATTTTCCAATCTCAGTAATCCCACTGTAATTTCCACAGTAATCCCGATTTAACTAATGGAATCAATACATTCAAAATGATACCTAGCAGGAACTGGTTCTCTTAAAGCCACAAAACCCTGACATCATTTAATAATAAAAGTAGCCTACTGAGATGGAAATGCCTCAATGGATAAAGTAAATGTAGCCTATAAATTGGAGTTATACACATCACTTCTGGTTTCATTTTAGAGCTATTTTATCACAGATATAATGTTATACTGTAGATTTGTATTCTTTTTTTTCTTTTTCTTATCTTTCCCATTTTCTCCCAAATTTGGTAGCCAATTGTACCCTGTGTATTCCAGTTGCCCGTGTTATCTGAGGATACATCACGACGGCCTGTCTCCCGGTGGCCCAGGAGAGATGTAGCGATCTAGAGATTGACACGTCTTCTACAAGCCGCACCGTCTCAGAGCCCCGGGACCGTGGCTCTGAGGCAAGTGCAATCAGGCGCCATTGTATGTGGCGATCCCATCCTACAAAGAGAAAGGATATTATGTGTATAAAATGAATAAATGCCAAGTTCTAAGGATGCCTTTTGACTTGCATCTGGTATTGTTACACATTTCAGATAAGACACAGCTGTTTATTATTGATTGAACTCAGTTATTGAATGTTTATGCATATTTTATTAGCCTTTGACTGGGAGTACGTTTTACGGCACATTTCTGGTTTATGTATGATGAAAACCTGAGACACACATTTAAGAACTGAAGCAACAGTTACAAACTGTTAATGACCCCAAGCCTCTTTATCTTGCGGAGTTCTGTTCTCTTGTCTTTAATATTATAGACAGAGCCCTAATCATTTATTCAAATTTCTTAAGTGGTGGAGATAAAGTTTTTGGGGAAATACTTTTAACACCACCGGTTGTTGTTTAATTTGGCCCTTGGCCTTGCTACCAGTTTTACCTCATTTATTCCTCGTTCTTTTAGTTCTTGATGCCCAGGGGCTCAGCATCTTGGCACGTACTCTATACAGCAATCCCACATCTGTCGCCCCAATTGGGTCACAAAGCAGGGAAGCTATAAATCACAGTTTAATAATATCTTAGTGTCGCCAATCCTGCTTATTAGCCGGCTACTGTACAGTACTGTGAGACTTACCATCCTCAAACTACCATTTCAACTCTGAACTACCGAACACCTAGTTTTACCAAGAAAGAACACATATATACAAAAGAAAAACAAAAAAAAGGATATTTTTCATAATTTGGATTTAATTTCAGTAGAAAATGTCCACACTTGTTTGAGTTCCTCAATAGGGTAAAGAGGATTTTGGATTCCACGCCTGGCTATTACTATATAAAAAAGGACCTTATAGTTATTGTGTTTAGAACTGAACCTGTGCATCACTGGTTGGGCTAACTGGCTCCATCCAATGTGGCTGGACACCAGCGTCACACTTTTAAGAGAAGTCATCTTAGCTAAATTAATAAATATTCCGTAAACACCTTATTTTCCCCACATGAAAGTATATGAAGTCCGCCAGACACAGAGAGCACATGTCATTTTGCAATACACATTTCTTGGCTATAATCCTCTTACAGATGATCCGTAGACCTTTGCGTCTATGACATATATTTTAATTACACATCTGCACCGCATGCAAGTAATCTGCTGGAGGCTGGCGCTGCGCTAATGCTGACTTGTTTTCCAGATGTCAAGGCATCATAGATTCCTATGGACAAGGCAAGGGGAGCGGTGGCGATATCCACGTCTCGACACCCTGAGCGACATCGCGCAACCCGCTTTGATGTCAGCCCGTTAAATCCAAAAGGACATGGCTGTCTTTTATATGCAGATACGTTCGGCATGGGTATCACCTTCCTTTACAGATTTAGAAACATCGCTGCTGCGTATGTTTGCACACTACGTGCTCACCTCCTACATTGGCTCAGCACAGAGAATAAAATGATAAAGTCACCATCACTTGGGTAAATTCTCTGTCCCCATGACAACCAAGAAACATATTTAACCAACACTATAATTAGACGGATTGCAAGAAAGCACACTGAATAGTGCCCGGTTGTAAAAAAACACATTTGTCTTTATTCGATAAAAACTTGTCAAAATAAACACGGGAGTGAAAGGAATGGGGTAATCCTTTCCCACTAAATGCAGCCTTTTTTACTCAGGACATACATACTATACATTATCTAATGAGCCCTTCTTTTGTACTTAAATTGATGTATTTTGACCCATTGAAACCGTTGAACCTTTTTTCTTGTTTGTGTCTCTCTATAGAAGGCTTGCTTTTATGTGGTGTGATGTGAAAAGGTAGAGGAATAGAGGAATGAAGGAGAAGAGATATTAAAAGTGTGAACTAAAATCCATTTAACTTGGCTCTCCCAGAATATATTCACCCAAAACTTTAAGTAATCCTCATTAAAGCAAGCTTCTGTGATTGATGATAAAACCCAATAGTAGCAGTACTTCTAAATATACAAAATAATAATACCTGAAGGACCAATTATAGTCACACCTTTCATAATCACACTGTAAAAAAATTGGGCCTTTATATGTATTTCAGTCCTCCACAAATATAGAGCATCTGTTTCAAGCCACAAGTCAAACAATTAATAACATCTCAAGTAATTATTTAGATATTACAGGTACATGGGTAGAGTGAAACATGCAGTTTATGTTTTGTCGACACTGGTTATGTGTTGATTATTATAAGCAGAAATTCCTTATCTTGTCCACAAATTGTCCACATGTAAAAACATTTGTCTTTGAGGGTTTATCTGTTTATTGATTTAAAGTGAGCAGCCTGTTCTGCAGTTTTAAATATTCAAAGGCAAAAAACATAAAACTAGGCAATAAATAGAAAGCTTGCACAAAAAGTCAGTCCTCTTTACTGCTCA
The DNA here is from genome assembly GCF_963514075.1 of Conger conger. NCBI lineage: Eukaryota > Metazoa > Chordata > Actinopteri > Anguilliformes > Congridae > Conger > Conger conger. The sequence goes on along the minus strand of NC_083761.1, from coordinate 45,579,027 downwards.
TATTTTAAAAACTGCCCATAAGGTGTTACATTGCTTTAGGCATCAACAGAATTTGACAATTGCCTTCTGGCTTTCCATCCTTAGAGCCTCGTGGGAGGTTTTCTACATTCAGACTGCAAACTTCTTTCGGTAAAAAATCCTGATCGCCTTCAGAAATTTCTAGGCTGGATGAATGTATCTGTGTTTGCTTTTTTTGTTGATCTGGGTAGAAATATTATGCAAGGTTTTCTGCTACCTTGTTGAATTTTTAAATACATTGACTGTCTGTGCCTATGTTGAATATGTACACATCAGCTGCTTGTGTTCAGTGTTTCAAGTTTTATTAATTTGGCCATTGGATGATGTCAAACTCTTTAAAAGTATGAAAAGATGCAAACAATTTAAAAGGTTGTATTTGCTTGGACCCCATTCACTTTGGCATTTTGAAGCTCAATATCTCAAAACCACTCAGAATGCAGATAAAGTGGAACCTAATCATTTCAAGGCCATGATTTGAAGCACCTGGATTATAAAGTCCACAAACCCATATTTCACTTTGTCAACACTTATGCTCCAGAGCATCACATTATCATTTATGAAAGCTCAGAGTGAATAAAAGGGTACCTGTCAACTATCAAAATTCAGGTTGACAGCCCTGATGACCATGGAAAAATGTGTATAAATATATTGCAACTTAGCCACTAGGCTATAGTCTGCCCTTATATTCATCAGTAAGGTTTGCATAGACACTGAACCAGAGGAGGACACTTAATGTGTAGCTTATGCAGGCAGGCTGTAGGCTCCCAACTGACCACACAGTGTTACTGGTATGTGATGAGACACAGATCACCCACTGATTCACCCTCGTCTCTGGGCGAAGCTACAGAATATGATGCTTCTCCCTGTGGGTCAGGTTGCAGGTCGCAGTCAGCATTGCCACACTCTGGACCCAATTCTATAATGTGGGATTTACAGTTTCAAAAACACTTTTAAAGGCCCACACACGTACTTTTTAGTTTTTTGGTTTTTCATATCTTCCTGGAGCTTTTGATTTTTGTTCCATACTGATCCAAATGAAACAATGGCAATTTGTGTATTTTAGGATCTAACTGCAATTTTTACGAGCTGTGTGTAAAACGATTTCCCACGATGGTGTATGTTTTTGCTGAATTATCGGATGATGATGCTAAATATTAATACAGAGAGCTGACCACAGGTGGCGAAGGGGGTGAGGGAATTGGGCTTTGGGGACAACATTAATGATAAAAAAAAACCCCACATCACATGCTGATGCATGTGGGCCGAATGCACACCTTTGGAACAATAATTACATACCAACTAAAGGTAGCACCCAAAGAAATGTAATCATTCACAGTTCCTGATTCAGGGCAATCCCAGTCAAAGCAATGCTACGATTGGTAAAAATCCGGATGATGGGGGAGGGGCTGTTTTTTCCCATAGCCTTGATAACAGAGGTGGTCTCCTTTAAAATCAGACTGTTCTCCTCCCAGCCTGCTGGGAGCGCTGTTGATGGGCGAGCTATGAGAGCCAGGCGTCACGCCGCCCACTGCCACCTGCTCATCCTCGAAATAACTCTTGAACTGCACCAGCTGGCCCACTTGGCCAAAAGGGGCTGCTCTATCATAGTCACATGTTGCAGTGACAGACCTCGCGCTGACACATACCGCGCGTACTGTATCAGCTGTCAGTCACTCACACAGAAAGCTGTATTGTGTATTGGCTTTTTGCAGCTGTCCCCTTAAAATGAAATAAAATAGACAAATCAGCACAGTGTATTTGCATTTGTGGAAACGGCCACCTGCCAGAATCACAGATTCCACAACCTCTATCCTGCTCCTTTGGAGTGAAATGGTTTCTAGTTTTCAGATGTAAGTGGTTTTGCGTACTTGGTCTTCATTGGGAGATTAATCCATTTTTTTTTCTGTTATCTGCCCATAAATTACAGTTGGAATAAAATATACAATTCATCTGCTCAACATTTGTCAATTATAAGCCTAATATGGCGCAAAATCGACAGCATTCTTTTGACATTTTAAGAATACTAATTGTTATTTGTATTTTAAGAAAAAAATATATTGCATTGTCTTCTGTTCTTAGCCACTGGCCGTAGACATACTTTAACTGGGGGTGGGATTCTAGTACAGCGTCTCCCATTCTACTGAGCTGCTCGTTGGTCTGGTGCAAACTGTGAATTCTGGGTGATCGTGAAAAGCAGCAGGGTAAATTCTCCACTCTTCCTTCAAGCTGTGGACCTCAAACACATAGTCCATCAGGAGTGGCATTCAGGAGAATGACCCCCTCTTATCTCCGCGTGCAGCCGTAAGATGGCATTGCTGATAGGAAAGCCTGCCTCTATCGAACTGCACACCTTACGCTGCCATAGACTGTAATGCGACAGTTATCTTGGAAGGTCTGCTATTGGGGCAAAAGCTGCGAGTGGAAGACCTCTCATTAAGTTAGGTAGATATCATTGACAGCACTACTGGTTTTGCCCGCCCCGGAAATGTGGCTTGTACAGGGTAGTCCAATCAGTGTTGCATTTAAAGAAGAGGAACGGAATCTTTATTTTTAGAACCTGTGAAAAGCACTGAATATACATTCACTGAGCACTTTATTAGGAACACCCACTCATTCATGCGATTAGATGCGATAATATAATCAGCCAATCATGTGGCAGCAGTGCATTGCATAAAATCAGGCAGATATGGGTCAGGAGCTTCAGTTAATGTTCGCATCAACCATCAGAATTGGGAAAAAATTTGATCTCAGTGATTTCGACCGTGGCATGATTGTTGGTGCCCAACGGGCAGGTTTGAGCATTTATTTAACTGCTGATCTCCTGGGATTTTCACAATCTTTAAAGTTTACTCAGAATGGTACAAAAAATAAAAAGCCTCCAGTGAGCGGGAGTTCTGCGGATGGAAACGCCTTGTTGATGACGGAGAATGGCCAGACTGATTCGAGCTGACAGAAAGGCTACAGTAAGTCAGATAACCACTAAATCACCATATTGTGGTGAGCGCAAAAGCATCTCAGAATGTTCAACACGTCAAACCTTGAGGCGGATGGGATACAACAGCAGAAGACAATGTCGAGCTCCACTTCTGTCAGCCAAGAACAGAAAGCTGAGGCTGCAGTGGGCACAGGCTCACCAAAACTGGACAGTTGAAGACTGGAAAAACGTAGCCTGGTCTGATGAATCTGCTGATTTCTGCTGAGGCATACAGATGGTAGGGTCAGAATTTGGCACCAACAGCATGAATCCATGGATCCAACCTGCCTTGTGTCAACAGTCCAGGCTGGTGGCGGTTCTTGGCACAATTTGGGCCCGTTAATACCAATCAATCTCCGCTTGAATGCCACAGCCTATTTCAGTATTGCTGCTGACCACATGGCTACAATGAACCCATCTTCTAATGGCTACTTCCAGCCCGATAATGCACCATGTCACAAACTATCTCATGAACATGACAATGAGTTCAATGTTCTTCAGTGGTCTTCCCATTGACCGGATCTGAATCCAATGGAACATCTTTGGTAGAACTGGAGATTCGCAGCATGAATGTGCAGCTGACAAATCTGCAGAAATTGCGTGATGTCATCATGTCAACATGCAACAGAATCTAAACACAATGTTTTCAACATCTTGTGGAATACATGCCACAAATAATTGAGGCTGTTTGGAGAGCAACCTACCCAGTATTAGTATAGTGCATGTATACTCACAGAGCACTTTATTAGGTATGTATTAGACTAATTTTTTAGACTTCTGCTCCTGTAGTCTAGCCACTTAGAGTTTTTTGCACCATTCTTTACAAGCTCTAGAGACTATCCCAGGAGATCAGCAGTTTTTAAGATACTCAAACCACCCTGTCTGCCACCAACAATCATTCCACGGTCAAAGTCACTTAGATCAAATTTTTTCCCCATTCTGATGGTTGATGTGAACATTAACTGAAGCTCCTGACCCGTATCTACATGATTGTATGCATTGCACTGCTGCCACACAATTGGCCAATTAGATAATCACATGAATAAGTAGGTGTAATAAAATTAAATAATAAAGTGCTTGGTGAGTGTATATTTTTTACTGAGCTCAATCATTTCAGATTTCAACTTGAAGTTCAATTCATCCACCATAATTAACTAAGACAGCATATGCTGGGAAGTCTATCGATAGATATAAATCAATGGATGCTGCCATTTGTGCTCTTTAGTCAGTGTTTTGTCTGAAATAAAAGCACAACATAATCACATCAAGCTTGAATGAGTGTGGATTCTAATCATTACATGATAAAATGTCAGAGCCTCAGAAAAAAATGAGTTTGTAAATAAATCAGATGCAAAGGCAAGACTATACAGGAGCAGATTAAGACACAATATCCCCTGCTATATGTTGCTGTCGTGATGTATTAAATTGGCATTGCAAAACTACTCTGTTAAACTGAGGGATTACCAGGATACTGTCATCCAGCTCAAGAAACGAGAGTGAACACACCCTTAAAACATGAACAGATAAGAGGTTAATTAATGCTGACTTCTTTATTTCTTTGTATTTCTTAGTGTAACAACAGACAGATAATAACATTTTCATAGTACAAATGCCCAAAAGTGAATTACCACCACCTAGATGCTTCAGTGTCAAACTGAAAAGCTCTACCTTACACCCACATTAGACAACCTCCCATCCCACCATTTGAATGAGAATAAATACACAAATGGACTGAGAATAAATGGACAAAATATTTTGCCCATTGATTTTCAATAAATAGAACCTTTCATGTGTCAGTCACTTAATATAGTCAATTAAACAGGAGCCAGACAGCACATCATAATTGTGCCCTTTTAGGTTATTTAAACCGTCATGCACTCTCCTGGAGTTGGAAAACTAGATGAATACCTAGATAGCCGCCAGTCCGACAGTCTCAAGTGACCAGAGGCTTACAAAGTAACTACTTGTTAATCAGCTGAAATAGACTGCTCTTACAGGAGTGGCCATTAGTGAATCAATTTTTAAAATTGAACAAAGGGGAGAGGCTATTTTCTTTTGCAAGGTTTGGAAAAAAAACAAAAACACCTTTAATTCATAATGTGCTTTAATGGCACAGCCAGTTTAATGCATTTGGCAATTGAACATTACCAAGTTCTTAAAATAGGTTCCCCTCGCCACGTACTCCCTCCCTGTTTCTGAAGTCATGGCCCTCAAGGGTCGAGAACTGTTGCTTTTACACCCTCCGTTTACCTAGAATTGTCCAGTTAAGTACCTGGGAGGAAAGGAAACCAGGGCCCAATTTGGACTCAAGGGCCGGATTTCAGGATCCCTGCAAGCTAATGAGCTGCTAACTTAAGGAAACCCATTCAAAGAGATAATGATAAAGAACTGACCCTCCCATATTCACTGTCTTCCCAATTCCAAAGCACTCTCTCCTCAATCTCTCTTGTGGTAATGCAGTGGATATTCTAGTTTGGCGATATGGTTTTGTTATCCACATTTTTTGTCTCAAAATGTTATTAAATTTAGGACTCACATTTCAGTGCTTCATAATGCTCTAATGCGTCAACCGAACCACCGACCTTGCGTGTCCCAGTTATGCACCTTAACCACTACGCTACAGGCGGTGAGTGAACATGTCAGTGAGCCTTTTTCAATGATAGGAAGGAATTTACAATGGTCTTGTAACAATGCTTTAACACAAATATCTAACCTATTGTACCTTTAAATATTCATCATGCATTGCCTGAATAGCCAGAAGCTCAACATTGTCAGTACTGAACTTGTACTTCTTCATGAAAGACACATGAATATGCAAGCACACATTACTAAAACCAAAGTCTGTTTCAGTTCCATAAACATCAGAGAGGAGTAAACTTGGAGTCGAAGAACTGTCAGCAGTTGTTAGCTGAAATTTAAAGATGAAAACGTTATCGTGACTATTCCTATATCTGGCTGTAGCAACAGCAGGAAAATAAAATGGTAAGACTGAATATGTTAGTGTCTGCAAGCTGTTAAAGCTTGGCATAATACAACTTTTAACAATTTTTAATAATATAAATCATATATATACATTTTAACACAAATATTATTTATAGTGCTTATTCAGTGATGTTAAAAAGGGTCTTTGCCAGGTTCTATGCCGAACCATTATGTTACTGTCGAAAAAATATGGACAGTGACTGTGATGTCACCCATTTACTTTCCATGGGATTGTGGAAAGTGTTTTGAAACTGTGGAAGTGCAGTTTTAATACCGCCATGTTGTAGAAATTGGAGCCAGAGGCAGAGCAGTATGGAAAAGGGGATCCCTTATATCATGGCCGAGTCACTCAGAGTGATGCGTCACTCAGAGTGATGTAGACTGTCCCTGATCCGAAAAATATTTCAATATTGTCACAATAAGTTAACAACTTAAGTACATGGGGAGACATTAGACTAAGAAAAGCTCCTATTGCACGTCTTGTGGGAGAAAGGTATTGAGTTCATATTTTGACCGTATTGATACGATCCACTTTCATTTAAATGTGTGGCTGAAACTGCACTGACACTGGTGAGCAACAAGACCAGGAAATGAGTTTAAAAACGAATCCCATTTTTGGCTGCCTGGGCCAAACCTAAACCTGACATTTAGGGTGATATTAGTCACACAATGAGACATTATTCATTTAGGACATTTGTTTCACAGTAGATCTAAATTACCATATAATTTGTACTCTATGATTCATTAAAAAATAAAGAAATGGCACCCTATATATCTACTTTATTCTGATACAATTATTTTCCTAAAAGAAAAAAAGTTGGTATTTAATTGAAGGATATACAGAAACACCAATCTCCCCCAAGGCAAAAGAGTCTAATCATATGAACACAAAACCCATCATGCATGGATTAACTTAAGGCCTGCTTCAATATAACATCTAGTCAAACACACTTCCTCCATCGAACACCTACAGGGAGACAGAAAACATTGAGAACCTTAGCGAGCGTGTTCACTTTGAAAGCTTTTGAAAATGTTGGAGAAATAATGTTCAAACAGTGGAATTATTAGCACTATGCCAAGTGACATAACAGGCCTAATCAGAGTAGTGTCTTGTCTGTGGGTACATGCGGAGAAACGGCGACTAATCTTTGTCGGTGCATGAGCACCAACGAGGGACATGGTCTCCCGGGCAACCGGCGAGGCTATTTTAAGACATCTGTGTGCTCCAAGCCCAGCCAGCCTGTGTAATATACTGCCTCTTGCAGTGGTGGGTCTGGTTCCCTACTGGTCCAGCTGCCTCGCTCCGAGCAAGTGCGGCATTTCTTTATTCGGTTCTCTGCAAATTTGTATTGGAAAAGACCTTAAAACTACATTGAGTCTTCAGCGTTGTGAAATGCCCGATCTAGCCCCCCCCCCCCCCCCTCCCTTTTAGTACACGGCTAAATAATGTATGTTTCATTAGATACACAAACTGAACGTGGAGACAGGATAATTGCCAAGCACTTGACAAAATAAATGTTAGTCTTTGAAGTGTGATATTGGAGGGAATGACCCATGACACAATAATAATACATAAAAGCAGGGAAGCAGAATTATGAGACAGAGTTGACATTATGTACACTGTAACATCTACCTACTGTACAATACATGAGACCTCGCTAAAAGACAAACAATAGCCTGCAGGTCATGGGCAAAAACTATGGTTTCATTCTCTGCTCAGTTTTCGCATGATTCATTGATTATGCCCATGCTGAGAGGTCCACAAATTACCACGCCCGTTTTTAATTGCCATTCATTTATGTTACTAATTTAATTTCTGTGCCATGGGAGGACTGTTTTTATAGTGAACCTTTTTTGTATTTTTAATGAAAAGATGTGACCGTCCACAATGACACATTGAGCAGGTACAGTATGGCTTCATTGAAATGCGCTACGGCAAGAGTACACAAAATCTTCTCCTTTGCAACACAAATCAGCCAGAATACTGTACTGGTACTAAGAGAGAGTTTGTGACTACATGTGATTGCATCGCGAGCTATTATGTGGAACAGCCAATATGAATACCTTATCGCTCCTGCAAAATAACAGAAGACATTTCTTTGGAGCTCATTCGCACAAAATATTTCCAATTAAACTACTGTGTGATGCAGTTGGGGGAAATTACAGTTGGGGGAAAATTGCATTAAAAACATAAATAGTTCCCTTCAGACTGTTCCAGCCCATTTTAGGACAATAGAGGTGTCAGCAGAACTGCTGAACTTCTCAATGTGACCTTCGGACTAGGGAATGCCAGAAGGGAGACAGAGGAGTGAGGGCAGTGCTGTGACCCGTGCAAGGACAAGCACGAGTAGTGTTGTGGGTAATGAAGTCCTTTAGTTAGATAACAGATAGAGGGCACTTGCAACCTTTATCTTACAAAGAACTGTCATAAACTTGGCATTCATCTGGCCAATGGCTATAAGAGGGTTTTTAAAGGATTTTTAACAAGATAACTTTTTACCTGTGATGCAAATTATTTCTGTGGATAATTTTATTTCTCTAATAGTGCTTTGGGTACAAATGCCAGCAGGTGAGAGTAGGAGACTGCGGCACTAGGACAACCTGGGGAATTAAGCTTATAGCTGGAGTTTTAGCCACTCTATCATAAACAAATGTGCAAACATGCAGATAGTTAAAAACCAGGTCATGTGCTCAGAGCTTGCCTTTTGGAACAATGCCAAACAGACACAGTGGCTATTAAGAAATCTCCATGTCATCTATGTGGTTTATGCTGCCTGCCCACAATATTGTCCAATCCACATATTATAAACCTCAGCGTACTAGCACTGCATGTTGTGTTGTGTAACCTTCAACTGACCATATGAATAGTAAGCAGCTATTGTATAGGCATGGAGCTTGAACCCTTCAACAGATCTAGATTTAGTTTTTTATTGCACCTACAAGTCACCTACAAGTATTATTTTCTTTTGTCAGAATGCTCAGAATTCAGAATGTGCTGTACATCAAGTTGTCAACGCAAGCATAAAAAATACAGCAGGATTATTCTTTCCGTTCAAATTAATTTAGCTAACATTCATCACACTGTCGCTTGCTCCCTCACATCTGACCCAAAACACCTCCCTTCATTCTCTTCCATTCTTACAACATCCTGTATTTTCTTATCCTCCAGATGAAAAGACAGGAAGGTAACTGGACTTTTGTTCGCACAAGGCCACTTTCTTAACCTGTCCATCAGCCCCCCCCCCCCGACCTGTGGATACTGGTTCTCCCCTTTCTGCCACACTGTCTGATTCACTGCTACCTTACCACCCAGCCTCCATCCAGCTGTCAGTCTATTCGTCCTCTAGCTCCTCCGCAGACACTGACCTCTGCTTCACTCTCGCAGGCAGACAAACACACAATGGAGCCCTATTCTTCTGAGCCCCCTCCCCATTTGACCTGCCTCCTTTTGATTTCCTGCTTTTGATTTCCTGCTTCCTCACTTTCCCCCTTCACAACATTACATTACAGCTTTTATCCAACGCAACTTACAGTTGATAAGACTAGGCTGGGGACAGTCCCCCTTGTAGCAATGTGGGGTTAAGGGCCCTGCTCAGGGGCCCAACAGCTGTGCAGATCTTATTGTGGCTACACCGGGGCTTGAACCACCACTTTGACCTTCCAGGTCCCAGTCATGTACCTAGGCTACAGGCTGCCCCCTAGCCGTGGCTCTGCCACAGCCTTCAATGAGCTTATGCCAAAAAAATAAATACAATATACAAAGGTTAATGATCCACTGTCCCAGTTTTTCTTAACCCTTTCACCATTGTTTACTAAGAATCACCTTCTCTGCACTGAGCAATCAGATACAAATCAGTGGAGCCAGTCCCGTCATTAAGAATACTCTCAGTAAGAGTAGTCTCAATATGTATTGGTACTTCTGCAATTTTTTACATGGTGGGTACATAATTATCCTGTGCTCATTACACAGAGGACCTCAGGCCTTGTCATCACCTTAAGCTTCTGAGGTGGTGACAACCTTTCTGTACTACTGCTCATGTTCAGCAGTTCTGCCTCTACCACCATCTTAAAACATTTGGTTCCTCAAGGTTCAGTCCTTTGGTCATTTCAATTTCCATTTCAGCTCTTCAGCCTGATATACTGTAAGGTGTCCTCACATGGTAGGGTGACTTGAAGATAGCTCTACCAGTCAAGGATCAATGCAGAGATGTTTTCCTGGATTTATCTGTAGAGACCATAACTGTACTAACTTTCATTCGGCTTCTCATCATGTCCAACATTTTTGCCCTTCAGGCAAGCCACCATTTACAACTCCATCAAATAATGTAAATCAGACCTCAAGCCATTGGAACCCAATCAACTGAAGTTTCAGTTTATGGCCCATAAATGCACAGCAGGGGTCATCAACTCAGTTTTTTTTTAATTACATATTTTAGAAGTTAGCTAAACTAGCTGTCTTAACCATATGTTGCATAAACAATGACGTTTCTACATCATAAGCCTGATGATTTTTGAGTCCATAGTTTGAATAGTGGAGGTAGTGGAAATGTTTTTATATTTTTATAAATCGCAAATCCAGAGGAGGTCACAACCCCCCACCCTTGGTCAACAGTTCATGCCCGCTCCCAGGCTACAGTACAGTATCTATCATATCATGATTTTGACATACCTCCATGTACAATAAATAGCCACTGCATTGCAGCTTGTGGGTGTTGGAAAAAGTGTCAAAGGTTTACTGTCTTACATATTGACTATCTTATGTAATAAAGATCATTTTAATAATAATAATACATTTTATTTGAAGTGGCGCCTTTCTGGACACTCAAGGTCACCTACACTCAAGGTCATTTTACACATTACATACAAGTGTTTGTATTTGCTTTTGTTCTCAAGTCAATTAGTTTTCTTGTCTAGAAGGATATTCTTACAGTACATTAAAACCACTGACTGCGACATTCATTTGTACATCATGATGCATGTAATGCATATATTATCCATGTTTATTGTATGCCAGTGTGTCATGGAGTGGATCTAGTTACATAATTTCACAGAACAATTTTCAGAAGCATGAAACCCTTTGTTTTGTCAATTAAAATAAAAACACTGCACCAGGCAACATTATTGCTTTTTTGTTTTAGAATCGTCAATAAAAGTAATTGGCTTGGTTTTAAATCTTGGTACAAGCTTATACAGATGTGTGGGTTTAGAACCAGCAATTTGATTAAATTGAGGGTGTCTAATCTTGTACAGGAAAGGGGTGCAGGTGAAGACTCAATCCAACACAGCAGAAAACTGTCATATTCATCAAATCAAGGTCAGACCATAATTTGTTGATTAGCTGAGTCAGGTGTTTCACGCTGGGCCAGAGCAAAAGTGCAAGCCGGCTCTTCTGAGATTGGCCACCCCCAGGTTATATGAACTGATAACAACTGCATGGCAAATGCACCTGTTATGCACTACTCCATTTTAGACAAGCATAACAGATTCACAATAATGACAATGCTTGGGCTTCATCCGAACACAGATGGGGAGATGGTGAAAAAAGTGTTTGATCGTCCTGCCAAACTCCTGTTTCTCCTCAACACTTCCGATCCCACAGCAGCTGTGTAGCAGCGTACCATTGCACAAAAATGTTTCTAAGCTTTTCTTCTCCCTTTTGGTTTTTTACTCCTGCTTCCTGACTTGCAAAAGCACTTTTATCAGGACCAATAGGAACAGTCTGTTCAGTTCCAACAAACAATTTTGCATCTTGACAGTTTCCAGCCCTACCAGGTTGTTGGTATACTTTCTGAAGCTGCAAAAGCTGAAGCCAGGCACTGCAGAACAGGATTTAAAGTGGTATGGCCAATAATTAACATTACTAAATGAAAACATTTGAACTTATTTGCGCTAATGCATCTGACATAACTTAGTCACGAATGCAACTTATACTAACATCCCCCAGACCCCCTTGTTATGTGTCCCTGTCTTCATTCCTGACTGGTTAACGGAGCACCATTAATCACATGCAATCTTAGAAAATACTGTTGTATATTAATTATATAATTTGACTATATAGTAACTCTACCTCTAAATTCTGATAGGGCCCTACCAGCCATGTACATTCCCAGTGCTTGCCTGAAGCAGTACTTGAAATTGACTGAGCCCTGTCTCTTGCACGAACACAAACTGACCCGACACACTCTGGTCTGCCGAAGGTCGCAATCCCATTTCCCATTTCTTTTGGGCATGGTCCCATGCAATGAAATCTGGCTTCCTGACTGTAGTTGAGCAGTTGCTTCCTTTGCTGCCGGGAGAGTGCAGAAATGATCATTAATAGACAGGGACCTAACATCAAAGCTACCAACTCTGGCAGGGAGCGGGGGGTGACATGAAACGTCATTAACAAAATCAACAGGAAACGCTCTGTTGGGAAAGCCGCCCAAACCCAGAAATGCTGTACTGTGCGTCTGAATTACAGTTTGAGAGTGCGGATGCTTTTCCTTCAGCCTTCGTTCTTGTTTTCCGTCTTTCTCTCCACAGAGTGAAACGCTCACAGTACAATTCCACCCAATCAAGGGATGAAATATTATTGCTTTGTGCTTCTGAGATTCTCATGCAGTGTGTGGCTTGATTCGATTAAGGAAACGCGTCCAAGAGCTCGTCACTCCCGATGTCCTTGAGAAGCTTCTAGACTGAGCAATCTCCCCACTGGCGTGGCTCAGTCTAATAAGTGGCAGGACAGTGAGCAGGGGTAATTGAATTCCCTGACAGACCAGATAAAGTCTAGGGTGCCACCAACACCACCCCACCCTCCACAACACACATAAACACACACACAAACACACGCACGCACACACACACACACACACACACACACACACACACACACACACACACACACACACGCACATATGGGCGCACACACACACACACACACACATACACACACACACAAATACCCCACCCCACCTCACACCAGAACTTGTCTTTCAAAGCTATACTACAAATACTGTGGAGTTTAGAACTCAATATCAGACATGGAGTGGAAATAAGTCTTTACAAACAATTAGATGCCCAGACAAGATTTTTATATCCCTCAAGACCAGAATAATCTAGGATTGTAAAGGGGTTATGGGAGGGAAGTAGACATTGCCATGGGGTGAACACACCCACACCATTTTCACAGATGATCAGGGAGATTAAATCAATCAGGAAACAAATTTGTCAGCCCAATAGTTGTTTAAACAAGGTCCACAACTGAATCATTTTCTGATTAACAACAAAGCAATGCATGTGGACATGTGTATGTACGGGCATCTACTGTATGTGTTTATTTATCAAACATGCGCATACCGTATGACTGTGCATGAATCTCCGTGTTTGTTGGCATGTCCATGTACGTGCACATAGCTGTCTGTGCGTACCATGGGAGTGTTTGAATCTGTGTACCTTCAAGGGAATTTGCATACATGTGTACAGGATACAGTACATGCATGGCACCCTAGATAAGATGAGGATGATGACATGTTATTTTATACAGGCTGTTTCGCTCATCTTGATCAATGGGAGCCATCATTTTGGAGATGAGTATCTGAAGTGTGTGGCTCTGTTTGCGTTCTAAAGTGTATGCACTGTGTAGGTATCTCTGAGCATGAGTGTGTACATGAGTATACTACTGCCTGTGTGTGCTTGCATATGTGTTAGAGGGATAACTGTGCCAGTGAAAGAAGATTATTACACTCAAGGATCAATGTCTATGTTTCATTACATCATTGAGAAACAAATATTTTATCAAATACAACTTTCAGGCAACATGCGTATTGCTGGTCACATTCAATTTTTTATGTTACCAGCCATCCTGTAATTCTTTATTTTCTGAAAATGTGATTACAATTTTTTTTATTAAAAAATAAAACATTTGTGTTTTAACTTTAATAATACTACACAGGTGGAATTACACATGACCTCATGTATTACTCAATGGCCAAAAAGTTATATAAAACTGGCAAATTAAAACAATTATCAGAAAGAGGGAAATTAAACAGAAGCACAGCTTTTCAAAAAAAGCACAACAAAACCAGTGGAAACCCTAATCCTGTGTCCTCTGCTGTTCATGCTTCCGAGCTTTAAAATACTGTAAGTGTCAGATATTGCTGCAGTGACTGTAGAAAACAACCCATCTCAGATGCAGCCTAAGCACCTTATTGCTCACAAGTGTATTATTCATCGAACTGTTTATCTGAGCCAACCTGCCACCTCTTCTACCCAGAAAATAAAAATGCCACCTCCAACTTCTACACAGGTATAAGCTATCGTGCAAGAAAACAACTTGGTCATGACCAAACTGAAGTGCTTCAGTTATCTGTTGAAGAAGGGGGTTTGAACAATAGGTGAGAATCGACAACAAGCAAACACTTCAGTCCCTGGGCATTTGGTGGCAAATGGATGCAATCTCCCATGTGTTGTTTTTTCTTTTTTTGCCGGCACAAACAAGGGAGTCCTCCTACACAGAAGCTTCACTACTGATTGCATCTCTCTAGAGAAAACCAGCCTATCCAAAATGTTGTTCTGGAATCAACAATGTACAGTAACAGGTTTCAGGCTTGTTTCTAAGGTGACAGAGCACAATTAGTGAAGAATTGTCATACTTTTTTGATGAGCCTATATGCATTATATCTTTTTGACAAGACCACAAATGTATATTAATCGATATATTTGTTAAAAATATTCAAGTGTGTGTGCTAGTCAGTCAAAATAAATGCAAGAAATGTCAGAAATATCACCAACCTGAACTTCTTTGCTGTGAAAAAATGCAGTTTTAAAACTATGACGCAACCCGTAAGAAAACTGCAGTAACAGCATCTTTCCTCCCATTACTGCTGGGAAGTCCTCTGGCATATCTTTTTTTCATCTTCTTCAAGAAAATAACAGCTTAATCAAATACAAAGTTTTCATTGCTTTAGGTTTTCGAAAGCATTCAAACCGGAAGCACTACAACCTCTAAGTAAAGAAAGAACCAAAACTAGAGCAGATTTTCCTTGGAACAAATCACTCTCCAACTACTCAATGAACAAAACAGGAACAAAACATTGCAGCCTTGTAAACATCAAGGCTGGTCAACACAGGCAGCTGTGAACCTCTTCATTCTGGCGAGCATTGAATGCAGCGCAAGCGAAGAAGAAAGGGAAGAAGTACTTACGGGTCCCGTCGAACCTGGTGGCGATGGTGTCCAAAAACGTGTTCTGGGGCGCCAACAGGCCCTTCATCACCGGCATCTTGCCCTGGGTGGAGTAGCAGAGCCAGGTCCTGCAGGTCTACTCCATCCCAGAAGAAGCAGGGGTCCAGCAAGGAGCAGGAGGGTTTGGGGGGAGGGGGGCAGTCGGGCAAGTGCGTTGGGCTGCAGGGTAGTTTCAGTCCGTAGGCGAAACTACATTTAAAAATAAGGTCCCGTGCCCACACAGAAACCAGTCCTCCTTCACCTCATCCCCAGGTAAAGAGCTGTGTGATTCTGCTTTGTCTTCTTTCAGGCCCCTCAGTGCATGTCACTCAGTACACAGGAGATGGGCACAGGCTGCCCAACACCCATTAAACCCAGTGGTGGAAACTTGCACGGAGGAGAAAAAATCCATGCAATTGCCATGTCTGCAAATGTATCTGTTGTCTCTCCTTCTTTACTCTCTCTCTCTCCTTTGCTCTCCCGCTCCCCCTTCTCTCTCTTTCTCTCTCTCTCTCTCTCTCTCTCTCTCTCTCTTACTGAAAAGCTGGTAGAGCAGAGCAGAGCAGCCGAGTCTTCTTTCTGCCTTGCTACCCCCTCCTCCCTCTCCACTCCCACTTTCATCCTGTAGTTTCCAGCCAATGAGACCGATTCACACACTCGCAGTTCTCTATAGAAACCCATCCTCATTTGGGCGATGCCGGTAGGAAGGACCTATCTTTCTGACAGAATTCCTACTCCTAGAAAATCAGCAAGGATTATGTTGAGGTAGTATCTACATCATACTGAAAGTGTTATTTGGTGAAAATAAAACAAGACGCCCACCAATAATAACGCAGACTTCGGCATAAAAATCCTGTCTTATGTTACGAACGGGGATTAAATGGATAAAACATGCAGTGCGGGGGGTTTGTTTTGGTGAAGAATTAAAACGAATCACTAAATGCACCAAAGGGATCTTAATTCTGAGCCCATGTTAAATCCCTTAAACCCGGATGCTGCTCAAGTGTAAGTGCAAATTCACTCAAAAAAGTTTGCTTTTCCTAGAGGACCTAAAAAAAAAAAGGCTGGGTTTTTTAACAGGATTTCATTTCCTTTCACTCATTGACAACTTACAATTTAGTCTTTTCGCCGGCGCTTTTCGCCAAAGCGACTTACAAATGTGCGTTTCACCTGCTATGGCAAGTCGGATCTGTCTTCAACCCTTCCAGGCCATTCACTCTAATCAATTTTTAATGGGCCTCATTATACTGTCTCCTTGTTACGTGTCCATCTCCTTTTGTCAACGTTAAAGCGACAAATCCATTATTGATAGCCCTTTCCCCCCTGCGCATATGCTCCTGCGTGTAATGGAGCCCCAGCTGTAATTAATAGGTTGTGCGGGGCACCCTCCTCTGTAACTGGAGTTGCCCCGTAACTGCTCAGGGTAACTCCATGCTCCGTGACCTTACATTCCCCTCGTCCCCTAAGTGAATTGGTATGAACCGCCCTGTTAGGACTGCCAAATAGAAATGAGAACGTTGACCACGTCGCTGTCCTTATGCAATCGTGCTTCGGCTTGCAGTACCCAAGCTGTCTGACATCCTGATCGGTCTCCGTGCTTGCAGCCCTAGGGAAGGAGTCGTAGCCTTAAGCTGGCATACCTATATGACAGAACTACCAATCTTCTGCTGCGGCGCCCGTGGGTAGGAGGAACCCTGGGTCAAATACGTAATCGTTTTGGTTCAATTATTCTGTGCTCAATTGATTTTGGCTGGTTCAACCGAGTCAACCAAGAGGAGCAGATGGTGGGGTTTGCACTCTTTTAGAGTATTTGATAGGTTCTAATACTCCCGATATGCTCAGGAAAGCATAAAAAATATTTAAATCCGATATTATTACGTATTTGACCCAGAAGCCCAGTGACTTGGGAGAGCCATGAGAGAATTGGAAAGATAGCCCTGCTGCTATCGCTTGCACTGAGTGAGTAAGGAAAAGTGTGCCCATACTGTGCTAGAAAGCCTGTTTTTTACTGATGCTGTGTAACAGTTGATATAGCCCCTGGTTGTTGGAATGGAATCGATAAAAACAACCACACCGGCGACTTTCATCACCCAGTTCTTTGCTGTGATGTGTTTTGGTGCACGGCTGACCACACTTATTTGGTTCTCTTTTCATTGGTCGACCAAATCTGCCTGACTGTAAAAGGTATAGTTGAAGGAAGGGGGAGACCACCAGTGCGGATAATGGTAAAATGGTGGCACAGCATTCCAGACCATGACAAAGAGCTGACATTATCCTTAGTTAAAGCTTTTCCCAGGGCTCGACGCCGTTTCGTAACCGGTAAACCGCTAACCCCGCGGCATTTCGCCACAGAATTCATTTTCCGTAGACGTCGTGCACTCATGACATCCTCATCCTTGTGACGACATTTTGGGCGTTCCATCACGGCCCCCGCAGCCTCCTCGCCACTCTCCCCGGTCTTCTAATGATATCCTCCTGGCGGGGAGCGTGAAAAATGACACCGCCGAACCGCGGGCTCCTCGGAGAGCAGTGATAAAGAACCCTATCAGCCTCTTTTCCCCGTTATCGCAGAGATATTTTCAAGAAGGACACGCGAGACAGGAGCCCGCAGCTTTCCAGAAACATTGCGAATGCATCATTCGACAATCGGAGGTCCCAGCTCATTCGTTTTTCATGGTACTACACCAGCTATGTGCAAATCATAAACCAGACACATTTGGATTTTACAGTCTGTCTATAAGTAATTGAAACTGCATCCCAATTTCGGAGTGTCTACAGGAAAAGAAACAAAGAGTTTGTATGCATTATACATTTTAATAAACCAGGGAGACTTGGCTGACCTAAGAGAATCAAATGTGTACACACATACATTATGCATCCTACTTTATCATTCACCGGAGAACTCAACCAGGAACCATGTTCAGTATAGTTGATTGGGGATTCTTCTGAAAGAATCTTGACAGGGTGACACACACACACACACACACACACACACACACACATGCATGCCCACACACAAGGAAAGTGAGACATACACAGAGAAACTGTTAGCCACAACCGAGGGAAGGCTATACAAGACGGAGGAGTCAAGAGAATTCTCTGAGGCTTAACAATAGCCAGAATTCACATCTATCACATATTTTGTTAGCTCTGAATATGTAAAAATACTGAATACATTTTTACCAAATCAGAAGGGAACAAAGGCGCAACACTCTGAGCAGGACAAAGGAATTTCAACTTCCCTTGTACTAATGATGTGTCTTTTTCATAGGAGTGTCCTCAGATGACTTGGCACTTTTCTATTGATTTGAAGGAACAGCTTGAAGTTTGCAGATTGTGGTTCAGGTCCAGCAACTCTCATCAGATTTAAAGTGGTTTCATGATTTTGGTTTTGTGAGGGGCTGTTGAGCACAGCACATTTCCCTCCCCTGCCTGACAAGCTATCCCTGGTGACTCTGGGGTGGGAGGAAAACATGCATGTCTTATGCAAAACAGGCAATAAGGCCTGGCAGACTGGAATGAAAAAAGCTTTCTTGAAGTCTCAGTACACCCCCCCCCCCCCCCCCCCACACTCCCACCAAGCTATCTCAATACACTTTGTAATATCCTTCAACTCACAGAATGCACCATAACTGATATAAATGGGAAAGTAACAGCTGGTTCAAAGTGGACAAAATGGAAACTGTATGATTAATGTACACCTCACACCTGCAATCATTTCGCAGGTGTGGAGGTGGAGGTTGAGGAAGACAGGAGACGGCAACAGGAGATCTCCTTAAACATCGGAATATCCAACAGGCTTCTGGTGCCACAGGAGTAACGCCGAGTAGTAAATAATCTGCTCACTGCGCTTCTTCTGGGATTTCAAATCCCAAGGTCCTTCCATCTCTGCTCATCAGAGGAGGTAAACACATCCATTGTCTGCCACCACTTCCCCTGTCAAAGCCTATATTGGAGGATTAGATGAATGCATGATTTTGGTGGGTTCCATTGCACCATGAATAAAGTACAATATTTTTTTTACATGCTGCCATTTTGAGTTCATCCAAATAATTACATTTTTAATTCTTTTTAGTATTTTTTGTGCATTGCCAGTAAGGGGTGGCAATATTTCTGGAGCCCTCTGTATATTCACCAAATACTCCTTTCAATGAGAAGTCCACACTACATTCACCCAGTATTAATAGTGGGACCTTTATCTACATTACCATTAGGAAAACTGAAGTATCATTCACAAGTCTCTCCCATAGAAACAGCCGAGATAAAGCAGATTTTCTAGACAGCTGTGTGTTGATTAATCCCATGGGCATGTGGAAAGCCTTTAGAATGTAATCAGTAACCACACTCCACCAGCATTAAAGATGCAGAGGTCAAGAGGAGACGATGGGAAAGATCAGCCTCTTATTACCCTTTTGCCTTGCTGATGTTGTCATCCAGAGTTACCTCCAATTCCACTTTTTTATTTTAAATATTTGATATCTAGAGGCATCTGCCACCACCCTAATTTCCATGGAAATCCTTCCTGTCCAGGGTGCAGACTTTCAACAAATAGTGCTACTCTACTGTAAATTTCTTAAGATGGACAGAGGGGTTAATGTTGATGCTGCGCAATAATTCATGAATATCACAAATGTACAAGTCAATAACCCACCTGAAAAGCACACCTAGAACCTTGTACGTAAGACACCTCAATAACAATGACTGCAGTTTCTGAAATGTTTAAATATATTGTGGTGGCCGGATCAGGAATCGGTACACCACTGGAGTGGAACGGCCCGTGCGCCGGCGCCAAGCACTGGGAAAGGTCTTTAACCACGTGTATTTCCCCTGTTCGTATCTAACAGAGCCGCACCGAGGAGAGAGAGCCGGCGGGGAGAATCAGCACCATGGCCAGCGACATGGAGAAAAGACGCGTGAGGAATGCGAGCTAGGAATGAATTAACATTTCTAATTGGACAGGCGCAGCCGGACTGACTCCAAGGAAGAACGAGAGGCTGTACAAAAGACGGGGCGCAACCACAGAGCGGGGCTGAGTACGGAGGGGGACGGAGGCGAAGCCGAAGCCGAAGCCGAAGCCGAAGCCGAAGCCGAAGCCGAAGCCGAAGCCGAAGCCGAAGCCGAAGCCCAGTGAGTTGGAAAACAGCCATTAGAAACAAGCAACGACACCACGGTGGAACCGCAGGTCTTCGGAGGCCCTACAGAAAGGCGAAGGCGAAGGCGGAACGGACCACCCACAGTCACCGACGGACCGGTGTACCTAATTTTTTGGCCAGTTATTTTTTTCCCCGTTTTTTGAGAACTGTTTTGTTGGAACTTTGTGAAAGTGCCCTGAAGGCACGTGGGAAATAATTAAAATATTATTTTTTGATCTACTCTTGCTCTCTCTGTCTCTCTCTCCCCACGGGGCGCCACAATATGTAGTCAGTGAGTCAGTGAGGACAATAGCATCTCAAAGCTGGTTTTCACCAGTTTTCAAGCTAACCCTGAAACCACAACACAGTCCATGCTGCTTTTGTGAAAACCTGCCAATTTGTGGATTTGTTATCCCAGTTCTTGAAAAAAAATTATTCTGCCAAAACCACTCTATTATTTCTGTCGGCTTGAGCTTATGCTGCACAAATTGGGCTTTTAACCCGACTTCCATCTCACTTCCGCCACACTACCACTGATTCCATGGTGAGAAATGATTGATCTCCTATACAGGCTGGGTCCTCTCACTGCCTCAGATTTGCACAGTGGTAGAGGAACATGAACAGCCTTGCATCGCTTACAGATTGGATAAATACAGACCACACATCACTAGGCAACAGCGGTTGCTTCCTATTATTTTGTGTGATGTTAAATGAGTTTTTCATCACCTGGCTTATTGCAGTGATCAAATAATTAATCTCTGACAGTTCATTTTTCAACTGAAATTCTTCAGCACATTAAAGATTTAATATCATTTTCAATATTGTTTGTACATGGGAATGGAATCGAATTTTGTAGTCATCACAGAGAATGGAAACATTGACAATTTTAGTGTTTATAGGTGAAATATACTGCACATTTATTGTATACATAGAAAATGTCACTTTGATAAAAAAAAGTGGACCAAATGATTAAGCAATGGTATGGAATAAATATACAATTGGTTGATTCAATATTTGCATTAACAAGCTGTTGTACAGGTCTACCTAATAAATTACACTGAGTGTATAATTAATATTTTGGAGGTAAGAGCAATTGGAAGACTGACTATCAGTTCTTGTGATCCCGCACCAAATTTTCTCCTCGTAAGTGAGAAGAAATTACTTAAGTGACACATTCCCAAAATCAGCATTTCTCTTGGATCATATTGGTAATGTCAACAGAAACAAAACATCAGGTAAAATACCAAAAGAGACAATTTTCCACCTACAGTCAGTTGAAATATCATTATGAATAATCTGCCGATTATGCCTCTCGTTAATGGGGCCCATTTCCTTGACCTTAATTCCCAAGGGAAAGCGATTATACAGCCAAGAATAAGAATTTAGCCTTTGACAATGCAGTATCCTCATTCTCCAGTGAGATTAATTAATAAAAATCCCCCTTTAAGCATCTGTGATGCAGAGGAGTCAACACTGAGGTGTTGGCCTGGTGCTCGATAAATGAATTACATGACTTTTTAACTTTGGTAATGATGCCCAATCAACAATCATCATCATTGTTGTTTTCTTAATGCCTGCAGCAGACGGTGCAAGGACAGGTTAGACAGAGGTCCCCCCCTATGGGAGGAAGGGTTCAATGGTAATTAGGATTGGCTAAGGGGTGGCTGAAAGGGAAGGAGATGCAAATGGCTGGAAGGGGCCAGTGGGTGGACACTTGTTTGTCTTGCTTCAAGTCACTAAGCTCATTCCAATCGCTCCTCTTTTCTTTGCTCCTTTACCTACTCCTAGCATGGGAGAGGCTAGAAAAAGAAGTTTGATAAAGATGTGAAAGTGAGGAAATCAAGAAAATGTGAATGGAATGTCCATGCTCCTTCAAACATCAGTTATAGACGTGGCAAATGGGAAGAGGTGGATCTAAAGGTCGATCATTTATAGGCCACGCTTTCCAAAAAAATACATCCACAAAGTAAGCGCTGATGTTTCCTTGCTCAAAGTTCCTAACTTCTACTTCTAGCTTGTGGAAAGAACATTGTTGGAATGTCCTTAAAGATGGTGGACCTTGAACGATTTCTGGGTCAGGAGCAAGGAAAAGGAGATAAATAAACAATTTGAGCCAAGTGTTTACTATTTGCTTCCCAATTTTCTTTGTGTATTTCAGAAATTACTTGATGAAATGGGTGTTTCATATAATGATATCAGAATTTACAACATACAGCAGCACAATCCTTTGCGATCAGTGTCAATTATGTGCCATTCAGAGCAATTCTATGGCTCTATGTTAGTAATTGAACATGGTAGTAATTCGTTTCCCACCTTGTTAAATTTAGTTCCCATCTTTCCATCAGCATTTGTCTAATCACAGAAAAGAACGGGAAT
Organism: Conger conger; assembly: GCF_963514075.1. Taxonomy (NCBI): domain Eukaryota; kingdom Metazoa; phylum Chordata; class Actinopteri; order Anguilliformes; family Congridae; genus Conger; species Conger conger. The sequence continues at coordinate 45,556,346 of NC_083761.1, read as the reverse complement.
AGAATGGGCTATGCCAAACCTGATCAAAAATGGGGCACTGCTAAAAATACTACCCCAGTTCCAGCACAGAACAGTGTAGAAGCACATCGCGTAATTTAAAAATAAATAATTAAGAAGGCCCCAATCAAAAAAATTCCCTTTTAAAGAGATTTAACAATCTTATGAGATAATGTTGATAATGGAGTTTCCTGTACTGATTGTACCACTTATCTTAATGAGGTTCACAACATTGCAATGAAATTACTGAACATTGAATTACATACAATAAATGTAGCAACTAACTGACACATTTCTTGCATGCGTAAGCAATCTTCCATTGCATTTATGTGGTGTATATAGTATTTATTTGATGGGGACATGAAAGTAACATTTATATTACATTAAAGTATAAAATACGAGTATCATGTAGTTCACAAACTGTAGCCATTTTTTGCATTTTTGCATGTTTTTGCACCTTCTAAGACATTTGGCGGGGAGATTAATAATTGTGCTAAGCAGCAGCTATGCTACCTTATCCACCAAATTTTCTCTCAACTGAAAAAGCCAGGCCTCTTGTAGCCCTCAGCTACAATTGGCCACAGCTACTGTGATTGCAATGAACCACAGCTGTGGCCATACCTGCATGAAGGCCCGGTGCTGCCTCCTGGTGGACAGCACCCTACTTTCCCTTCCTGGCACCACTGCTGCCTTGATAGATTGATAGAACTTCCTAAATACCCACCCACCCTAATTTGGTCACATTTGTGAGAAGGTTATCCAAGATGGTCCATAGAAAAAGCACCATCAATTATGTTATTCAGTACTATTTTTGCAAATGACAACAAGGCTGGAGTGGGGATCAACATTTCTGCCACTGGTCTCCAGTTAGCATGCCATATACAGTATTTATCAGAATAGTCATGATGCCACAAAAGACCAAACCTTCACCAATATGAGGGAGATAATCTGAGTATGAAAGATTTGTGTCTAATACCATTATCATTAATGTAATACTAAACATTTGGTTTTATTTAATTTTTTCAGAGTTCAAAGAGATTTTCATTTGAGGCACAACTTTCAAACAGCCTCCCCCCAGCTCCCTAATTTCCTAAATCAGAAAAAAACAGTGGTAACATTTGAATATCCGTCCATTATCCAGGAATACACCCAGGACAGGTCGCCAGACTGTCGCAGGGAATACACATTATTCACTCACACACTCACACCTAGGGGCAATCTAGACTCTCCAGTTAACCTAACCTTCATGCTTTGGGCGGTTGGAGGAAAACGGAGTACCCAGAGGAAACCCACGGGAACAGGCAAACTCCAAACAGAAAGACCACAGCCAGGACTCAATCCCAGTGCCTACTTGCTGTGAGGCCACTGCACCAACCCAAGATTCATATTACATAGCAAATGTTGGATGTAATGTCAGGGTACCGAATTTCATCAAGTGTAATGTTGTGCTTTCCTGAGACATTAGTTGGCAAATACAGGGCGTTGTCTATAGAAATGTATTGTTAAGTACACAGCAAAGACAGATATGGCCTCATGTTCGGAGCATCATCTGGTCATTTATTCCCCTTCAATGACTCACAAAGGCTGTGTAATTTATTTATTGGAGCAATTATTACAGTTTGTTCCTCCCTTTATTAAGTGTCTTCATTCAATTTTCTGGCATTCGTAGGACATAATTAGCCTGCCTGTTTGCAACAACACCTTGGTGTTCAGTAGTGGATTCTATTATACTTAATACTACAGGCAATTATCAGTTCATTTAGGTCACTGAAATGTGCTTTTAATTCTATTTTCTACAATATATGATATTGTCATTTTGAATGGATGTTTTGATTACAAGCACAGACCCACTGGTGTGAAAAGAATAGCCTTCAAAACATGCAATGTTCATCCCTTTTGAGCTGACAAAACCAGAATATGCTATATTAAACCCAAAACCAAGTTCTAAGTGAAATGATTGAATTTGCTGATTGCCTAAAACGACAGGAAATTAAATGTATCAGCCATAGCACTAATATCAGCACGCTCTCTATCACGCTCTGTATCAGCACAGATATCTGACAACTGCTACAGCCCTGTATATGTCTATTATACTTCAAACATGGACTTATCACTGGGCAGATTGTTTAGGGGCAATAAAGTACTACTTCTAATCAAACCTTAGTAAACAAACATTTCTCAATGCATTTCTGATTGGTAAGATGAGTTTAAAAGCTAAGATTCTCACTAAACTAAACTAAAGCCAGTCCTTTTTGCATTGAAATAGGGGTGGGAAGCAAATCAAACCAAACCAATGCAAAGAAAACCATTGTTTCGGTCTGTAACTTTGACAGGCAACGTCATAGTGCCAATTGAATTCAAAAATAGATCATTGTAGCTCTCGGTAGACACTCAAGTCATGGTTCTAGACAAATTAGAGCTGTAGATACCCTATCAAGGATGTGGCCAGTTGAGCTACAAAGATTCTTGACTCTGTCAAGTTAAGAGTTAGGGGAGAGAGGCACATTTTTATATTGTGTGTATTCTAATATTGCAGTGCAGTCTGTACGTTTTTGGACACTGTTCTTTTGGCTCTGTACTCATGCTCGTTGGATTTGAAATTAAGCAATAAATAATGAGGTTAAAATACAGATCATCTCCTTTAATTTGAGGGTATTTACATTCATATCTAACTGTTGATAGAAGCAGCAGAAGAGTTACAGAAGCATCTTATTAGCTCAAATTCACTTAAAAGCCTCCATTGGATGGTGCTTCATCCCACAGCAAGGTAATGATCCCAAACATAAATGAATGCTTTCTTTCTTCATAATAATGTTCTAAAAAGTTTTTTCTTCTCAACTTCTGTTCCCAACAGTTGATTTTGGTAAGCCTATATTTTGGCCAATGTCTTTCTATTTATTTCTCAGCCTCATAATGACTTCCTTGACTTTCTTTAGCACAACTCTGGTGCTCATCTTGACAAACAGCAATACATTCCTACACGGATAACCCAATATGGATGTGAATACCCTCAAATTAAAGGTGACACACTGCATTTTAACCTCATTATTCATTGCTTATGTTATGCATGAGTACAGGGCTAAATTTAATTATGTTAATATTAACTTAATGTGTTTGACGTATATAGTTTAATACTTGGCCCAATTTGGGTCTGCTTATAATTCTAAAAATATTTTTTGTCTTCTGTAATGTGTTACTTTTATTGGTTGTATTCTCATGCTTGTGAGTGACAGAAATACTATATGTCTAAAAAGCCTTGGAACATATTATGTGTTGGCTGAGCTGTGTGTTTCACTTAAACTGTGTGTTTCACTTAAGTCTTTTTCTCTTTTTCTGGTCTTTCATTGCAGGTCACACACACACCCATAATACAACGAAAGGACTGTTTCATACTTTGTTCATGAAGCTGATGCTGTTCTGAAAGAGAAATGTGCCATTGTTTGTTGGTGAAGGTAAGAATTGAGTTAAAAGCTAAGAGGAGAGAAAATCCATTCAGAATATACTTAAACCGAAGGTAAAAGTGTTTATTTACTGTACTTGTGAATGCCCGATAACTGTAGACATGCACTTTCACTGCAATGTCCTTTCTCAATTCAAGATGATACAGCATCTTCTGAAAAGCTTGTAGCTAACTGCTACTGCATCACTGTAGTGAGTTATTACAGCAGAGAAACACAACACTACACAGCTGGTCCAGACTGCAGGTGCCTGACTGCAGGTTGGCTAGAGGAGCTGCTATTTGTGTAATGAGGTTGGACAAACTTCTGAAATCTTCTTCTGAACTTCTGTTCCAAATGGTTGATTTCAGTAAGCCTATTGTTTGGCCTATGTCTCTGCTCATTTTATTCTCCGTTTTCAGTCTCATAATTGCAAAAACAAAAAATTGTACGACCATTGAAATACTTACAAAGAGGGCCGTATTACAGCAGATAGTCCCAGTTGAGCATTCCTGTTGACAATTTTGCTGTCCATGGTTCTGAAGTCTTCATGAAAATGTCTTACAAACAAATGTGGTTCATCAGAAGATGATAATGCAAAATTGTAATAAAATACTAATTGTATCTTTAAAAAGAATTGCCTGGGATGTTATATTTAATTTGTAAAGCAATGTATTTCTACAAAATATAATGCTGATAGGACTAATGTTTGATGCTGGGGCTCATTTATATTGTATGCATACAATATATAACCAAATTGCTTAGATATTACGTATATAAAATAGGCAGCATTGTTTTTAGAGACAGTATAAATGTCCAATACATTACTAATATTGTGCGTGTAAAATTTTATGTCAATTGATCCAGCATTTCACGAGAGGATGTTACTATGTCATCTTTTATAAGAAAGGTGGATAGTCCATTGTGATAGAATTATCATGTGACAATTGCAATATGAATTGCAAGCAGATAAAAAGGTATAACAATTCCTGTGAGGACTGTAACTACTTACAGTTGCCCCACCTAACTGTGGAGGGTGCTATTGGATGTGCTTAAAATTTTGTGGCCACAGTATGTTAGAAATAGCACAATAGCAAGCTATAGCACCACCATGTGGTAAGAAAATATCACATTGGGGGAATACATTATATTTACAGAAGAGGTCTAGAATTTAAATAGTTTCCCCATTTGTTTACATGCAGCAGTTTTGCTGTCAATTCATATGAAACATATGTATTTCTATGTAAAAATAGTATGCGTCAATAGTACCACAAAAAGCACTACTGTATAAAGTAAATATAAATAATATATACTTACATTATAAACATAAATATTTGTTTTCTTTATAGTATTTTGTTAAAATTTGTATTCATACTTTTTTTTTTTTAAGATATTTTTTAGGCCTTTTTTCAGCTTTATTGGACAGTATATAGTATAGAGAGACAGGAAGAATGGGAGCGAGAGAGAGGGGAAGACATGCGACAAATGTCAGACGGTCGGATTCGAACCGCCGACGTCACGGCTCGCAATGAGCATGCGGTCAGTGCTCTACAGGCTGCGCCACCGAGACACCCTTGTATTCATACTTTTTAAGTTGTTCCAGTTAATTCCACCATGTTCCTATTAAACCAGGTGATACAAATGTATTTAAACATATTATATTATATTATATTATATTTTGGGCGGCACGGATGGTGCAGTGGGTAGCACTGCCGCCTCACAGCAAGGAGGTCCTGGGTTCGAATCCCCGTCGGCCGGGGCCTCTCTGTGCGGAGTTTGCATGTTCTCCCCGTGTCTGCGTGGGTTTCCTCCGGGCACTCCGGCGGTTTCCTCCCACAGTCCAAAGACATGCATGTTAGGCTGATTGGAGAGTCTAAATTGCCCGTAGGTGTGAGTGTGTGAGTGTGTGAGTGTGTGAGTGTGTGAGTGAATGGTGTGTGTGCCCTGCGATGGACTGGCGACCTGTCCAGGGTGTATTCCTGCCTTTCGCCCAATGTATGCTGGGATAGGCTCCAGCCCCCCTGCGACCCTGATCAGGATAAGCGGGTTCGGATGGATGGATGGATGGATGGATGGATGGATGGATGGATGGATGGATGGATGGATATTATATTTTGATTCCCTTTGCTTGCATAGTTAACTTTCTAACACCTAATGTGTTAGAAAGTTGCATGCACCTTTTCTGTTGCCAGGTTAAATCGGCACAAAACACACACACAAAAAGATCATCAGCCAATATTGTTTTTTACCTCATACTGTGACTAATTTATTATCCATTCATAACCATACAATCACTTTTATGGTTCCCAAACCATTTACCATGTACTTTACAATATACCGCTCACTTTCAAGAGAGAAAGTCCAAATTTACTCATTATATTTCCTATAGTGAAGACAAGGAGCAATTATGTGAGCTGACTATTAAGGACTAATATTAGACCACTTTGCTGTAATAAAGTGCTTGTGTTTTTTAACATTATTAACATTTTTAACATATGTGGTGTTTTGTGCCAAAATTGACCTGTAGATATATATGGTAGAAATAAAATATATACACTACCGGTCAAAAGTTTTAGAACACCCCAATTTTTCCAGTTTTTTATTGAAAATTATGCAGTTTAATGTCTCATTGTACTCTGAAATGAAAGCATAGAACAAATAAACAATTGAGGTTAAAAAATAAATCATGGAATCAATTTATAAACCAAAATGTATTCTAAACTTTTGACTCATCAAAGTAGCCACCTTTGGCAGATATAACAGCTGAACACACTCGTGGCATTCTTTCTACAATGGAAATCAAATATTCTGCAGAAAGTTCTTCCCAACTCTGTTGCAGAAGTTCCCATAAATGTGTGGTACTTGTAGGTTGCTTTGCTTTCACTCTTCTGTCCAGTTCATCCCAAACCAGCTCGATGGGGTTTAAGTCTGGAGACTGTGCTGGCCACTCCATGTTTTCAAGCTTACCATCTTGTTCTTTTTTCCTGAGGTAGTTCTGGTATAGCTTGGATGTATGTTTTGGGTCATTATCTGGCTGTAGGATGAACCCCTGACCAACTAGGTGCATACCAGAGGGTACTGCATGGCGCTGCAGAGTGCTGTGGTAACCGTTTTGGTTCAGGGTGCCTCTCACTCCGTACAAGTCACCGACCCTGGATCCAGAAAAACAGCCCCTCCTCCATGTTTGACAGTTGATGTCACACACTGAGGAACCATCCTTTCGCCTACTCGGCGGCGTACAAAAATCCTGCGTGATGAACCAAAGATTTCAAACTTTGATTCATCAGTCCATAACACCTTCTTCCAGTCTTCAGTAGTCCATTGGTGGTGTTTCATGGCCCAGGCAAGCCTCTTCTTCTTATTCTGATGTCTTAGCAATGGCTTTTTTGCTGCAACTCGACCGTTCAAACCTGCAAGTCGAACTCTTCTCTTCACAGTTGAAACTGAGACTTGCTTACTATGACCACTATTAAGCTGTGCTTGAAGCTGTTGTCCTGTGAGCCGCCTATCACGCAAGCTGTTGACTCTCAGAAACTTGTCTTCTGATTCTGTCGTGGCTTTGGGTCTGCCAGACCTCTTCCTGTCAGAGTTTCTCCCAGTTTCTGAGTGCCTTTTGATGGTGAAGGAAACTGTACTCACTGACACCTTGACTTTCTTCGCAATTTCTCTGTAGGAAAGCCCTACATTTTTAAGTGTCATGATGGTCTGTCTCTCTTCCATTGTTAATTGCCTTTTTCTCGCCATTTTTATAGTAACACACTACTTTCTGCAGTACAATACTGTTCAAATCATGTTCACAAGGGTATGGTACCATAGTGTGTTCCACTTTTATGCAGACAGAGGGGGTTGTAAGTAATCGAGAAAAGTTGGAACACCTGTAGGAATTGGTAGCACCAACTTTCAAGGCTTGATCAACCTCCATTGCTGCAGAACAGCTTTAAGTTGTTAACCCATTTCTTGTTCCCTGAAAAAGGCCTTTTTGTATAATTCTGAAATGTATATTATTTTTCAGTTTTGGGTAACCTTACCTTTTTTTTTAACCTCTAGCAGTTCACTACTTACCTTTGTACCATTTCAAGTTATTCATTGGACTTGAACGGCTTGAATTTCAATAAAAAATGGAAAAATTGGGGTGTTCTAAAACTTTTGACCGGTAGTGTATATATATATATTTTTTCCTAAAACCAAACTTACACATTCAAATGGAACATGAACAAGAGAGTTTCTCGAATCATATGGAGTCAAGGCAGTCCACTTTACCTAAACATAGGTTCCACCATGAATATCCATTTATAATGCACAAAATGTCCTGTAATTTGACTGAATAATAATTGCCCAATTGAAGGCTTAAATAAATATTTGACAACATATCTTTGCCAAAGGTTGCACAAAGTTTGATTGAAGGCAAAAATAATAAATAATAAACTCCCTCACCAGCCCCCAGCCCGGGTCTCCTGCCATAGTACATTGACAAAGGTAAACTTGAGCAGTTATATTTTGAATCAGATACAGGATTATCATGAACAGTCAGGAGAAAAGTATGACAAAGTGCCAGTTTATTGTTGTTACGCCGGTTTAAGTTATGTTACTAGTGTTTTTATGGTTGAATAAGGCTACCGACTAAAATATTGGCAGAAGCTGAAGATGATAGTTAATGTCGGCTAAAACGTGCCGATATAATACGTTGTACATCAGCATTGCTTCTATTTGTGTGTACACCGTGTATTGCCTTCCCTTGCACAACAAATTTTCACAAGATTAAGTTCCGCCATCACTTTCCGGCCCGGGTGGATATTTTTATTCATAGCTCTCACCATGTATCTGTCATCAACTGCTGTTGCTTTCCTTGGTTGACCTGTTCGATATCTGTTGCTCAGTACACCAGCGGTTTCTTTCTTTTTTGGGACATTCCAAGTTTCCCCTCTTTTCCCCAAAGAGAGCTCTCTGGTCTTCATGTTGGTTTATCCTTCCTAATGCAAATGCAGTCTTCAAAGGCAAAACCCAAGAGTAGACATTCAGAACTATTTATTGTTCAACCAAGCAATCTTAACAGGACACATCTGGGCAACAAAGAATAAATGTCAGTCTCATGTACCAATACTTTTGCTCTCCTAAAAATTGGGTGGTCTGATACAAAAGGTGATGTGTACTACAGGGGGACAGAAGCACTGGGTGCCATAAAGGCCACGAGGCAATACAATCAATGACAAAGATAAAGAGCTCATGATATCTGGGGCTGTTGTGACTCCTCTGTCTGAAAATGCCACGTCTCAGATTGCATTCTCTGTGGGAAACTGAGTCTGCTGATTTAACCAGCTTGGTTATGTAGAAAGAAAGAGATATGTGTGTTGGAGATTAGGGACATAAACATGTATGTTCCAAGTGGAAATGTATATGTACTCGATGGAGTTATATCAGCATGCATATTCCAAGGTTGGGGTATATGTACTAGATTGTTGGAGATGGGTATGAGTGCAAGCATGCTCTATGGTTGTTGTATACAGTACATGCTCATTATGTCAACAGACTCGAGCCAATGCATGTATATGTGAACCCGTATTCAAAATACAAATATTCAAATTAATTAACTTCAAGAAATTAATGGAATCAGATAAACTTCTCCCCGCCACTAAATAAAATTCCTTTCAGCAGCATTATATTTCCCTGTCTACTTTAGTGAGCACTCATTTCTTGACACAAGCTTGAAAATGACATACCCAAAATAATATACCTACTATTCTTAGAAACACAATGTAGCCACAGCCAAAACACTGGACATTACATTACGTTACATTATTGGCATTTGGCAGACGCTCTTATCCAGAGCGACGTACAAATCCCCTTTCAAATTTGATGACAATATCACCAAAAATTAGCATCTCGTTTTTTCTAAGCTATGTCTAGGCAGTTTTCCAAAAACATTTGGACACTCCAAAAGGACCAACGGAAACTAAATTATATTATGGGTCTCATGATGTGTAAAATGCTGTATTTTGCTTACTAAAGTGTACAACACTTTTTATTCTTAAAAAAAAAGTGTTTGCACTTCCCTCCACTAGTCACCCTTCCCCCACCTCTCCCTCTCCTTAGATAGCAAAAGGCCGAGAAGATTGTAAAACAAATAAGTGCAATGATCACAATAATAACATCTTGTATACTAATATGTTCATTGAGGTCCATTGATTGATCAACAAGTCAATAATATTCTACAATTTCACATGCTATTTATTATTTAAAAGCAGGCATTCTCCTTATTTATAAGCATACTGAATAATAACACAATATTTTGAGAAGGTAGTTAGATGATCACTGATATAAAATGGGGTCACGACGATGAAAATGCCCTCTATTGAAGAGCCAAAGGTGTTCACTGTCTTAATAAAGAAATGTTCACTTGAGAATACTAGGCTAGAGATGATAAATTACTTGAAAGTCTCCTAAAGGAAGTGCTATATCTATATTCATAGATGTAGGCATCGCAAAATAGTTGTAAAAGATCAAGTTTTTGGGCCATAAAATCTCAAGAAGTTTTTGCAGAAGTGTAAAATTCTATTGATGTTTCTCCAAGTTTTATATTATAGATTATTACAGACCTATATTTGGTTTTCTGGACCCATGATGTGCAAAGGGCACTGGCATTACCTTATTTCGTGTAGTATATAGATTTCCAGAATGAAGACGAGGTACCCCACACTTGTTTTGCCACGCACATGTTACAAAACAGCAACATGCAATGGAATCTTAAAATAGGTTATACAGATAGAACTGTAAGTTATAATGCTTTCAAATGGTACAGTCAGGTCCAGAATTATTGGCACCCTTGATGAAAATGAGCAAAAAAGGCTGTATAAAATAAACAACACAGATAATGAGCTAGATTTTATGTCCAAACATATGGGAAAACTATATAATTTTATCCTAATATAATTATTCTCATTTTCTTTTCTTTTTATTGAGTAATACTATTTTTTTATGAAAAATGTATGTGTCAAAATTATTGGCAGTAAAATTCTACTTATTTAAGTTAATCTCAGTCTTAAGGAACTGTATTGTGGCCTTCCATCACTTCCTGTTTCCCTAGGGTATAAAGATGAGGTAACACACATGTAAAATCCCTTTGTCATCCATCACCATGGGGAAAGTCAAAGAACTGTCAAATCAAAAGAGACAGATGGTTGTTGACCTACACAAGTCAGGTAATGGGTCCAAAAAAATACATAAACGGTTAAACATACCACTAATCACTGTTCAAGTTAAAAACATCTGGAACAGTTGCAAACTTGCCAGGAAGTGGACACAAGTGCATGTTGCCCCCACCCTCAGTGAGGAAGATGGTGACGAAGGCAAAGAAAAGGTTCTTTAGTTGCGTCTTGAGGTCACAAAGTCTCAAAATCAACCATAAGATGCCACCTCCATACCAACAGGCTCTTTGGAAGGGTTGCACGAAAGCCCTTACTGAGAGCAACCAACAAATTCAAGTGTCTGGAGTTTGTGAAATGTCATTGAAACTATCACTTGAGCAGGGTGCTATGGTCAGATGAGACCAAAATTGAACTTTTTGGCCATGCACACCGTCGGCATGTTTGGCGTCAAAAAAGGGATGCATACAAGGAAAAGCACCTCATACCTACCATGAAATATGGTGGTGGATCATTGATGCTTTGGGGCTGTTTTGCTGCCAGTGGTCCAGGGGCTACTGTTAAGATCAATGGCATAATCAATTCCACCAAGTACCAGGACATTTTAGCCAAAAACCTGGTTGCCTCTGCCAGGAAGCTGAGACTTGGTTGCAAGTGGACCTTCCAACAAGACAATCACCCCAAACATACTTCAAACTCAACACAGAAATGGTTCCGTGAAAACAAAATCAATGTTTTGCAATGGCCATCTCAGTCTCTGGACTTAAACCCTATCGAAAACATGTGGTCTGAATTGAAGAGGGCAGGCCATAAGCGCAAACCTAAGGATATGAAGGATCTTGAAAGGTTCTGCATGGAGGAATAGTCCAAGATCCCTCCAAATGTGTTCTCCAACCTTATTAAACATTATAGAAATAGTCTCAGTGCCTTGCCAGGGCAAGGCTACACCAAGTACTAAAACAGGGGTGCCAGTAATTGTGTAATTGTAATTTTTTTTTTTGGAAAGATAGAAAAATGAAAATGAGAAAAATGTGTAATTTTGGTCGATTCCATTGAATCATTAATAAAGTAAAACATTTTCCACATGTTGGAAAATTACAATATATCTGAGTAATGATATTATTTGTTTTCTACAGTTTTTTTGCTAATTTTCATCAAGGGTGCCAATAATTTGGGACCTGACTGTATATCCTGTTACCATACTGATTGAAAATTGCACGGTTAAAAACGGAATTAATGCCAAAAAACCAGCCCAGCCCTTAAAGGGTTACGGTTGTGATTTATTACAATACTTTACTGTGACCTTATGGGATATTACATTTGCTCAAAAATCAGCATGTTACAAACAGTGTATGGAGCCAGATTAGAGACTTCATATTTGTAAAAGAGAAAAAAAAATAGCAGTTGAAAGGTTGAAACTGAAAAATAATAGTTTGGTAAACCAAAAAAATATTTGATTGTTTGAAAACATGTTGTGTGATTCCCGGTCCTGCTAAAAAGCCGAGTTTGGCATAATTGGCTCGCTGCTCCAGGGGAGGGACTAGGCAGTAAGGATCGCCGCATACAGCGCCCTGGAGCACCTTGGAGTAACGGTCTAATTGAGATGAGACGGCTTGGAGAAGCTGCGTTGCTCTCAGGTTCGCAAGATCCTACTGGGCCGCCGAGGGACGGGGTCATAAGCCGGTGTATCCCCAGCTAGCACTAATTGGATTAGATAGGGTGTAATTGGCTAGCAAATTGAGAGAAAAAGCGGAAGAAAAAAAAAATAAAAAAGAAAACGTGTCGTGTTTGACCGTATTTGAAATTATTTTGTATTCACTTTCAAATTTTCTTTGCTCAAAAATCTGATTTTCATTTTATGTTTTTATCAGGCGCTTACAATGTTTTTTCACCTTCGATCAAGTCAACTTTCAACCAAAGTTTTGTCTATCTTGCATGGAAGGCGCGCCTGCCTTCGAGCATTAAATCAGTGACGTCACAACAGCGAATAACTTACTTCCGGGTGGATAACGGCTCTGGCTCTGCCGCTTATTGTGTTTTTCATGTCATTAAACCAATCAATGTTGGAATATAAAAATAATTTCATAAACTGAACTAAATTGTTTTATTTATATGATTTATATGATGTGGTCTAGCTCGCTAATGTAATATTAACATTAGCTGTCAGTACCCGCCTAATGGTAGGTAGCCAACATAATTAAAATGAATAACCAGTATAAACTAGCTAACTAGCGTTATTGGAAACCGTATTACTGTAATATTACCACCAAACTTTGACTAGTTTTACAACATGCAAGGTTGGATTGACCGTTTCACATTTGCTATCTCCCCAGTGTTTCTCTAAGTTATACGGCGCCAATGAGTGTCTGGTATTTATTAGCTAACATTAGCTGCCAACAACGTTTATGAAGGACACGAGTAATACAATCAGAAGTTCTAGTTTTGTTTTTAGTTTCCCCCCCATGTTTCAGACACGGGTGTCTCTGTGTCAGCTGACATTGACTGTGCCAAGCACTTGTCAAAACCGAGACCGCCCTGTAAACGGACTGTATCCTGGGTTATCGTCCTTTTTAAAAATCGGTAAAATCCCAATCCACTGTGTGCCTGATTACATTTGGCATTACAGTGGAAAATACAACATATTTTGAGGTAACATTACTTTGTTCCGTGGCTGAGTGGCCAACCGGAAGTATCTGAGCGACCTTCATTTACAAACATTCTGATTTCATCATGATGATTTCTCTCAAAGGCAGGCGTATCACTCTGCTCTAAACACTGCCCTGCACACGAGACAAAACTTTGGTCGAAAAAATGTGGATTGACTTGATCAAGTGTAAACAAACACTGTAAGCGCATGACAAAAAACGAAAATGAAAATCAGATTTTTGATAAAAGAAAATTCTAAAGTGAATACAAAATAATTTTAAATACGTTATCAAACTATCTATTATTTTTTTTGTTAAACAATTTATTCTTTTTCAGTTTTAAGTTATTATTTTTTATTTTCAACTACTATTTTTTCCCCAACTTTTTCCCCAAAGACAATTTTTTTAAATTTTCTTTTACAAATATTTAATATTTAGTCTCTAATCTGGCTCCATAACAGTGTAGCCTATTTAAGCAATAACTCAGGCAGTGGAACTGTAAACAAGCATTATAAAAGAAGATTCAAGAATATGAGTGCCATCTGCTGGCAATTCTGCAACCTATGGTACAGAGAAAACACCTATGCAGACTGAAGACCAATGATATTAGACAAAGACAGCAAATTCACAGACCTTGTGTCATGGCAGGTAATTAATGCCCACAAACATTAAAGTGTTTTGACTTTAATTTATTTGCTTCCCATATTCTTTGAGTGTTACAAACAAATCTAACAACATAAAATTGTTCTCGAGCCAGAGCCTACCTACATAATTGTTTTAACAGTTGTAAATTGTAATCCACAAATCCAATTTCAAACATGAAAATGCATTTTATAAAATATAGGCTACCCATAAGCTTGTCGTTGATCTTTTTTTATTGTGCCTCTTATGGAGACATTTTGGTCAAATATGAAACTTATGTTTTGTTACAATATTGCTGTGTACGAGGTCATACTTAAGTGTTGGGTGTACAACTTTAGTAAGACAGAGGTTTAAAAGTGGTCCACAGCATTCACTGTTCATAGTCTTCATTTCAAAGGGGCTGCAGAGATTAAAATCAGAATGGGGAGGAGGAGCGCGGGTCGGTAAAGACCGAGTGGTCTCCGAGTGCGTGTAGAGACTGCGGTCTGGCTCCTGCCTTTTCCCCATGGTGAGAATTCCGGCCGCCTGGTTCTTGGATGAGTGAAGAAGCTGATATAGCCGACTCTGGTAGCGCTGCTCGTCGCTCTTGCGCTTACCGAGAGTGAGGATGCCGGCGGCGTGGTTGCCCGTGCCGCGCAGCAGGTCGTAAAGGCGACAAGGGCACGTCTTCTGCTTACAGCAGACCTGCATGTCCTGCGCATCGCATGACAGGTATAACAGCAGTACGAGGAAAAGACATACCGGACGTTTCTGGAAAAGATGCAACAAAATTATGAAGTGAACAAATAAACTGAAACGTGAGGGAATCGCAATTTTATAATACAACAAGTACATAGTAAGATAAATCTATCTCCAAATGATCCATCTCCATGTCAATTCCATCTTCATAATGTGGAAAATGATTGTTGACACAGATAGAAAACTAAGTGGTTTTTACTATTTGATGAATGAGACCAGCACACTGAGGGGGCATATTGAAACCTGATCCGTGAATGTTGGCTTTGTTACCAAAAAAGACTGCATATTTCAAAACATCCTCAAGCTGGGTCAAGGACAGAGTTAATTCTTAAATAAAAGAGAGTTCATAACCCATCGTCCTTTCCCTTTTTTTTTTTTTTTTAGATTAATCATACAGGGAGAAAGCAAAATAGTTAACAGTGAAGGAATCCAGACCTGATTCAAATATGTAATTGTTTTGGATTCAAATACTTTTCTACACTCGATTGATCTTCCCTGGTGCAATTGAGCCAACCAAGAGGACCAGAAGGCGGGGTCTGCACCTTTTGAGAGTATACACCAGACAGGCTCGGTAACATGTAGAAAAGAATTTGAATCCAAAACACTGATATATTTGACCCAGGTCTGAAGGGATCACAGCTCAGGATGTGCCATGGTCGTGGGGTGATGGGGACCGAACCCCTGACTGTCTGGGGGACTTGGTCACCCCATGGACTTTAGCAGACATTTTGCCTGAAGTGAGTTATTTTTTTAAGCGGGGAAGAAACCGTCCTGAATAAAATCCATCCTTGATTGATGTAATTTCCATTTGAAACACGGTAGGGTTTGAAATAACATTTGAAGAGCCGCCTTTATAAAAGCTTTATCGGATGAAAATAGATAGTTCTGATGCAGTACTAAGCGTAAGCAGTCGGGGTGACATCCTTTAACACTTCAGATTATGCCATGCCGTGATAAAAATGGCTTCTTGACTAGATCACAAAGGTCATACCAATGCTTTCTTTCATTCATATTACAGATAAAAGCTAACATTCTCCTGTGGAGGTATTGTAAGTAATAATTATGGAACATCAACCAGCACCGGATTTGAGTCAATAACTAAGTTCAATACCTTTGAATCACAAAAAAATAGCAAGTACAAACAAGGCAATCTTTGGGGATTAAGAATGTTTCACATCTTTTTCCACAGCAACAGCACAGTCCATAATGTTTAATAACCAGAACATCAAAACAATAACTTACCTTAGCAGTAGAACGTTCCATCTTGATTACTGGAGAAACGCAGTTCATATTCCTTCCTCTGTGAACTCCACCTGATCTTCTTAGACCACAGGTTTTGAATCCTTATATACACACATAATTGGTGTGCTGTGACATTCATTACTCTAATTTAGTCCCCTCGTGATTTTCCCTGTGTCTTGTGGTACACAAAAGGGTCAAGAACAGCAAGGCACATTACCTGGAGACAGTAATGATCAGTCTTAATTAGCATTGCTCATTTGATGAGCAAAGAGGGCAGAGGGCGTCTTAATTTCGGTATCTCACTGACAATATCCTGCTCTGGTCTTCGGGACTCCCACAAACAGTCCTTCCCCATCATTGTTTTGGCTTGAATTAGGCCTTGTTAGGACATACCTCTAGGGTGAGGACTGGTGCTAACAGCACTAATTGCCAAAGGAAACCATGGTCCCATTTAAGGTATGTGCACAACAGAAGCTAAAGGATGTATCCCTTCCAGACGGAACAAAATACCAATACTGTGAGACACAAAGGAATTGCTTGTTATCATGGGTCTTTTGTTGTTCATCACATCTATTACTGGGAGGCGTTATGAATAAACCACTGGACAGGTAAACAGTCAGATAGACACTCTCAGAGACCTTACCAGAAAGCTAACGTGCTGGCACGACAGTGTTTCAGAATGCCTGTGGAGTCTCCTATGGAGACAAACCTGGCTGCTGCGGGACACAAATATTAATTAGGCTTCTTTCCCCAATGTTTTTTAAATACAGTAACAACGCATTTATGACAAATAGTCCATTTCATCTGCACACTTACGTATGTGGACTGTTTTTACATGCACTATTTCAGTGCTCGCTATTACTTGCTATTTTATATGAAGAGACAGTTGCTTTCTCGGGGTAATATGTCTTAAGGGTAAAAAATGACCTGCCACTATGTTTAAGAGCTGAGAAAACCCCCTAAATTACCTCTTTTCAACTTGAAAAATTTGATGATGAGTGACAGGTTGTTTCTTCATGCAAAAAAGATTCAGGGTTTAAAATTTAATTAAGCTGCTTTATGTTAGGGGTTTAGTGGAGGCGGGTCATTTTTGAGGCAGCACGAGCCATTGGCTGTTACTGCTTGGCACAGTAGGCCTGGTATATTTAGTATCGTTTAGTAAATGGCCCTTTCTTAAATTATTTACTGGCATCATTACATCAATTCAGTTACTTTACTTATTGATGTTCTCAGTGTGTAAGCTGCCATTGCTAATCATTAACTGTGGTTATATTATGGTATATTGAAACAGTGTGTGTTCCAGGAAGTAAAGCTGGCCCAATGTACTGTGCGTCATTATGGGTGTCTCTGAATTAATTCACAATATGTTCAGCAAATAGTATATTTCCGGCAATCCTCAATTTCATATAAAAAATGGCATATTTCACAGCTTTCCACAATGGCATTTCTGCAGCAATAATAATTCAATGTGTTTGTGTTCTGTAATATTAATTCATATCCCCATGGATGTTAATGATTCTGAAAAGTTCTGCATGGAGGAATGGTCAAAAATCCCATTCTCAAAAATCTAACCATATCACACATCATAGAAAAATACTTATGGCTGTCACCTTTACCAGGGGTGTGTGCAAGTATTAAACCAGGGGTGCCAATTATGGTGAATTTGGGATTAAAAAATGTTTTTATTTTATTTGAATTGTTTTTAGTATTTTTTAGAACTTATTTTTAAGACTTTGATTGAATCCATTGAATCATTAATAAAGCACATTACTTTACACATGCCAGAAAATAATGAATAATATATAGTATGTATATAAATAATATTTATTATTATTATTACAATAATACATATTTTTTGTGCATATTTATCAAGGCTGCCAATAATTCTGGAGACCATTGTCGAAGGACAATTTAAGAATGCGAACACATTGAATTGAATCGGTATGGCTAAAAAAATGCCATTGATCAAATATTATATTTTTTTGTTTGACACTTTAAACTATTTCTCCCCATTAAACTATAAGCAGTAAACAGGTCATTATATACTTCTTAACTCAGTCTTTAGACTAAGCTGATTTATGTTACTGAGTCACAAAATGTTGGCTGATGTAAAGCTAAATCAACAGGCTGCAGCAGGACACAGAAGTTTGTATTGCTTCTACTGTAGTAAACCTACTTGTGATTCTGACAGTGCTGGCAGTATTACAGTATCACCATAAGAGCAACATAATCAGCTTGTGGAAAATTGGAAAAGTATGCCTCTCTTGGTTTAGAGGCCACTAAAATCAGCCAACTGAAACCTCTAAATTCATCAGTCACATAAGGGCACATTTCACTTGATAGAACAAGCAATACAACAGAGAGATTTTGTGAAATAAAAGTAAATATCTGCTTCATTATTTTATATCCATTGCCAGTATTATGTGAAATGAAATGATTTCCAGTTTAAAAATATAGCTATTTCCTATATAAGGAAATCTGCTTTCTGAAATCTTCACATCACTTGTCTGGGAGAAAAAAGGCAATATGAAAAATACATTAAATGGAAATGAGGCCACAAGACAAGTAAGCCAGTTTTAATCGGCCACGGTCTGGAGAATGTTGTACAGTACGATATTCACAGTCACTGCGCAGAAAAGTTGACATCAGGTGATTTATTCATGACTTTGAGCTTCAGTTGGCTAACACGGTTCCAATCTCGTACTCCTTCCAAACCATTGTCTCGACAGAGCCGTCACCAGGTGTCAGATCAAATACAAAACAATATGAATATCAGCACTAATAGTAACAGTAAGAATACTAATCAGGGATGGTCTCTGGGGAAAGTCTGTTGTCGGAAATGGTTGTTCACAGTTCTGATATTCAGTGGCCTTTGCTCCTGTTCCTTCTAGTCAGTTGTCTTCTGACAGCAGAATTCTCCCACAGTCTGGACTTCGGGCTCTTTCATTGACATTGAACAAGATGGCACCTGTCCAAGTGAACCAGGTTTTCCAGTTAAAACCCAGCTGGCGGCAGACGTTGCCACACACTCCAGTCTTTGCCTGTCAGAGCCTGTGCAGAAGGAGCGCTGAGCTCCCACAGAGGAATACCTTACATGGCAAAAAAAATAATGAAGAGGGGGGCAAGCCCCAGATGCTTTGTTGACTGAGAAGCGGGTGATAGGAAGGGGGGTACAGGGGCCTTATGAAGCACTCGGAGCCTGTTGTTTCTCCTTCCGGGTTCATAGGTCAGCTGCGCGCAAAGCATACTTTCTCCCCACTTGGGAGGCAAACGTGCATCCTGTCAGCATCCAGTCTAGCCTCCAGGTTATCTCACACAATGGGGTTTTGAGGACAGCACAAGGCCGACACAGGAGACAGACAGGGACTTTTAAAACAGAAAGAGAAAGAGATAGGGAAATGTCCATAGTCCCAGGGTAACCCTTTCAGGGAACTCTGCAGTCTGTAATGCCAAATCCACTGCGTTTGTTTGTCAGGTCCTCCCAGACCAGTGTGTGCGAGTGTGCTGTTTTTGGTCCAGAGCACGAGCAGTAAGTGTGGACCCAGAGAGAGATATGGGTAAGGGCCAAACAGAGGAAGCTGGAGATATTATTCTCTCACATCCAGTGGAGACTCCCGTTACACATACAATTCAATTTCCTCCTGCCTCGTTTTTACGCCATTCAAATCTTTTCTCCCAATGTGGAATAACCAGTAATGTTCACCAGCTATGTTCATTGTTGTAGCCTCCACCATTTGGGTGAGCAGAGACAGGGCATGTGCTCGACTCCAACGTGTGTCACGTGAAACCACCGCTGCTTTTAAGCTGATCTTGTTTGTGTCAGAGGAAGACACTTCATCTGCTACTTGAGTCAGCAGAATGCAATTTCCCTGATTCACCAGAGGGGGTCACTGGTGAGCAATGAAACGCCTTACAGTGTGTTTCAATCTCTCTCTCCTTCACTCTAAAAATAAAAAAAGAGTAATTCAAAGTACTATTAGCCGGTTTCAGCGACTGCAATTTCGGCCTTCGCTCTTTTTCCCTTTATCTTTCACTTCTCCTCTGCCCTTACCTCCTATGCCTACCACATTCTCTTTCTCTTCCAAGTCCAGCACCGTCTCCAAACAACGCCGCTCCTCCCTCCCTCCCCAGCCCTTCCCCCGCTCTCTGGCTGGAGGTCCGCTGGTTCCGGTGGGGGTTTGGGGTTCAGCAGGATCCGGTGTCGCTGCCCGTCTCGGTCTCGGTGATGGGGTCCAGCCCGGCCCGGCCGCGGATGAGCTCAGGGGAGGAGGACGCGGCCCCGTTCTTGCTGAGGCCGGAGGACTGGGCGGCGTAGTGGATCTGACGCAGGGTGTCCAGCGCCTCGTTCTTGGCGTGCTTGAGGAGGTCCCCCTGGCCCTGCGTGACACACACACACATAAACATCGTCTGTAGACATCGTCCAACAAGGATATCTCCCCTGCTCATGCGTGACACACACACACCCACACACACTCACACAGACATCATCTGTAGTCAGTGTGTAACTCGGACATCTTGCCTGGTCATGCGTGACACACACAGACATTATCTGTCGTCGGCGTCTAACGTGGACATCTTGCCTGGTCATGCGTGAAAGAGGCCGTGATGAAAGCTTTTTCAATTTTAATTCCTAGATCTTTCATGAACTTTATACAAATGACAAAATACAAAAAAATCAAAAACACACACAAAAAAGTGCAAGGCATAACCACAAAACATCTGTCATATAAAACAGAGAAATGAAAATCATAAAAACAGGAAACTGACATTTCCTCTGTGCGCACAATCTGTGTTTTCACCAACTTCAGCATGACGCGCTTTGAATTGGTATTGTGTGACATGCAAAACACAATTCCAGCCACAAAGTGGCAGCCTTGCACATTGTTGGAAAAACACAGCGGAAAACCCTTCTTGAGAAAAATATTTTCAGCTTTTTGGGATCTGGACTGCAGCAGAGAAAAAGTGAAGCCAGAAGAAAGAATTGGTTGCTGGTTAATGGTGCTGGAATGTTTATCTGCTCTGAGAGGGTCTGTAAGCAGGAGTTCTGTCTTTCCTGAGCACTGCTGTGCGGCTGGATACAATTAGCAGTCCAGACGTAGCCAGTGGAATGGGGAGTGGACAGGCTTGTTTGAGGAAGAAAACCATTGTCGCTTCAGTAAATTCTACAATTAGACCTGGGTCAAATACATAAGTGTTTTTGATTCAAATACTTTTCTGCACTTGATTAATCTTACCTGGTGCAATTGAGCTAACCAAGAGGCCCGGAAGGTGGGGCTTGAACTTTTAAGGAGTATTTCATAGGTTCCAATACACCAGACAAGCTCGGTAAAGAGTAGAAAAGGTGTCAAAAATTTTAATCCAGAACAATTACACATTTCACCTCTGCCCATGATATCCCACGAACACCCTCTCTTTTTGGCCCACTACAGCTCAGGACCCACAAAAATCACACGGTGCAAGAAACAGGCTGAAAAATGACCCCAAAAAAACAATGAGCACAGACTTATCCCGGCTAGGTTTATCAGAGACGCTGGCTCCCTCATTATACGGCAAATTTCAGCCCTCGAGTCTCAACAGGCTTGTTATGCGCCGGATAGCTTCTGCCATGACTCACCGAGCGTTCCCTTAACCCAGCACAGCGGAGCCCGACTGCAGACGAAAATGAACGCTGCTCTCCCCAGGACGGGACACAGAGACGGCAGATCGCATTCAGGGTCTCCAGATTCCTTTCGAGCTCCGTTCTCCACAACTCGATTATTACCGTGGCTTAAAGGCTCTAACGCCGTGGGACCGGAAAGCCGGAGTAAGCGGTAACATGGATCCTTCGACGCGGCCAGTGGGCCCGGGCGTACTCGGACGCCAGCGCATGAGACTGCCGCTTCACACGCAGTGACTCAGCAGAGGTTCTTCATTTCCTGTCTGTAAGGTACACCTGCAGGCTCGGTGTCTGATTAAATGAGAGTCAGCTGGATGCCCGTGATGGGATTTCACGCTCTGTCTGTGGAGCATGTCGACGGGGTCCGGAGAAAGTTCCCCGTTTCCAATCACTCGGAGCGTCGACTTCTAATCCCACAATGGAGGCATGGAGTGGGTTATGCCCCCAACGGTCAGTATTTCTTTTGTCTTTTGTCTGATATACTTTTTTTTGTTCAATCATCAATCAATACATTTTTATTTGTATTTGTTTTTTGACAAAGGGCCTTTGTCAAAAAACAGCTTTACAGAGAAACCAGTCCCCAAGAGTATGCCAAGGGCAACAGTGGCAAGGAAAAACTCCCTGGCTAACAGGAAGAAACCTTGAGCAGAACCTGACTCAGTAGGAGAACCCATCTGCCGCTGGTTGACACAGGGTTTGTTGAAAGAATGGTTTTAAATACAAACAGGTGAATAAAAGTACATAAATGTCCGATTAAAAAGTTGGAGCAGAGATGAGGTAGAGGAATGGCAGGAACACTGAGGTACCCCACTAAAGATTTCTTAACCTGCTTTTACAGCATGAAGTTCCTGCACTGAGTGCTGTGCGTTACTACTGTGTCCCCTGTTTTGAAGCCCAAACTGAGCCTAGCACCAGTGCTTTCAAAGTGCTATCTTGAGAAGGTGTGAGGCCTTTAGAGAGACGTTCTCTATACCTGGAGCTAAATGCTGCCTCAAAGCCTAGAGCTGGGGTCATGTCCACAGTCAGTTTAAGGCAGTGGTCCTCACTCCTGGTCCTGGAGAGCCGGGGTGTGCTGGTTTTTGTTTCTGCCTTAACAGCAGCAACTGTCTCAGACTCAAGAAACCAGGGGAGGGGAGTTAACCGTGAAATGAACTGCTTTCATTGATCAATTAAGTGCTGAGTAACAACATAAGCCAGCACGCCCTGCGGCCCTCCAGGACCAGGAGTGAGGGCCGCTGGCTTAAGGGCAGGCCGGATCTGCGCAATCCTGAGGAGCAGCTTCTGTAGCAGTCTCGGGTCCTCCGCCCTTTTTGCGTCCTTCTCTTTTTCCATCCCACGTGCCCCTTCTCCAACAGAGAGCTTTTCTCCACTCCCCACAACTTTCTCTCCGCAGTAGGGCCACGTGATATAGCTATCACAGTGCATTAAATCTTTTTTATTTTTTTCGTGCAATAAGAACTATCTCGGGCAGGTGGCGGTAGGTTTCATTTTTGTCCTTCTAGTCCTTCTTTTTGACTTTAATCATACTTGATACGGTAACACCAACATCTCCAAACTTCAGTGAAATGGTTCCGGGGAAGAAAAAAGATCACTTGTATCTATTCAATGTTGGTTAACTTACCTATTAGTTTTTAAAAACATGTTGCTTACGCTTTTCTCTCTTTGTCCTTGCAGTCATGTTTTTATCTACTACATGGAAACAGCATGGTTCAGACTGCGGCTCAGAAAAATGGAGGTGTGATTAAATTAATAAAAATGAAAGAAATCTAACACCGCATTCCGGAGATGGTCGTCACTGCGTTTACACTGCGATGGCTACATTACCCAGCCCTACTCCGCAGCCCTTGTGGGTGCCAGCCCACGCTCTCCCCCTTCCAGCTGAGCTGACGCGTCCTCCCCTGGAGAACGCGGGCGGGAGCGAGTGGAGGCAGGTCGAGACGGAATCATGTAAATCGCTTCGCGCGAAAAACGAGGCGAGAGAAAATGAGCGCTGCCGCTATTTCCGTCCCTCTTTCATTCCCCCGGGGGCTTCTTATTCAGGCTGGAGGTCCGACCCGTCATCCAGGTCACGGCGGTCACAGTCGAACAGACGAGCGGTCGCCTCCGCTCCCCGCGCCGTGCTGCGTCTGTTCGCCGTCAAAACCCCCTTTCAAAAACCCGTGTCCTGCCAGATCGGACATCCCGGGCTCAGAAATACTCATTTCTCATCCGATTACAGAAAATCAATTGTGGCTGTCAGTGCGAACCACTGTGCCACATCACACAATCTGTATAATTGACAGGGCCCGGAAAAGCAGAAAAACAAATCAAACAGATAGCATTCACACCCCCCCATCCCTCACCCACCCTCGCCCCATACACAAGTGAAACAGTTCCTATTGATTACTTTGAAAGCAAGTTCATTTCATGCTAAAGGAGTCATTTGTTTTCACTCTTTTTGGTGGCAGGCTATTATATGACGGATGTGTTTCATCCCTGTTATCAGTGAGGAAATCGCAGCAGGTAATGATTTGTGAAGCTTTCAAATGAAGCTGATAAAATAATGTGATAATAACAGACAGTCAAAAGCAGAGAAAGCAAGACCATAGCAAAACAGGCCATGAAGGGTTAATTGTATGAATGTACCTGGTCTTTTTTCAGCACTGGAGAGTTCAAATGAGTACAGTGTTGCTGAGGAATATCTGGGTTCTAGTTAGAAACTAAAATGCCAGGCTGGTTCCACAGAGGCCAATAAGACGCTTAATGAGAATCATTTTGCAGCTAACAGCTGGCAGTATGTTGATAACTGAATTTTGTAATGATCATCGAAGCTTATGCGATTCCTAAGACACAAAACAAAGCTCTTATGCCTCAATTAAACAAAGCGGACAGATCTTTACCTTCAGAACGGTGATATTCCAAGCGTAGCTCTCTGTGGCCTTCTGCAATTTCCGGCCTTTGAGCCCCTCCTTCGCTCCGATCCTGTGGAGATCCACATGGAAGTCCAACCCTGAATGAGAGAACACACAGTGTGGGCTATGCAGACACACTTGGGGTGACATTGGCTCAGGAGGTCGTCTGGCAGTTGGATGGTTTGCCGGTTTGATCCGGTTGCCAGATTTCTAAATGTAACCGTTAAACAAAAATGCAACTGTTTTCCAGTTAGCAGGATACCTGGTATATTAATATCAGAAAATATTGTAGTTTAGATTAAAGTAATTAAGTCTCTTGAAATGCCACTAAGACTGGCTCAAACACCAATGTCCTTCAAAAACCTAGTTCTACTGGTAAACTGAACTACTCTGTTTTCAATTACATTATGTATCTCAAATCACAAAAATCTTCATAACAAGCTTGGCAAAAAGCTTTTCCATGGACCCACCTCACCCAGGCCCCTAGCCAATCAGAACAAGAACATGAGGTAAATCTCTGCCGTTTCGTTCTGCACAACAGAATAGTACACGTCTGGCACATCCCAATCCTGTAGGAGCAGAGCAACATTGCTGGCCAATAATAGCATGTACTTCAATCTTTTTCACACCCTTCTCTTGGGAGCACAATTTTTGGACGGGGTATATAAATAGCTTGCATGTGCTAATTCGGGAGACAAATACAGGTGTGTAAAGATCCAAGATCATTCCAGTTACTGGTATGACCTCGTTTCTCCACCTCAGCTTTTTAAGTTGTCTTTTTAAACAGAGCTAAAGCCTGAGTTTAATTAGGCCAGTGCTTTGCCAGGCCCAGAGTGTTAACTGGCCAAGGACAACACAAAAGCACTCACAGTAGGCAATATTCTTGCATATTTATTAAGGTGCAGCTTGCACAAGTATATGGAGGCAAATGCTACCTTCATGATTTATCCAACGAATGTACAGCACAGCTGAAAGGATTAGAGAATTTGTGCTGCATTAGATAGGGCTGTCAAGGTCCACAGAATTCAGACATTTCAATGACTCAGAAAGTCATCTTGTGATCTCCATTAATGTTTAAGTATTCTCCAAAATGTAATATGTCAGATTTAGTTTCAAGTACAATACAGCGCCTCTACTACTAAGAATTAAAAAAAGAATTATGCAAAAGTACTGATCTAAAATATTTTCTGGTGCTTATCGCTAAATTAATTCTGCTTTAACAGTCTGAGCCATGCAAATGAATGTGTCATACAGAGAGCTCTTAAGTGTTGCACATAAAAAATCAGTCTGGAAGGGAAAGAGGTCTATGCAAAGTTGGCAGGTCTCAACTCGACTGTGATCAGCATGGTAGGAAAACACTGACATTTCCCTTTTGGCTGTACACTTGCATCACCACGCACAAACTGCTCCGCTGAGCCTCTTAATGTTAACCAATTCTCCAGCCTTTTCTCACATACATCAGCACATGTTGAACTGGACTGTCCTTGAGTGGCCCAGCCAAACCCCAGACCTAAACCCCATTGAACACCTGGTGAGAGACCTGAAAATGGCAGTTCACAGTTGCATTCCCATCCAATCTCACAGAGCTTGAGAAGATCTACCAGGAAATATTGGATAAACCACACAAATTCAGGTGTGCAAAGCTTGTAGAGACTTACCCCAGAAGACTCAAAGCTGTAATTGCTGCCAAATGGGTTTCAACTGAATGCTTATGGAAATGAGAGATTTCAGTTTTCGATTTTTAATATATTTAAAAAATCTAAAAAGATGTTTTCACTTATGAGTCATTGTCATTATGAGTCATTAATTGTAGACTGTTTGTGTTTGGAACCTACAAAATACTCTCAAAAAGTGCAAGCCCCAACTCCTGGTCCCCCTGGTTTACTCAACTGCACTAATCAAGCACAGAAAAGTATTTGATTCTAAATCTGTATTTGACCCAGGTCTGACCAGGAGCAGAATGTTTTTTTTTAAAACAAATAATATGGGAGTTATTATTTGTACATGTACATGTTTGCCCAATACATTGGTCATGTGAGCTGTACTGTGATTTTCATTTCAATTTTGATACAATTCACAGTGATAGCTTCAAGTCCAAACTTTTCTTTTGCTCTTCAGGCATGTGTGTTTTAAAATTATTTTTTATTATTTTTAATCATAATAAACTTTGTTTTTATACACTATATGTACACATGGGTATTTTATTTTTTACCTATCAGTACATGACAATGACTGTGAAGCAATTTGTGGTGACTGTCAGAAAAGGTGCTATACAAATCTATGTGACTTGACTTGACATCTGTCGTCACTACAGTGAAAACTTGCATACGGCACCTTTAAGGCAAAGCAATATCAAGATTGACTCAATTATAGTGGCTGAACTGACAATGTAATGCCTGAGAGCAGAGGTACTCAATGAGGGCTGATCCATCCACTTCTGCTCTTAATCACTTAATTAGCTCAATCACGTCTTCGGCTGACATTTGTGCACCGATCAGCCACAACATTAAAACCACCCGCTTAAACCAGTTTTTCAGCTTTTAACTGTATACTTGTCTATAAACACTCAATATTTAATTATATTATATGTGTATTTATATAAGCAGATAATTAAGCATTCAAAAGTTGAATGTTTAAATGAAAATGGGAATGTTGTAAAGTCATTGGGAGGGGGGGGCATTGTTTAGTTATTTAAATATCTTGGTACATACTGTTGTGTTCATTATGACATCTATCTTAACAGGGGCTCCAGGACCTATAGAATTTTTCATATTCAAAAAAGTATATGAACAGCTGCATACCGCAAGTGCATCCTCAAGTACAGGAGTGAACCAGCGTAGTTTATCGAGCGGTCAGAAAACTGAAACTGAGGTAATTGGTTGGAACTAAAGTAGCACACAGACTAGCCCTCCAGGACCGGAGCTGTGCAGCCCTGCCCAAGAAAGCATGCAATGATATTACAGCCTTTGATGCAACATGCAAACTGGACCAATGCCTAGAATTATAATATTTTATTAGTTCAGTAAGTGTCAGTGCTTGCATTTCATTCATTGTCTCAAAATGTAGCTACTGTAACTTGAATTGCTTTGATTCATCCTAACAGTGTATCCTAGAGAACTAACCTATGGAATGAGCAACACATTATTTACAAATGTCATTATCGCGTATTTTCAATTATATACATTTTACAAACTAGTTTACTAGAGGTCTGTACAGCTCATTGAAAGCTGGAGCCCATTCTTGGCTGAGAAACTAAGGATCATTTACAAGGGCTACTAAAGCACTTAAACCTTGAGATAATAGATCGTGGTAACCCACATGATCTAACCACAAAAGAAGATCAACAGAGCCTTACTAATGAGAGTGATATCAACATAAATTATTGATCATTATAAAACAGCTGGATAAATGTCTCCCCATCGACTAATAAGGAGTGCTATGTGTGGTAAACACAATATTTCAGGTAAACACTTCTTACTGGCAAGTATTCATTTCAACATTTAACGTACAGTACTTCTGTAGAAAGACAGAAGTGTGCCCGGTGGTGAAAAGGCAACTGGTGGACTTTTCTGACCGGAAAATTGGAATAAACTACACCAAAATAACAACGAGCTGCTGGCTCTTCACTGACACACCCAAGCAGCAGCTCTTCTCCCACTCCGACACAGAGTGCTGAAATTACCAGAGGGGTTGGAATCTCTAAATACAATATCGCTTATGCCAATAACCAAAATAAGTGCTTATGAATGTCGTCATTATGAAGGAGTTAGCTCTTATTTACTGTAGTTGTACTTGCTACCATGCAGTTTGCTCTTGACCTTAAAAGAATATACATTGTGCTGATGAGTATGATTTATTTTTGCTGAAAATAAAAAAAAGTCAGGAGAGTTTGATCCCTGCATAAATGTGTTGTACATTCATATTTTATAGAATGGTGATTCACCATTTCCCAGATTTTCAATAAGAAAACATATTGTTGTCTCATTGACCATGGACCAAAATGAAGGATCTCTTCAATGCAACACAAGCACAGAGAATCTAGGGACCTAGATCCCTAACAAACAGCATTTCAATGCCTGCTCTTCTTACTGCACTGAAAGCCATTATGTTATGTACTCCTTATATTAAACAAGGTTAGGAATTTGAGTCTAGGAGAAATATGTTTCCGGCCAATCCAGGTCATATGGCTCCCTCGAAGCAACTTATTATTTTATACAATCATGAAGGTTTAACCCGTTATAGAAAACCCATAGAACGGCCCAGGAATCTCAATGCATTTCAACGGTCATGTGTCTTGATATGGTCAAATACAACACTGTCGTCGCACCCGTCTGTTAAGGGAGGTGTAACGCGCTGGTCGTATCTGTCTGTTAAGGGAGATGTAACGCGCTGGTCGTATCTGTCTGTTAAGGGAGATGTAACACGCTGGTCGTATCTGTCTGTTAAGGGAGATGTAACGCGCTGGTCGTATCTGTCTGTTAAGGGAAATGTAACCTGCAGGTCACATCCGCCCATAAGGGGTTAAGAGAGAATTGACTTGTCCTGCACACTGCAGAAACTCTTTGATCATTTACATTTCCTTGGTAACGGAATTCACTCTCAAGCTGAGAGGCACCACAGAGCAAGATGGAGACAAAAGAGGGCTGAGAGCGTGCCCATACCACCCATGAAACCACTGCTTACGTAACCGCTTCACCCACACGAACGTGAGGCTTGTT
Organism: Conger conger; assembly: GCF_963514075.1. Lineage (NCBI taxonomy): Eukaryota > Metazoa > Chordata > Actinopteri > Anguilliformes > Congridae > Conger > Conger conger. Next base: position 45,527,241 of record NC_083761.1, on the reverse strand, counting down.
TTATAGTGGTGCGCTTAAACAAATCTTATGTCTGAAAACTACCAAAACATACACCCACAGTCGACAGCGGGACGTTTTTGATGCCTTCCAGGAATGCAACCTTTAGCTCGTAGACAAAATCAGCCGTTCATCCTGTCTTCTGAGTAAGAGAGGAATGACAACGACACAGACGTCACTACAAACCTCACGTTCCTGCCCACAGATTCTCATTTCAGTTGCCCCTCTGATGGGAGACATTTTGTGGAGTCTTACCAATGCTTTTGGGGAGCGTGGCTGAACTTTGACCCTCCTCTCCTCCTGTTCCAAAGGCACTGAATATTAGTTTTCGTTGGCTTTTTCATTCAAAATTTAAAGTGGTGTGCACATTCAATCACATGACCACTGTCACAAACTCTAGGACCGCTTACAGTCAGCTAAGGTAAAAGGAAATGTGAGTATTAAATCATTAAAATACTAGCTTTAACTAAATATTCAGTATTTAGCAGAAAAACACAGCTTGGGTGCCCACAAACAGGTTGCCAACATGATTGGAGTACATAGCATCTGGAGATAGAAGGCCCTTATGTTATGGATGGGAGCTGGGACCTTTTCCATCTTTTCAGCTTATAGCGTCTTGGAAAGCTGACAGTGCCAGTGCTTCGGAGACAGAAGCCCAGCTGCCACACTTTTCAATAACACGGAGTAAAACTCACCAGGCTGAGCACCATCAGTTAGAAAGGATGTGATATTTGTGCTTTGTGACACTGAACCTGATGGTACCTTATGGTACCTGATGGCAAACTGACTGCAGAGACCTGTATAGTGGGCTTTTAGGAGGGTGTAGCACTGCAGTGCTGTATGGGGTTTTCCACTGCACACGGTATCACTTTTCACATGGCGCATTGCTCTGAGGCCTGAAGCCTCTGTTTTTAGTGGAAGTGGAGCTTGGCGTGATTCTAACCGCTTTCCCTCCCTACCACACTGCTATGATTAGCTATGTGTATACCATAGCGTATAATAGCACTTATAATTATTTTAGTGTTCGGGGTATTCTAGCTGCCAACTGTGGTATGCTAGTTGGAAAGTTAATGTACTCTTCAAGGGTTCAAGTTGTATCTATGTGATTACTCTAGGACTTGGAACTGTACTTTCCTCTAGGGTCTTTATTGTATGTTGCTCTTTATAACAGTGTCTGCTAAATCACTGTAATGTAATGTAATGTACTGGCCTGTCCTGCTTCGAATGCGCAGAGACGACAGAGAACGGCACTAGCTAAATCACAAACGCCCACCCCAATCTCCCCTCATTTTTGTGATAGAGCCCAGAGTCTCACTGTCTGTATTCTGTTTCCTCACCACTGTCAGCACTGTATAATTTGCACTACAAACGCCAATTTCCATTTGACTCATGATACTGAAAGCTCAGCAACAACCAACAGAACCTCCTTTGAAGTCTTTGGTCTATTGCGCCTTTTATTTCTGCGAATCTTACTCTCTGAATCATCTCAGGCATTCATAATATAGCTCACCGTCTCCTGTGGCTCTGTACAGATGTGCAAACGGGGGGGAAAAAATAACAATCTTCCCTCTACTGTCAATCGCGTGCTGCTTTGAAGGTTGAATTAAATGTCAAATTGTATGAGATACGGACCAAACACAGTTGCCAGAGGTGCGACAGAATACTTGTGACTAATGTCACATTTTCTCTTTCCGTGCCAATTTATTTCTGATGACGAGTGCGCCGTCTGCATGCCAACAACTTGCTTCAAAAAGGTGTGAAGCGTCTCGCGCCGTCGCTCTGACGACAGATGCCCCGGTGTGTAATTCCGTCACCTGCACGACCATGCTGGGCCGGACGGGGATTTCATCCACGGCTCCCCTTTGAAATGAAAGGCACCTCCGGCAGAGAGCGGCCGTCGTAATTCACAATGACAACGGTGCAGCTGTCTGAGGAAGGGTCTGTAGGCCAGAGGATGCTGGGAATGGGAAGAAATGAGCTGCTCTAATTAAAGGAGGATTTCGGGGGGGGGGGGGGTGATAGGGTTGCGTGGCTAGCTCAGCTGCACTCACTCACCCCTTGCCTAACAGTCAGCTTGTGACAGCCCTGCTGAAAAAAAACAAAACAGCTTGAGCCAGGTTTTGACACAGCTGGCACTGCAGCTGGTTGAGCAGTTCAGACCAGCTCCATACTCAAAATGGTTTGACCAGCTCAAGCTATGTTTTGAAACAGCTGGTAGCTGGTAATTTCAGGCTGGCCATAGCTGGATTTAACACCAGGGAGAAGACAAGTCCCTTGCTGCATCCAGCTCTCCCTGCTCCATTCCCCCACCCTGCTCCAGCCTACACCAACCAAACAGCAGTCGCATGTCGCCCCCTTCACCGTTCCCAGAGAACCGTGCCACAGCTCCCATTGCGTTTTACAAAAAAGAAAATTAACGACAAAACAACATACATCACTGTGATTCAGTCAGTCAGGGCGTGTAATGTTCCAACATCTTTTTTTCCCCCAATGTTTTCCACTGTCACGACTCACCGTGGGTGAGGGAGGGGGCATGAGCAAGAATAAAAAGAGGAGTGTCATAGGACTGTGACGAGGAACGTCCTGAAGGCATCATATGCCCTTTCCACATTCCTTGATTTGCAGGCTCTAATAAACTAGTCAAGTCGTAACATTTGAATTCGGCTGAACATGATGCAGTTGTTGATGTCTGCTCATTGGCAGCAATAACAAACTATTTATACACTGTTTTTTAAAGATTGGTACCGCTAAGTTGTACCGTTCACCGCCGGTACCGATTAGAGGTGTTGGACGATCTCAATAAATTCCTAAATATCCAACCAAACCGAATGTTCACGCTGCATAGGAAGAACAAGCCACCATTTCACTCTCTTTATAGAAGAAGATGGCCACTGTTGACACTCTAATAAGCCTCAATAAGCTTCAGCGTGAAGCATCAAATGCCACTTTATCTCTTGTATGCTTCTCCCTGATTGGCAATTCCTGTCTATTATCTGCTCGTTATAGTTTTATATGGATCAATTATTGAAGATTGCTGCAGTGGTGATACCCGGCTGAACCATGTCTGGAATATCAGAAGTGGCTTGCATTGCATAGCACAGTCCCACGATAAATCAAGCCCTTTAATTTGAATCGCACAGCATTTATATTCTTTCTAGAAGATAATGAAAATATTTGGGATCTTATCTGCTGTGGAAAATCTAGTACATGTCCAACACAAATTACACTGTTTATGACGGTGCTTCCAACTAAAATAAGATGGCTTCGAGGTTTAGTCCAAACAAAACAAATGCCATTTTCTTCACAGCTGTCACTTCGCACTGCTACTCGCCGTTCTTTCACGCCCACCTCAGCGCTTTAAAAGCACAGACTGCAGCCGTCAATCAATTCCTGTTAATTACCCAGGTAAGGACTGTCAAGAATTGAAGGAAACCAGGTTCTGTCAGAAATAACAAGGGTACATTGTGAATTCACATCATGTACCCGGTGCAACTTCACACAACCGTGTCCTATCTGTACTGACAATGTACGAAAATGCTGGCAAAAAATCTTTAGAACAGAACAAGAGTGGCAAACAAACTGAAAATATTAGAAATGTTTTTTTATTATTATTTTTTAATCTGTTTTTTCGAAATGCAAGACATTTTGGGATGACAGCACAAGGTTGGTGGTCTAAGCCCCAGTATAGCCCCGTACATCCACACAGCAGGAAGGCTACACAGGGCACACTCAATGAGGCAGCTAGACAGCAGCCAGAGGCCCCACTTCATGCCTATTTCATTAAAGCTTCAGTTATTGATGGTCACCCCAAACAGAACTGCACTGTTGCCCAAGAAATGCAGACATAGGCATACAAGCATTCTATCCGCATTCACATCCAGTACCAACCAGAGATGTGGACTCGAATCCTGCGACTTGGACTCGAGTCTGACTCATTGACATGAACATTTTACAATTAAACTTCAGAAATCTAACTTCAGTAAATTCTGTTAATAATATTGTTTTTCCACTTTTTGTCAAGAAATTGGTCTTAATTGCATTCCATGTGGCATAGTATTAAAAAGTATTAAAAAAAGTATTACATTTTACTTGCTGAGACCTGAAAACACCTTTTATACAACAGTTCTACTAAACAGTTCTACTAAACTGTTCATCATGTAACTGGTTGCTAGCTAACTATAGGCTACTTACAATGAATGAATCCATCCAACAGTTGCAATCACTTATCATTTGTTGCGTATGTTAATGTTGGGTTACTATAGCAACGGTAATTAACATTTTTACTGGTATTTCAAAATAGAATACAATCATGATTTGATATTAATCTTACGCACCAATGATTTGAGTTTTACTTGTGACTTTAATAAGAGGGACATGGTCCCATATCTGGTACCAACCGATCCCTCATATTGGTTAATTAAAACATTTCTTGCTTTCTGCCCCCGTCGTTGAAAGCAGCCTTGCTTTGGCCTTAATAAATGGCTCTACTTTTCTCATAGCACTGGATACCCTGTGGTTAAATATGCTCAGGGACTTGCTGCACTGCTCCTGTGTTAGCACTACAGTGTCAAGAGAGCAGTTACATGGGAAAAACAGCTTCCTGTATTTGTCTATGGTCCTGTACTCCCTTCGTTTGGTTCCGCTTCACAGTCTGAATCTAAACTGCCTAATCCCCGACACGACAATGAGCATTCCGTAATCCCACGCAAGGAAAGAAAGGGTTGGTATTATCTGAAGTGTCTTAATCCTTTGCCAAGTGAAGGCTCTCATGAAAGCACAGGGATATTTTGTCTTTGCTTGGAAGGAAGACAAGACTGAAAGTGTGTGAAAGGGGTTTTGAAGGACCCGGAATGTCAGCAGCGAGCTGCTGTTCAGTTTGTCCCAGCTGCCGGCTCCAAAGCCTCCCGGTTACACAATCCGCTGTGACAACCCAACGCTGACATTGATGCAGCTGCCGGCTCCCGCGACAAGTGTGGACAAGCTACTGGATACTTCAGCGAATAGGCCAGCTGCACTATCTCCACATTCCCTGGCTGCTCGTCTGACCCAGCAGCTGGGCGGCGGGCAGGCGGGTGTTCTGGGAGCCATGGGACAGGGACGAAACTGTGGACAGGGGCACGACAGGGGCCATGGCAAAGTGGCAGGCCTGCAGAGGGTTGGGAAGAGCTTGGCCTGCTGTCTTCTGCTCACTAGGGGCCTCCTTGCTTGCTCTCTCCCAGGCACTTAGCGAGGGCATGTGCTAACCTGCCAACGCCGTCTGCTGCTCCCTCCAGGGCATCATCACAACATCGCATGTCAAGGCATCCTCACAGAATTAGTCCTGGAGGCTGCAAGTGTTTGTGATCCTGACATCACGCAATTACTGGAATCAGCGTGTTTATGTATATGTATGTGCGGCTGTGTGTGATTATGATACAGTGCAGTCTGTAAGTATTTAGACAGTGGTACAATTTCTGTTCTTTTGGCTCTGTACTCCAGCACATTGGATTTGAAATGAGGCAATGAATCATGAGGTTAAAATGCAGACTGTCACCTTTACATTGATGGTATGTACATTCATAAAGCCGAGAATCAAGAATAGATTTCTTCAAGAATAGACTTTTTCAAGAACAGCTTTCGTATACCTGAACTAAGGAAGCTTCTGAATACACCTGACTAATCAGAAACGGTTGAGAAGCCAACTGTCCAATTAATTTTGGTCCCCCAAAATGGGGTATGTATAAAAATGGATGTAATTCCAACAGAGATCACCCAATATGGATGTAAATACCCTACCAAATTAAAGGTGACAGACTGCATTTTAACATCATTATTCATAGATTTTCAAATCCAATGTGCATGAGTACAGACCCGAAAGAACATACGGACTGCACTGTATGTACGAGCTGTGATATTGCGAGCACCTGCAAAAATGCAAATGACAGCAATTGGAGAAGGAGGGTCCATGTGCTTAGTAATTAGAGCTAGGAACACTGCGGTGAATAGGAAGACAGTCATTGCCCTTCCAGGCTAGAGACATTTTGTACAATTTGTCTCGTTACGTTCAATTATTGCTACACGGTGAGACCTGGATCTTTTTGTCCAGCATCCTTTGAAACAATCTGCGTGTTTTTTTAAAAGCTAATAAAGGATCTTTCACAGCTGCAGTTAATGTCATTAGTGCTTTTTAGCTCACTTGGTCTTTGTCTCCACATTCGTCTTATCAGTTAGGCTATTCATTCTTCAGCCTTTCTCCGTGGTCATTTTCTTCTGCCTTTTTTTCAGCCGCTACCGCTAACTTGATTACCTCCGGACAGCCACGCTGGCAAACCGAGAGCTCAATTTCCCACTGTCAGACGGCTGGAGAGTGAAGTCCGTGGAGGTTGCTGAGCTCAAATAGCCTCAAAGCAGAGATGCCGTAATATAGTTGTGACCGACTATACAGAAGACAGCCAAATATTGTAATATGATGAGGGATAAAATGTAGATTGCCAGACCAAGGTGCAGGACTTGCCAACTTCCAACTCAAAAACTAACTAAAGAAAGACTCCATTTTATATGTGTGAAGAGGGGTTCACCCCTTCAGTTTTCTGAAGTTCAAATCTGACACGGTACACTTGTACAACCCCTTCGTATGAAAAAAGTAAAGAGAAATCTATGTTCTTGCATGAGGCCCAATGACAGGATGGCTAAGACAGTATGCTCTCAATATCCTTAAAGGCCACAACTGCACAGTTGCTCCATTATGTCGTTTTTTTTCCTAGGTACATGTAGGTAACAGTGTTTTTGTGCAGATCTGGAATTTAACAGCATGGAGTGCAGGTAATGCTAACAGTGGCCATGGTGGAACTATAGTGGCCTTAAGGGTAATAACTTTCCAACACTTTTGTGTGTTTTTGTGTTCCAACACAGTGACTCAGGACTCACCTGCTCGTTGTGCTTGCATGATCTTGGCGTAGACGGCATCGGCAGAGTCGATCAGCGTGCGGCTTGTCTGGATCATCTGCGCAAGGGGGAAAATGCAGGCAGAGGATATCAGAACAAATTGGTGCAAATCAGCTGCTTCTCATCAAGACATGATCCGGCCTCCAGGCGTCCTTGCTGTTACGTTACAGTCAGCCAGGACAGTGGGGCCTCTTCCACAACAAAATGCAGAGCCATTCTGAAGCCTTTACAAAGCTTTTCAATACTGCCAACTTTGAAAGTTGTTTTCTTTTGTATATCCAGCTCAACACACTTTAGCCAGTTGGCCAGTTCAGACCACCCCCGGCTTGACACGGTTTGACCAGCTGAAGCTATGCTTCGAAACAGCTGGTAGCTGGTTGACTAGCTACAGTACCAGCTGAGACAAGCTACCAGCACTAGCTGGTTGACCAGCTCATGACCAGCTCATACCCAGCCTGGCCAGCTTATGACCAGCTCAATTTTCAAGCTAGTCAAGCTCTGGCATAGCTGGACTTGAGCAAGATTCTGTCACACAGGCAACATGCTACAAATCTGTGGTGGCTAGTTTCCACTTGGCTAACTGTTTGAGAAAGGGAAAAGCAGGCAGTGGGCCTCATCTCAGACACCCCCCCCCCCGCCCCATATGGCACGGTCTGAATTACCTGGACACACATCAGTCTTGTAACTAAGCTTGACATGTTTACAAAAGCTGAATGAACATAGGATGTTGCTCCCTTCTATTCCCATCCTTTCATCAGTCTTGACAGAGGGGACTGTGACTGACAGGCCATGAAGAAGTCTTTAATGTAACCACAGCCTGTACACACGCACACACTCCTGCTCACATATAAACATGGACATAACATAAGCAAACTCGCTTAAGTACACACACATGCATGCACATATATGCATACTGTACATATACTGTACATAAAGATGCTATGTAATTACACACACATGTACAGAATACACAAACACACATATACATACAGTATACAGTGGGGTACAAAAATTTGGGCACCCCTGGTTTAAATGTCTGTTACAATGAATCTGTACGTGATCAAAAGCAAACCTTTTTTATTTCCATTTATTACTGTTTGTAGGAAAAGGGCCCTGTGCAAAAGTTTGGGAACCCTTTTGGATTATTCTTTGTTACCTTTTAAAAAGATGATTACTAAGGCTTAGACCCAGGTAATTTACTTGTTAGGGCTTCAAATAACTTTTTATTCTGAAGTACGTCCATGTCTGGTGTTAACATCCATGGGTTCCAAACAGTCCAAGGATTTCAGAATGAAGAAAAAAGCTTTCAAAGCTACAAAAACTCTCAATGTTTCAAACTACCTATTTCCACTGTCACAAACATTATTAGAAAATGGAAGATAAATCGGCAAGTTATGGAAGACCAAGAAAGATTTCAGATAGAATGGCCCAAGATCTGATGACACCATGCTCAGAAGAACCCACACATCACTGCAAAAGAGCTACAAGGAAGAGTAACAAACACAGGTCTAACTGTTCACAGGACAACAATAGAATGTACCTTAAACAACAAAGATCTACATGGCAGAGTTGCCAAAAAGAACGATCTCAACACAAAATTAAGCCTCTGAAATATGCGGAAGAAAACACTGAGAAGCCTGAACAAAGACTTTTGGAACAATGTGCTTTGGACTGACGGAACCAACATTTAACTTTTTGGCCACCACCAAAGAAGGTATGTTTTGAGAACAAAGGGTGAAGCCTTTGTAGAGAAGAACATTTTGCCAGCTGTGAAGCATTGAGGTAGATCCATTATGCTTTGGGGCTTTGTGGCAGCTGGGAGCACAGGAAATATTGTGCGAGTGAAAGGCAGAATGGATTTCACCAAATATCAAGAAATTCTAGAGGCTAATGTACAAAGGTCAGTCAAGTTGGAGAGGTTTGGTATTCCAGCAAGACAATGATCCAAAGCATACTTCGAAATCAACCATGAAGTACCTCCAGAAAATATGGATGAATGGCCATCACAGTCCTCAGACTTAAATATTATTGAAAATCTGTGGAGAGATCTCAAACATGCCATACATGCAAGGAGGCCGAAGAATATTTCAAAGCTAGAGGCGTTCTGCTTGGAAGAATGGGGAAAATTCCAAGAGTGAGAATTGAAAGACTCTCTACAGGAAGCGTTTACAAGCTGTTATAGTTGCCCGAGGAGGGTTCCCAAACTTTTGCACGGGGCCTTTTTCCATTCTTTATAATTTTGAAACTGTAAAAATGTTATATGAAAAGTAATCTTGCTTTAAAATGTGAAGAAATGTGTAATGTTTAACTCTGTACCAATCAGAGGTCAGGTTCTCTTCTGTTCACTTAGATATTAATTAGATGAGGCTTTTTGACCAGGGGTGCCCACACTTTTGCACACTACTGTGTATACCATACACGTACATATAGACACAAACACACAGATGGACAGAAATACACACACGACACTATGACATGTACACACAGACACAAATACACATGCAGTCACACAAAAGCACAAACACATGGGCACACACATGCGCACACGTACACACACACACACACACACACACACAGAGGGCCAGGCTGTTAGTATGAGCTCATTCCTGGCAGAAGAAAGACTGAAATGATCAGCTACTAAGGATGTGATTCTGGCAGGAAGCAAGAAGAAAGAGGGCTGCAGCGTCCGTCTGGCCTCGCACTTCCCCGCTCCTCTGCCCCCCCCCACCCCCCCACTGCAATCTCCTCTCACCAGGAGGCCATTTCCTCTCATTTAATCTCGTTCTTCTTATTTCTCTCCTTGTGAGTTCTCAACTAAATGGGAAAATATTCACCATTTAATTCCCACGATGGTGCAGCATAAATGATTAACCATTAACACCGTTTGGCAGAGAGGAAGTGGAAGCCATGTTTCTGTATCCTTCATCCAGCTCATTTGCCAGTTTGGTTTGGTGGAACTGTCTGTGCCAGCACTGGGGGCTTACTCAGTTTTAGTCACGCAAACGTCGTGTTCCCAATGCATTCAGCAGGTCAGCAGTGTGTGCTGCTGTCACAGAATGTCATGGGGTGATTTTGGCCTGGGCTAATTGGACACGACTATAACAACTATAGACATAAAGTGCAGAGGATGTGTTCCTCAGTTTGGCAAGTCCAATACCGGTGCGGGGTCTAAGACATCCTCTCATGTCCGCTGAATATTAAACAAAGCTGAACTACAAAAACATGCTAGTAACAAATGTCTGGATGGGTGATTTCCCTGTCTGCCCTTCTTAGGAGTTATGGCTCTGGCATAACTCCAGGCCATACTGACTTCATCTCAGTTGTCACTTGTGACTGGAAAGCTAGCAAACTCACTCAAATTCCATTCTGTGTCTACTATGGTTTTACGAAGGTCTTACGAATAATGTTTTTCAGCATCAGTAAAAAGCCTGTCACATTAGGACCCTGTACTCAGTTTCTAACTGAAAAGAATAAGTGGAGCCAAATAAGTTAATGTTCAGTCGTTCAGTGACCTGCCTCAATTGGGTCAAAACGGAAGGGCCAACTTTATGCTGCAGATTGTAACACTCTCTTGCACACACACTCACTTTCACACATTCTCTCACATTCACTCTCACACTCTCACACACACTCATTCTCTCACACTCACACACTCACACTCACACTCACACTCTCACTCACACACTCACTCTCACACTCTCATTCTCTCACATTCACACATTCACTCTCTCACACTCACTCTCACACTCACTCTCATTCTCTCACACTCACACGTTCACTCTCACACTCACTCTCACACTCTCACACACATTCACTCTCAGTCACACACTCTCACTCACACACTCACTCACACTAATTCTTGCACACTCATTCACTCTCAGTCTCTTTTTCCCTCTCCCTCCCCCTCCCTCTCTGCTGCTCTCCTGCATTTTGCCTCAGGGCACATAAACACTTTTCAAAAGCACTAGCACCTTTGTGCTGAAGAAGTGCCCTAATGAGATGTTCATTTAAACGATATCCCAGCTGTGAGATAAATGACTGCATACATTCCCCCAACACACAGGACACGCAATCTCATAAAGCGCTCCACTGCAGAACAGAGCTATTGAATTTAACACAAAACCACGTGTGGCCCTGGGCTTAGAGCGAAACATTTTAACACCCTGAAATTGAGGTACATTATGTGCCAGTCTACGCTTAAGCATCTGCTTTTAATTTTATTACATTTGACTTTCAGCAACAGCAAATGTCAAATTCAGTAACGATATCAGAGGCTTCTCTACTTGGTCATTTTAACAGCAAGTTTAAAGAGACAAGCTGTTATTACATGAGTTTGCGAAATGGATGGATTCATACAAAGAGTTCAGCTTTTTGCGGTGAAATCCAGCATGAACAGTAGGCTCTGTGTGGGGAGGGTGTAGGTGTGGGCGTTTGGTGGGAGGGAGCTGGGTGCGCACCGTGTCGTAGGCAGTGAGGACCTTGCGCAGTAGCTCAGGAACGGGGCCTTGGGCCTCCATGGTGGGGTAGGCCTCACTGAGATTGACGGTGACTTGGAGAGCCCGCTCGCTGTTCAGGAGCCAGGTGGACACGGTCAGGATGCACTGCTTCATGTTGGCGGCGGGGGTCAAGCCACACAGCTCCTTGAAGGACACCAAAGCATTCTGGGAAAACAAAGACAAGATCAGTTTGAGGGGTTTTCTCCCCATTAGGGAGTTGTTTTCTACGTTTGCTATTTGGGGGATTGGGGCTGGTATTTCTCTTCTTTTTTTTTTACTCTGTCAAGCGTCTTTGGGACAGTTTGTGAAAAGTGCTATACAGATAAAATTGAATTTGAGTTTTCGGCCAATGAATTGAAGAATAGAGGAGGTATTGTTCAATTACCCTGCTAATAGTAACCTGAGCTGTGTAAAGACTGATTCAGCAAACACATGGTCGCTGCATGCGCACATTCATTTTTGAGCATTCTGGAGTCAATACCATATTCACTGCATAACCAGCAACTACAGAGGTGCATCTCACGAATAGTCCATTCAGGTACAGAAGCAATATGAAGCAATAGGTCCAAAGGCCCTGAATCAAATCCTCACAGCATCAAATGGGCATGGGCATCCCGACTGCATCGGATGCGTGAAACATGTACTCGTCACAAAGGGAGGGAATTTTCCGGTAAATTTGGAAATGTTCCTTAATTTTGTGAATTTTCGATCTCATGACGCTATACAAATTTGATCTAATAATAATAATTTTAACCTGACTTGCTAGGTCAAATGAGTCAGGTTAAAATTGTTAGTGTTTTTAACCTTATTTTAGTTATTCCAAATACATATAGGCTTACTTAAGCTTAAAACTACTAGAAAATATGTTATAAAATATGTGAAAAATCCAGACTGGGCTGAAAAGGTAACCAGTACAGGTATAACGGTACACAAAAATCTTGATTCGATGTACCTCAATTTTGACATCACAGTTCAGGACATGTTCAGTAACTGCTTTTCAAATATGAAAATGTAAACAGTGGCTTAATAACCATAATTTCTTGCAGAACAAAATTGATCAAATTCATCACTGAACAAAATGCTGAATATGCCAGCATTAGAAACACACTAGTTAAGTTTGACCTTCTTCCCTTTCGGAGGTCTGATGCGGATTATGGGTTACAGGCCCAGTAGAATCATCACCAGCCTCATTCACAGAAAGAGAGGATCCATCAAAGCGTTGCGAAGGCATGATTGCGACCTTGGCCTTTCTTCAAAAACTCCCTTACATCAGATCGTAAAACCTTGAATTCCCCCGGCACCTCCAGCACTGCCGTTCCCACAGCGGGGGAATCAAGCCTTGATTCAGGCACTTCCTTTCAGCTCCAACACACACAGTACCTTCCACTGCCTCCGCCAAAAGACAGAGGTAAGAAAAAAAAAAGCGAGAAAGAGAGACCAAATTTTGGGACTTTGCTTGGGAAACCTTCCACACAGCGTGGGAAAGGGACAATCTCACACTGGGAGCCCCAGTCCCAGAGAAAGGGTCTATTATGTGAAGATGGCGTTATCCTGGGCCCTGACCTTGCAGGAAAGAAAGGGGGAGCTGGCGAACGCAGGGATTTGTATGCGGCGCTGCAGACGCGCAGCCAAACGGCAGCACCTCATATCCAAACTCCCCGGAGAAGCCAGAGGAACTCGACGCTCTCTCTCTGACCTCAGTTTGTTTTTCAGGTTTGTAATGGGAGAATCAAGGCAAGAGGCAGAGCTGGCTCGGATTCCGCACGGAACCGCAGAATCGCTGGGCTGCATGAGAAACGTATGCCTTAGAGAGTAGTGTTTTTAATTAAGCTTTTTGCCATGTTTGTGAGATTGCGTACCTCCTTCCTCCCCCCTCCGTTCCTAATGTTTCAATTAAAGAGACGAAGGAGGGGCTAGCTTAACATGCTAACCTGGGGAGCGACGGCAGGCTACTTCTCTTTCTCTCTCATCCTATTTTGCACATTTCTCAGGCAGGACTACATATGGCAATGAAAAACCATATTAGTCCTAATCAACTGCCATCCACATTCTGCCCCTTTCCCACTAAACTCTCTCTTTCAACTAAAGAGATCAATGTGTTTTTTTCCCCAGCCAAAATCTCAGTGTTAAGAAAAGAGGAAAGCGTAAAAACGCAGGCAATAAAGGCTTATTGTGCTCAAAGCCATTTGTGCAATGGAAATGAGCTGTAATAATGCCTCTCTCTCTCAGAGTGCATTTCCTTAATCCACATCCTCAATTCAGCTCTCCAAGTGGCCAAGACCACAGAGGAGACTCACGGTCTCACGGCATGTCCCTTCTCAACAACCTTTCCACTCCCCCGACGACAGCTGCTTTATGAAAGCTGAAATGCCGCGGATAACCCCAGGCTCTCCCCCCGGACACCGCTCTCGGCCCGGGCGACCCTGCTGCAGAAAGGCGGGGAGTCAGAGGTGCCGACACTTCTCAAGACTCCTGCTCTGGCCTCCCCCACGGCCGTAGGAAGAGGAGGAGGGGAGAACTGGCAGATGAGCCCTGCCATAAGAATCTAATTTCACTCCCCTCTCCCCCCAGGCCTCCTCTTCACTTCACTCACTCATTTACTTACTTGTTCGCTTTATTAGATTAACGTTTGATTATGTGGCAGAGGCTGTGGCTAGAGGAGGTTGCCGTGGGCACCCGCACACATTAATAGGCTTTTCTTTCTGCTTTATTCTCACAAATTCTGTGGTCGGCGATAGCCCAGAGCCCTGGCTGTTACAATCTCACGATCTGCAACGCTGATGAGGTCTAGTTTATGAGCTACCTATTTTTAAAGCAGACTAATAATTCAACACACGCCATGAACAACAGCTTCCTGTTTAGCAAACATATGCCAATTTGTCATTGTACATACGTGTTCTATAATAACCTAAATGTTTACAGAAAATGTCACATTAAATTGTTGAATTTTATCAAATTGTTTCCTCAGAAATGCATTTGACTCAATTAGAGCAGCCAAGTCAGAACATAGAAAAATGATGTGCAAAATACTTTCATGTGATTGGCTGGTACATGGGTGGTGTAAAACAAGTATCAAAAATAGTTTTTGGGGGGGATTACAGTCAATTTGGTGATGATATAGGGGCTCATATTGCATACATATGAGGCAGGTCAGACACAAATTAAGCCTAGTCCGAAACTAAATTAAATTTTGAATGTAAATTTTCCATTCAAAACTCCCATTTAGTTCAGGACTAAGCTTAATCAGGAGTCCATGAAACCGGCCCATGGTGTTATAGGGATAAGCGAAATATGAGAACATGAGAACATTTTTTCACAGACAGGGAGACTTTAAACTCTAGAAAAGGAAAAATGCATTTTTATTATCATAAAAATAGTAGGGCAAGAATGACTTCAAGCCAAAAAATTCATCACTAGAACCTCTCATTTTGTAGCTTCTGTAGTGACGTTACAACCACTTACAATGCGTTGAATTGAACAGAAGTACTGATAAGCTTTCCAGAATCCCTCAGCCCTAAATCCAACAGGAAACTCTTTATCAGTCTTGGCAGTACAACAGTCAAGATTTTCTATTTTCTTTATACAGCAACAGACTATAATCAACTCTCATATCCAATGATAACCTAATGCCAGGCTTCATCACAATGCAAAAAAGTAATGGCTAGCAGTTCTCATGGTGCATGATGAACAAACAACAATAAACAAACAAGCAAACACAAAGAAAGGACCAGCTGTGTGCACTACTGCATGCTATTGAGTTGCTGTAGAACATTATTACATAAAATAAAACATTAATTTATTCAGCATCTTCTGTTTTAATATGATTCTGGCCTGGGGCAAAATATTAATTATGCATTCATTACAGGAAACAAATGGATTTATTCTGAGAAAAAAGGAGAAAGAGGCATTGTATTCAGCTATAAAAGCCTATAAAAACATCAAGGGCTGGTGGGATTTATCATTTCCTCAAATGGTTCACTGAAGCCAAATCTTTGATAATAAATACAAAAATAAAACTGTGTATTTCAAGGTTACTGGTCTGCTACATAGCATACAGTGGCGAAGGCTTTCATTAAACACTCAACAAATATGACAAGTAGTTCCATTGCTTATCATTCAAGTGTAAAGAGAAATAATTGCATTACATTAAATTTATTTTGCAGACACTTTCATCCAAAGCAATGCACAGTAAGCGCAAATAATAGAGGGTAACATGCAATAGTTCCCTCCCTATGTAAGCTAGCTGAGGGAATTCGACATATTGAAATGAGAGAAAAATGGTATTTGACAACCTGGCAACCCAGAGCTGAGAACTCTTTTCATAATTGTCAAATGTGGAAAGCACCATTGCCTTATCTTTAATAATATGTCAGTATTGTATGCAGCAATTAGTGATACAAATCAATCTCAAGCCACTGACAGAAAAATTTAAACAGAAAATTATAGTATGAGCCTTAAAAAGATGACCCCCTGATCTGCTACTGTTTACACATTTTAAGTGCACCCTTAAGAAATAATTATAACAAGTTCCTTCTCCAGCTTCTATTTTTATTGCCATTTTACTTATGCAATAAAACCTCTCATTTGTGAGCAAGCATTCTTGTTCCTAAATGCTTTCAGATTTTAACAGCAAGTGTACGGCCAACATATGCAATAATGCTGCAAGACTGTTATTGAAATCAGAATTCTGTCACGTATGTTTTAACCTTTAGCCATTGCACATTTCATTTTTATTTTGACTGATTTATTGAAACAAGAAAGGTGGCTTGTTCAGTACCTGCACGTTTTCTCTGAGGTCCGTGGCTTCTCGCAGGGGTTGAGTGGATGCCCTGAAGAGCTCGTCTACCGCCTTGATCCCAGTAGTTTTTGTGGATGTGTACTCGCGGGCCTTCCTGCCCTTCCTTACTGAAAGTCCTCGTTTCTGACATTTGCCCCCACCTCGCCGGTTGGTGATGGCGATGTGCACAAAGAGAGTGGTGTTCAGCAGAAACTCTCCAGTTAAAGACTGCAAGGGAACATGGCGGTATCCAGGCTGTAGACACTCAAAGGGGATGGTGTACTGGCCAATGAACTCATCCCCGATGTAGTCATCATCCAGTACCACGAAGCGCAGCACTGCTAGCTCGGGAAGGTTGATCTGGAACTCAAAGCTCTCATCAAATATCGGGTTGTCCCCATTCTGGGATACAGTCTTAGTCCTTTGCTCAGCACAGTCAGCAGGGATTCCATGGATCTCCACATATATGTAGGGTTCCACTACATCCCCCTTGGCAGCTGACCCCTTTGGCTTGGGCAAGTTCTGCCCACTAATAAGCTTAATGTGCAGTAGCTGGGCGGAAACACCCGGCAAGGAGTCCCGGGCATTGGCACTGAAATACGACACCTCCTCTCTCATGATGGCAGGCCGGAGAACATAACCACAGTTTCCATTCTGCCGGAACCATCCTAAGTTGAGGTCCATCATCAGACCAGGTGTCTGGAAATTCATAGCTACAATCTGACATCCGCACTTCCAAAAGTCCTGAGGATTCATGTTGCTGGCATCAATACGCATGGGGCTGGGGAAGACCCTAGAAAGGAACCTCTTGTTGTAGCACACAAAGTCCTCTGGGTATTCATTGGCAAATCTGTTAGCATCAACCTCATTGAAAGAGCACATTTCAGAGTAATTCTGGTATCTCTTTGACGACTCAAAGTCTTTGAACTGCACTGACCTGCAGAGGGAGACCAGATCGGAGAGCTCTTTGCACAACCTCAGCCGCCTGGATCCGATCCCGTTAAGCTGGTCGTTCTCCTCTGCCCCTACCCTCCTCGCCATCTCCATGCCCTCATCTTCATCAGTAACATCTCCTTCAGAATCAGGGCAGTTATAGGGCAACCGCTTACCTTTCAGAAGGACCTTTCCTTTCAGCTTCTCAGGGCAAGGTAGGTAATGTTCTTCAGAGTTAGGGAAGTCCACAAACAGTTTGTCCCCAAGGATCTTCTTCAGGTGCTGTGCCATGACCTTCTGCTGTAGAATGCAGCAGTGAGTTACCAGGCAGAGGATGAGGGGATACTCCGAGTTCTCAAAAGCATACTGATTGATGACATCCAGGACCTTGCAGAAGGCCACCTGAGAGGCGATGGAGCTTCCCACGTAGATGTGGGGCTCATTGTCCGGGCCATCCCAGACCACCACCTCAAGGCTCCGGCAGCCCATCTTCAGTGCCCTAATGTAGCCATTGATATCTGAGGAGCCCCAGAAGTGGTCCTCCAGGAGGGATGCATTGTGCGAAGAGTTGATATAATAGTGGGAGAGAGGCTGCGTCATGTCCTGGCAGACTCGTTTGTGCTGAGGGTCGAAGATGTGGCACTTGGATGAGAGGAGGTAGTGCGTAAAGCCATCAATAGATAGGTATCCCCGTTCCTTGCCCTCCGAGGATGGCTCGAACTTACGGACAATCTCCATGCACATATCCTCCGTCACCCCTTCCATTCCTTGCTCCACCTCCACAAAGAGCATCAGGTCTTTGCAGTCCAGGTACTCCTTATTGCTGGAGAACTGCACTAAAAGAAAAAAGATCTCTGGGCGTGTGCACAGCTCACTGTAGGCTTCGGTGAACGTGTCAATGGTTATCTCCTCCCTGCACTGATCTTTTGTTTTCTGAAGTTCCTTGAACTTCAGCTCTATTCGTGATGCCTTCATGCCAGGGTTCAGTCCCCTTATGATTTGGGTGGCTATGGACAGGTCGATGTGTCCCTCTTTCTGCAAATCGGCTACCTCAAACACCGAACCAATCCAAGAGGTCCTTAAGCTAGGCTGGCTGGGTTCGACAATGCCCACTGTATGCCTACCATAGGAGACCAGGTAGCGAAGGCCCATCACCCATGTGTTGACCACATCAGCTGTACTGGCCACCAGGTCCAGGGACTCATAGTTGTCCCCGTAGATGATGGAGAACGCACACTCCTCTGGAAACTGGTCAGAGAGGCCGTTGCTACGCAGCACAGGGGTCTTCTTTCCCAGCCGTACCTCCTTAATGCTCTTGATCTCCAGTTTGGCCTTCTCGGAGTCCTTCTTAGAGGGCTCCCAGCGCAGCCAGCGCATGTCCGAGTCCAGCACAAAGTAGCGGTTGTACATGCGCGAATTGGAGCGCACCTTCTTCATCTCGCAGCCCTCCATCATGAAGGCCATGCAGGCCGCAGTGCTGTTGATCGTGCGGTCGTTCGGCATGGTGCTGAACGACACCGTCTTCTTCCGCACTTGCTTCTGCTTGGAGCCATCCTGCAAAGTGAAGGAGAGACGGAAAGCCCTTATAGATCATACTCTGCTTGCACACACTGCATCTACATCTCTACGGAAGCATAATGTACATAATGCCCAGAGTGGCTATATTAAAAAACAAAGCAGCAGATGACAGACATGAATGTTTGCATGAATACACACTGAGCAACCAGACAATACAATATATACAGATGATGGTGGTTATTACAAAACAACTATATTCTGATGCAGTATACTTCTCCACAATCTATGTAAACTGTAGCTCTTATCCCAACTCAAAAATGTTTCTCAGTGCTGCAAACCTCTTCTGCATACAACTGTCTAATGTGTGGTTATTTGCATTATTGTCACCTTCCTGGCAGCAGTCTGGCCCTTCTCCTCTGACCTCCTTCTTTAACAAGGCCTTTCTACCCGGTCTGGCACCAACAATCATTCCAAACTTAGATCACATTTATTCCCCATTCTGTCATTTGGCCTGAAAAACAGTGGAACCTCTTAACCGTGTCTGCATGCTTTTATACCCTTAGCTGCTGCCACATGATTGGCAGATAAAATATATGTATTAACAAGCTTTTGTATAGGTCAACCTTATAAAGTGCTCAGACCTCATCATTATTCTCACAGAACTGAGCATTTGGTTTACAGACATGCTACACAAGATATTATATTATAAATGAAAACTAGTCCATGACAAAACAAGGGACTGGACAACAATGTGATGCTATTGCTGCTGCTGTTGTTGTTGTTATTCCCTGTCATATTAACTGTACCAGTCCATGTCAATGGATTCGAGAAGCACTTCCCTGGCATGAGATACTACCCCCACTATGATTCTTGGCACACTGACTCTTCTAAAACCGGCATCGAGAAGCAATTGGGGTTCTGCATGAGAGGAGAGAACACCCACAGGATCTCTGCCAGAGCTGCCAGCATGAAGCAGCACAGTGGGGACGCTTCAAATAGAAGATCACAGCCATTAGTTGCTATCCTTCTTTTATTCGACCCCTCTTTCAGGCGCTGACCTACGCTAGAGTTCCTGAGAGACACAGAAAAGATGCCAATATGAAACTGTGAACAGCGGGGTATTCCCAGTATGTAGATGATGTGAAAAGGCTGGAAGACATGTTTCATGTTTCATGAATCCATGTTAAAGTGACGTTTGTACTGCATGTGTGTATGCACAAGCTTTCAGAATTTAACTTCACAGATGTTTCATGGAAAGCAGTGTTGAAAGTGTTAATTGTGCAATTGGCCTTCACACCTGGAGAAAATAAAACCCCAAAATGAATTCAGTTTCATTTGTTTATTTCAGTTTCATTCATATTTTACAGAGCCGTGATCACAAAGACACCATACAGACAAACGGGAATTAATTGGGTAAGTACTGTTGGGTGGAAAGTTGCAGCATATTCAAACAGTGCGAGAACCTTGAACCATCTATTGTAAATAAAACGGTAAAAAGCTAGCAGTATATTTAATGCTTTACCCCTGTTCTTCTCCCCACAATGCCTGATCATGATTACACTGTATTGGATCCACTATGGTCAATATGGGATACTGTAGACATGAACTCTCCTCGAAAGCATGCACAGCCAGCCGCCAGTTCTTATCATGTTTCAGTTTGCAAGTCGGGTTCATACAGAGATGTCAGAGGAAGACATTTCATACACAGCTCAATTGAAAAACTTGCTGGCACCCAATCAGGTGCAGTCATTCTGGCCAACTGAGACCCTCTGTGGATTGGATACCAAACCACGGGGTCCATCCATGCACTAGAACAGAGCCTAAACAGTATGAGCTGCCCAGCATAGCCCAGTATATGAGCTCTAAATATCATGAATAAAACACAAGGTTAACGGATCTCTCTGAATAAATCTGCCGATAGATTTCTAAACAGCACTTACTCACCTAACACTGATTCAGCATTTAGGACTCACACGCTGATTTGAGTGACTTCAGTTTGTATGGTGAATAACGCCTGAATAATTTATTATCCACATTGACAATAAATATCCATTTTCAATAACAGCATGAGCAATGTCATCTTTTTCCATCACAATTTCCCCCGGAACAGTGCAGCAAACAGTCCTCAGGACAAAAAGTATTGGATGTTGTACTAGATGGCTGAGACATGGTACAGGAAACCATGAAGTAGGGGCAGGTTGAGGCATAAAAATAAGTTTATTTAACAGAACTAAATGAAAAAATAGGCACAAGAGGCAAAAACAGGATAAAGGGTTGGGAAAAACAAGTAACCAGACAAAAATATAGAACCTTCACCAGTTCAGTAGGACAGCACTTCTCACATACTCCATCAAAACGACAATCCCCCCAACAGAGCAAACATATGGGCCTATTAAGCAAAAGGTCCCATCTACCAATTACAGGTTTCAGTTCAAAAAGTTAAAATCATTTCTTTGCATTTTCAAGATATGTAACAGTATCTTTAATAGGTATTCCATGTATTTACGTATGAAAATACAAAATTATTATAATGTTATTCATTTCATGGAATACAGTGCATTAGTTCAGGGGTTCCCAAATTATTTCCAAATTTATGTCCACAAATTTACATGACCCCAACATCCCACCCACGCACACACCACCTTTACTGGTGATGCACAACAGTCTAAAAAAAAATCTAGTGAGCACCAGAAAAAACGCATTGTTAATGGGAGAGGTCAGAGGAAAAGGGCCAGACTGGTCAAAGCTGACAGGAAGGTGACAGTAATGTAAATAACCACACATTACAAGTGGATAGGCTATAGTAGCAGAAGACCAATAAGTCTAAAGAATAAGTCTAATAAATACCGAATAAAGGGTAAACTTGATTATCCACACTGAATTTCATGAATAGGAAATTGTGCTGAGTGGGAAAGGTAACCTGGTGTACACTGCAAGTATTCCTTGCCCTTGAAACTAGAAAACAGAATCTACTTCCCATGGTAAATGATATTATGCAAGGTGACATAAAACTGTACCTGACCTGTTTACATTGACATTCTTATTTCTTTAAATTCTCAGAGGATATGCTCAGTAAAAGTACTATTTTCTGTAAAGGGTAAGAATCTAGCTACCTACCTGAAAATATTATTTTTCATCTACCTATCTACCTGTATTCATTACTCATGTAACAAAATGAATGCAGTTCGTATTAACAGCTGTTAACCGGTTGAGCACACGATGGACTGTAGGAAGGAGCTAATTCAATGGAAACCTTCAGAACCCTTACAAATGTAAACCTACAATATTCCCTGGGGACAAAGTCAGTTGTGTACTTCTCTAATGACAAAGCCAGAATTGTAAACTGTGATGTCCAGGCTTTAGGGATCAGACAGCATTTGTGATGAGCACCTTTAATGATAATAAGAACATAAGAATACATTAGTATAATACATACCCTTCCACAGTCATGTGTGGGGGGTGAGGGGAAATTCGGAATTTTACTTTGATTCAAATTTCATTTGCGTTTCAATTGAATGGCTAGAATGGTAACAAGAATTTTACAAAATTAGCCAAATGCAGCAAAAGCTCCTGGCATATGCACACAGGGACCACTAACACCACATGGGATTCCAACTGACCCGGGACACCGGAATACGAAACTGCCAAGATTAATATTTAATCGCCCTCATTATCTTTCTCACAAGTACAGAACATTTGCATACAGTTACTGTACTCCGCAGTGCCCGGAAAGCCACTGAGGCATCGCAAAACATGAATCGTCTCCAGGATTTGTGCTGTTAGCACAGCTGTGTGAGTCCTGAGAACACCCCTTCCACAGCTGCGTGAGGCCTAAGAACACCCCTTCCATCCAAGAAAAACCATCATTAAAGCCACATGTGAACCCTAAGAGAGGCATGGGCAGCATTCTTTGAGTAGGCCCCACTTACTGCCACCATTGGGCGCAGGATGGATGCACCAGGAGTCGAGCCCCAGAACAGAAAAAATGAGCTTATACTTTTGCATCTCTATGTTCTGCATACCCCCAAACCATTGCTTCACCGCAAATGTACTTGTTGATGCCACCCACCATAATTCCGAGGTCACAGTCAGCTCTCTGCATATCTTCAAACCCCTTCACTTTCAGCCACACCCTCTTAATTTGCACAAATATCAGCTTTTTCAGAGGATGGCCAAAATGTGATTTGTGTGTGTGTTCTTTTTAAGGAGAGATGGCACATATAGGAGAGCCCTCAACTTAAATCTAGGCCACAAGGATGTGTGCGTGCGCAGGTGTGTGTGCTTGCTTGTAAGAAACAATGTTTCAGACTGTGCAGGAAAGTCAAAGGAGCCAAGATTTTGTGAAGATTGCTTCCAGACTTCTTTCCAAACAAGCCCTTTAGCGGGCACACCAAGGGTCTAAGGTTAGGGTTGAAGTTCCTCGTAATAAGTGAACCCGCATGGATTTTAATCACCTTCAGCTCAGACATAAACAAGCCATGACTCTGAGCTGAAAAATTACCGGTTTTCATCCATGATTGTTTACATACAAATTATCTAGGTAATATACAATCATTTTAACTGAGTGCACACTGGACATCCTTGGTAATGTGGATATTGAAGCGGAACAGCAGAACACCAAAAAGTCTAATAAATTCCTAATAAAGTAGCCACTGGGTGTACACTAAATAATATTATTTTATTTTTCTAGTAGCTGTTAATATAAATGAGCATGTACATGAACGTCTTGGAGACACAAATAACTTTTTCTTGGAGATGAATAACTTCATCTTAGTGGCACTCACTTCATCTTCAACTTCATCTTAGTAACTGACTTTTTTGCCAGATTCAGTTGTGAAATGGAATTTGACAGATTATTCCATTTTATATTTGTGTAAAGAGCTATGTAAAAATAGGTTGCAAAGCCATAAATCTAATTCCACAGTGCTCTTGCCTTATTCAGTCATATCATGTAGCCCGTGAAGCAGTAAGACATGATGATGATTTGGAATGACGGGCAATGTTCGTCACAGTTCACATCCCAGACTTTGAAAGGAAAATCTGACAAAAGGGTTCAAAAGTCAAAGGCTCAGTTATTTGTACATTACACAAGCAAAGAGACTGTCCAAGAACATCTCTAAAGGGCTATATAAACACACAGACACTGATATATTTTTATTTGTGGCGAAGGCTGCCGGCCTCTCTGTGTACTAATCTTACACAGCCACAAGGGCACAAAGGTGGAGAGGGCTGAACCCCGCCACCCATAAAGAGCTGTGGGAACAATGGGACATTTTAAACAGGTTTCTCCTCAGGTCAGACTTCAAGTTGATTAGAAAGTTACACCAGAAACTGAAGAAATGCTAAATTCCCTGTGTGATATATGCAAACAAGCAGAGCCGCCACTGTTGTTTGTTGGTTAGGGATGCTAGCAATGTCACTGATGTTGCCATGTACTGAATGTTTTATGACAGGTTACATCAGTGGCTGAGCTGTATCCTCTACTGTTCTTGAGTACAAATTTGAAGTCACTTGACTTCACTCCATTTCCCAGTAACCTCACTTCAAAACATCACCCCGCTCAGTAGCCGCTACATCTCATGTTTCAATAATAACCGACTGTAAATGATGCAAGATGTACCAGCTTTGCGATTCTGGCCAACAGTCTAAAGACCTGTCTGACCTTATTGCATGACTGGTGTGCTTTTTCATATGCAGGCTGTGACCTTATGCAGACCCATAAAGAAGTGTGGTCACCATAATATTCAAGGAGAGCTAAGTGGAGTCTTGAACAGCTGTGCTGGAGCATGGAGCCTCAGAGCAGTTTCACGGGCTACGCCGGTGCCTCCGGCTACACTCACTCACCAGAGCCTGTCACTTTAAGTGGCCGGAAAATCTGCAAGCTGTTCCTAATGGAAACTATCCGGCGGGGGCTTCCAGAACTAATCCCGTTTAAGCCACTCACAGCCGGCGCATTCCTCACCGTCCGTCGGTAACAGAGGGCGGTGAGGCGGAGCCTGCGGAGGTGTTCTGCAATCACCCGCTTTTGTTTGCGAAGTCTGGGCACGCGGTTGGCCCATCTGGACCTTGGCACGCATCGCCGCGGCGACGGGTCGCAGAGATAGAACCGCGGCGCGGGTCGAAAAGGACCATGCGTCTGAACCTTACTGTGCATTCCTCGAAGGGTCTCCGAGAAGCTAACGCTCTGGGAAAAAGGTGGATACGGCGACCGCCGCTCCCTCTGTTTGGGGACAGCGGAAATGCCCGGTTGGAGGAGAAGCGCTCAATAAAAAGGGAAGTTGACGGGAGCAAAAGGGCAAAGCCGGTGACAGTTCCATTGTTCCAGGCGACACTTTGTTGATCACCTTTTTGGTGCATTTAATTTTCGTCAGTGACATGACGCCGGCTGACAGGGGAAGGCAGCAAACACTGTGATGATATTAAAACCAGACCAAACAAGACTATAGGCCAGGATTTGCAACAGTAAATCCACAAGGTGACGGAATGAGCAGCAGCAAGAAAAACATACATATTTAAATGAAAATAAAAATGAAAATGTACAGCTTTCATGCCAGTTGCTTGTTTTAATGGGTGCGAGGTAGTGCTAATACATTGGTTCCCAGCTCCTGATCCAGGATTTATGCCAGAGCAGACTGTGGGGTGCCCAGGAATCATATGAGGTTTAGTACAATGGTACATTACACAACACCCCTGTTGGAAGTATTTATAGTTGCATTGCCCTTTTCTGCATTGTTTGGCTGCGAGACTTCCTGTTTTGTGGTCTCCATTTCCTGCTCATGGAAGAATATTTGTCTACCTATACATATTTCCTCTCTCTTCGGCCCCATTCGGAAAGCATGGTATAGAAGTCTAACAAGCCAGACGTCTAAATCACTACAAAAAACTCCGTTTTCTAAACCTTTTATGATGAAAAAGCATGTCATTCCTGACTGGAAATGTATGATATTATAGATAGCTTCCTTGTGAGTTTACTCAATTTTCTTATATTGAGCAATTCCATGGTAACAGACGTTACAACTGCCAGATATTTGTGTGATAAAGTTCTATCCAGCTACATAATAGAAACTGATATAAGCTTCGAAAACCATCAGGAGCAAATAACCCCGTCGGCCTCGTATCAAGCTCTATTTGACTTTACCAAGCAGATATACTGCATTTGTAACATTGGTTACCATGGAATTGCCCTATTACTGATTTTCACTGCTTCACTTCCATTCTACTTCTCCATTATGACTTAAGATAAAAAACAGACACTGAATTAAACGCATGAATGCACAGCAGACACAATTAACAGCTTTTATGACTGACACTCTACCAATCCCTGCTTAGCAAAGGTTGCTACTAGGGATGGGCATTTCTACTATATTATTGTTTTGTATTAATGGTGAAATTTAATCGATTAAAAATATTCTTTTTTCTAGTTTTACTCCCGTAATAGGCGGTACAAGCTAAAATCATGTATAAGCACATTAATTAGATATGTTACTGCACAACAGGGGCATAATTTCAAATTTGACTGCATGAAAATGGCAACTCTAAACATCATTACCAAGATATTCAGCAATACACTACTCCCTGAACAACGGATATTGCAACTATAGGACACTACCTGAGGAACAGCACGAAAGAATAATGGCTACCTGAAGACTGAGTTGCTGCTAATATGCGACTTAACGCTTGTTTTTTCCAAAGTGGAAAAAGGGAAGTCGCGGGTTTGCAGTTTTCAGCTGGTTTTAAGAAATCTGATTGCTCGTTTGATGGGAATCAAACGAGCAACCAGTTTTTCCACATTTATGGCTTGTCTACTCTTGTTCAGGGACACTAGCTTGAGTGTTAATTTTAGAATTGATCTAGGTATTCAACTCTCAGCCACGGTCTGTAATCGCAAAATCTAGCTTGCAATACCACTCGTCAAACTCAACTTGTCAAACACTTGAAGGGCAATTTCTCATGTCATGCTGTTTTTTGTTTCATTTAGTTCCAATGGTAATACAAATACAAGTGTGGTTGGATTTTACCCTCTCAAGTTTATCTTCGCTGTAGTCCGTTACTTCTCGACCTGAATTTTAATGATGTTGCACACTGGTTTATTCTGGCTCTAACAATTACATGGGATCCAGAAAGCATTTACTTACTTAGTAATCATACAGTTGACGTGCTGTGCAATATGCTCTTTTCTGGTTGAATCACACTCATGTTTAACTTGCGTTTAGAGGCTCGCTATCTTTTTCCTTTATCCAGAGGTTTGTCACGGTGCTTTTGTTGTGCATTATACAATGTAGTTCTTGAACCTAAGTTTGATGCAACATATTTTACACTCAAGTTTTTACAGATTATCCTCTTCAAAATGTTGCTTGCCATAGCCTGCTATGCTGTGCCGCAGTCATGTTCATTTGACTCTTAAAAAGCATCACAATGAAGTGAACTCTCTGTTGCAGAAACACCGCATAATATGCAACACTCACATCCATGTTATTTCACATCTGCATACATTACATTACATTACAAAGCATCTAGCAGACGCTCTTATGCAGAGCAACGTATAACAGGGGTGGCCTGTAGCGTAGTGGTTAAGGTAAATGACTGGGACACGCAGGGTCAGTGGTTCTAATCCTGGTGTAGCCACAATAAGATCCGCACAGCCATTGGGCCCTTGCATTACCCTGCATTGCTCCAGGGGAGGATTGAATCCTGCTTAGTCTAATCAACTGTACGTCGCTCTCTGGATAAGAGTGTCTGCCAAATGCCAATAATGTAATGTAATAACAAAGTGCATCGTACTAGTCGGGTTTTGATTTCCCCTTTAGGATTCCTCTATCCTGTTAAGGACGGAATGAGACCTGAAGCTCTGTTCTGTCCCAGAGTGACAGACAGAAAAGAGGAAGAGGAAGAGAAAGTGTATTCTGGTGGTGCCTTCATCAGGCTAGACAGGAGCTATGGTGCTCCCAGCATGGGGTTGAGCGGGGGTGATAATTAATTCGGGAGAGTCGAACAGCAGCTCCCCAGCCGAAGAGCATCAAACAGATAAAGCTACACTGGAGCATTTTTTCCCTCTGCCCATTTCATTCCCTCTGTTGTTTTTCTACCTTCTCAAATGTCCTCTTTCTTCCTCTGTCCGTCTCCTCCCTCCCACCCCTGCTGCCCTCGCAGTCTCTCTTCCTCTAGTCCTCTCTCATTACATTATAGGCACTTGGCAGACACTCTTATCCACAGTGACATACAATAAAGTGCATAACCATAACCAGTGACAAGTGCGCTGAAATCCCAAGAGGGAAGTACACATAGACCACATAGATAAAAAAATGTAATCTTGTAACTTAATCTGTTGAGAACAGACCCACCAAGAAGGAGCAATAAAGCCTCCGGACTCGCCTGGGCACTTTCAAAAGGCCTTAACTGTGGTCTTCCCTCAGCCGTTTGTCTGAAGAGGTGCTCACATGGGCTTTTCTAATAAAATGATCTCAGCGACCAGGCACTTCACCTGCCCACCAGGGTGAGCTGGGGCCAGGCCCAGACCGAGTGGTAGCGACGGGGTGGTAGAAGAGACCTCCCGTCTGATGGTGATAGAAACCGGCAAGCCGCGAGACTGTCCTCACCTCACGAAGTGGGGGGCAGGAACGCTTTAGCATCGGATGCTAATTTCTCACGCATGCTGATGTCAGACCCTTTCACTTCTGCCAAACTTTCAATGCTTGTATCTTGTATTTACAGGAATGAAAGCCTGAAGATGTGAAATACTGCCTCAGAAGATTTTAGAGGTCTCTCTGACATCAAGTAGTTTCGTAACAGAAACCTAATCCGCAGTTTTCGATGGCTGACGCTGTGACTTTATTTCAGTATCTCGTACAGCTCCATACACTTATTTCATGCTACAGTGGGAAAGCCAGATACTGCAGTGACACAAATAAATGGCCCTTTCCAAATCTGCCTTTGAATCGTTCTGTTCCATGAAAAGAAAATATCTTGGAATAAAAACATGAACGTATAATTTATGTGGTATCGCAGCACTCAGACAAAATAGGACCATGAGCATTTGAGAAAAGGGGTATTTTCTAGTGCTCTGGTCCTGCCATGCTTTAATGACCGTCAGTGGGCTGCTTTGTGAATGCCAATGAGACATGGATCATAGAAGAGGCGCAGTGGACAATGTAAGGTCTCGTCTGCATTTAACATTACAAGCACGGGCCGCGGCTTTCAAGTCCACTCTGCCTTTGAAGGTTTAAGCCCTGCATCTGCACGATTTGAATCAACAGAGCTGGCCGATGCTGCTAATACTTCTGGCACTCCTATCCAACCTGTCCCTCCCAGGGGCAGAAGGGGCATCCCTATTTACTTTGCGCACTCACAGGGTGGCTATTCTTGATTGCTGGTTTGTTTAACTGTGGACAAGAATAGCCACCCAGTGAGAGCACATTCCTTCTTCGGTTCCATGGAAGCTTAAGACAAAGAGAATGAACACTGTCCCCTCTTCTCATTAAGAGAAAGGACACTGTCCTCTCTTCTCATTAAGAGAAAGGACACTGTCCTCTCTTCTCACTAAGATAATGAACACTGTCCCCACTTCTCACTAAGATAATGAACACTGGCCCCTCATATGCTTCATTAGAGGTGCCCGCTATTGGGTGCAATACAAACTGATTCAGAGGAAGTAACTGCGTATATTCATGGCACGCTGCATTTGTGTTCCAAAAATAGAGGCAGCTCCTGCTGCGAATGTGCACAACTCTGCCACACATAGTGAAACAGCTGTCAGTTTCTCCAATGTTCCTGCAGCTAGTCCTCTCAAATCCCTGTCCCAGATCTGCTTTCTCCGATCCCGTACAACAGGGATGATCAACACTGGCCCTCAAATCCAAATCCAGCGCCGATTTCATTTTCTCCTGGGTAATGAGAGCTACCGAATGGCCAGACTGTCTTAACACCTGGCCCCCAGGTAAAGGGACAGTGGGAAACCATCAGTTCTTGGCCCTCGAGGACCATGCGTTGCTGATCCCTGCTGTACAGGATACTGCACCAATACCACTTCTTGAGATCCCAACCTGGCTGGCATGGAAATAAATGAATGCTGTTATGCAATAAATTGGGGCATTTGGAGATATGAGTCAGCTCACCAAAAAAGTACCTTTTTTGTGTTTAACAGGAGGACTGCATTGGCTTTGTATTCGATCTCGCATACCTTGTATTTGGAAGGCAACCAGGCGCAGTGAAACAGCTTTATGATTCACAAGTTTCAGAAGCATTTTTTCCTTTCTGTTCCTCCTAACCCTTGCAGCATCTACGGGTTATGTTCTAGGCAAACTTCAGTACTACGGTAGAAACCTCACAAAAACTGAGATGTTCAAACAGGCCTTTTCTAAAAATACAACACCCGCACCACTTGGTTTTGTTCAGATTCAAACTGATGTCTGCACGCAAAAACAATCTCATTCTTCTTCTTTGGAGCTGATAAGCCTAAGAACATATACTTAATAACATGTGAAATTGTCGACCTTTCAGCAAATATAACATAATCCTGCAATCTGAAATACCAGGTTCAGAAGTTCACACATTTTGACATTTTTCATTTTTTTCCAGACATTTCACACAAGTTAGAACCAGAATTAATTCATAGTCCAAGATAGTATCTTTGTAGATTGAACTTGTAGGGTGATCAAAAACTTAAATCACTATGGAACACACATTGAAAGCTCCAAGATTATATAAAGAGGAAAAAGAATATGCATGTGAGCCTTTAACCTCTTTATATTTGTACAACTACAATACAAATATAAAGGTCAAATAACATGTTTTTGATAATAAACCACCAGGAAAGTGTGGAGCTGAGCATACCAAATGCACATCAAGACATTAAGGGCATTATATGATTGATTCAGAAACGCTCGATGTCAGCAATCATATATTTTCTCTGGGGTTGAAATGAATCTTTCAGGGTAATACCACCTTTTGAATGATTATGCCATGTGTACGGTGAAATTAATATAAAATCTCATTGTTAGATCCTGAAATCTATAGATTTCTAAATTTCTAGAAAAATTACTATTAGTTACTGGTGATATAAAGAAAATGGCTCAAAACAATCTTCAAACATGTTATTTAGAATCTGAAAGAATTCTGGACTTGTCCCTGTTAAATGTGGGAACATCCCTGGGAACATGAGCGGAACATGTGCTCTTGAGGCAAATAAGGCCTCCGTTGGAAGTTGAACGTATGAAAGTTCAGACAGGGTAGCTTTTGGGTATGATGCCGGGGTGGCAAATGAGTCCAACTCAGCAAACATTGAACTTGAGCAGAGATGCGCGGGAGGAACATTTACACAAGGACATTCCAAAGGCAATAACGGCTCACACAGAGCAATGGGCCCTCTTCACCCCACTCCCTGCAGAAGTTTCCCTGGTCCATCAGCATCCAACAGCCAGAATTCAGGCTTCATCTCGCACATGCCACACACCTCTGGGTCAGATGCTGGAAACTTCTAGAAAACGCTAATATGGTTTCCTTGCTGAATTTTGCGCTCTCAGTGCTCCGATCAGCGTTCCTGGATTTGTCCTCTAGTTGTTCCTCTATCCAGACACGCAAGAATTCTGTGGAGCCCCGTGATGTGATCAGTTGAATTCCAATGGAACTGTGATTAGTCCGCTGTGTGCAAATGCTGTGGGGTACTGTATGTGAAAATCCAACTGCATTTTCTTGCTGGAAGGCAACCATGTTCCAGGGTTTTCCATTGGGATTCTGGGCCCACACACAAAGCAGGAAGTGTCCCCCTTGCTACATACAGAAAGCCTATATCACTGTTAATAAACTTCTTAAGGGCGAGTCACCCTGCTTGAAGACATTGGTTTAGAGCAGAGGTAGGCAGGGATGGCTGTATATGTTTCTGGTTTTCATGCTAGCTTCTAGCCTTAATTACTTAATTAGCCATCACATTTAGGCCTACTCCATCTGATAATCTAGCTACATTTCTTGATAAAAGCATGAACACAACCAAAGACATGTTCTTGTGTCCCTATATGAAAGGTTTCATTGTGATCAATGAGTGAACCAGTGTTAGTGTATACAGGCAATTAGCTCATTTTGCCGGGGTAATGGGTGGAAACAAGAAATGTTTTCATTTTTACTCTGCACTTAATTGATCAGTTGAGGACCAGATTACACACTTAACTCATCTCACCTGGTCTCTCGGCCGTTGGTGATTATAAAATGAAAATAAAAACCAGCAGACCCTGTGTGCCTCCAGGACTAGCAGCACTGCATTACAATGATGTACATATGATAAAACAGCTAAATGTTTTGTGATTTGAAAACTGTCAGGCCATTCAGCCCAGCAATGCTCACCTTTTCCTACCCCTAAGTGTACCTACCTATCTTAGTTTACCTAAAAGCTAAATAGTATCTAACACCATGTCAAGCCTGGTCTTGAAAACCCCCAGTGTTTTTGCCTCCACTACATTGCGACATTGACCACTCGCTGTGTGAAAAAATACAACCTAATATCTGTACAGAATTTCTCCTTTGCCATTTTCCATTTGTGCCCTCTTGTTCGGCTAACCAAACTCACCCTGAAGACAACCACAAACATTACTATGTGAACATGACATCAGATAACAATGGAGAAAAGAATGACACACCTTTTGCACAGCTGGAGCTAGTCCAAGTTTTACTAGAAGCGGATTTGTTAGAGTGGAAACCACCTGCTGGTGTATTGCCAACATACCAAAAGGTAAAACCTGGATGGGCTCAAACAACTAGCTACACACCAATCAGCCACAACATCAACATTAAAACTACCTGCATTTATGATGAAAAATGCTTTGAACTGTATACATTTGTCTATAAACACATACTATTTCATTTTGTAATACAGTCAGGTCCATAAATATTGGGACATCGACACAATTCTCATCTTTTTGGCTCTATACACCACCACAATGGATTTGAAATGAAACAAACAAGATGTGCTTTAACTGCAGACTTTTAGCTTTAATTTGAGGGTATTTACATCCAAATCAGGTGAACGGTGTAGGAATTACAACAGTTTGTATATGTGCCTCCCACTCTTTAAGGGACCAAAAGTAATGGGACAAACTAACAATCATAAATCAAACTTTCACTTTTTAATACTTGGTTGCAAATCCTTTGCAGTCAATTACAGCCTGAAGTCTGGAAAGCATAGACATCACCAGACGCTGGGTTTCATCCCTGGTGATGCTCTGCCAGGCCTCTACTGCAACTGTCTTCAGTTCCTGCTTGTTCTTAGGGAATTTCTCCTTCAGTTTTGTCTTCAGCAAGTGAAATGCATGTTCAATCGGATTTAGGTCAGGTGATTGACTTGGCCATTGCATAACATTCCATTTCTTTGCCTTAAAAAACTCTTTGGTTGCTTTAGCAGTATGCTTCAGGTCATTGTCCATCTGCACTATGAAGTGCCATAGGATGTTGTTCAAGAACTGTAAAGGCTTTTTTAGATGTTGTTTGGCAAACTCTAATCTGGTCTTCCTGTTTTTGAGGCTCACCAATGGTTTACATCTTGTGGTGAACCCTCTGTATTCACTCTGGTGAAGTCTTCTCTTGATTGTTGACTTTGACACACGTACACCTACCTCCTGGAGAGTGTTCTTGATCTGGCCAACTGTTGTGAAGGGGTTTTTCTTCACCAGGGAAAGAATTCTGTGGTTTTCTGTGGTCTTCCGGGTCTTTTGGTGTTGCCGAGCTCACCGGTGCGTTCTTTCTTTTTAAGAATGTTCCAAACAGTTGATTTGGCCACACCTAATGTTTTTGCTATCTCTCTGATGAGTTTGTTTTGATTTTTCAGCTAATGATGGCTTGCTTCACTGATAGTGACAGATCTCATATTGAGAGTTCACAGCAACAGAATCCAAATGCAAATAGCACACTTCAAATGAACTCTAGACCTTTTATCTGCTCCTTGTAAATGAGATAATGAGGGAATAACACACACCTGGCCATGGAACAGCTGAGCAGCTAATTGTCCCATTACTTTTGGTCCCTTAAAAAGTGGGAAGCACAT
Source organism: Conger conger (assembly GCF_963514075.1). Lineage (NCBI taxonomy): Eukaryota > Metazoa > Chordata > Actinopteri > Anguilliformes > Congridae > Conger > Conger conger. The sequence continues at coordinate 45,493,571 of NC_083761.1, read as the reverse complement.
ATAGAAACTGTTGTAATTCCAACACCAATCACCTGATTTGGATGTAAATACCCTCAAATTAAAGCTGAAAGTCTGCAATTAAAGCATATCTTGTTCGTTTCATTTAAAAACCATTGTGGTGGTGTATAGAGCCAAAAAGATGAGAATTGTGTCGATGTCCCAATATTTATGGACCTGACTGTATGTGTACTTATATAAGCAGATAATCATAAGTGAATTGCATTCAAGTTTCATTTTTAAATGAAAATGTCAATCTTGTAAACTAATTGGAAGGGGGGTTGCATTGTTTTGTTATTTGAATATCTTGGTACCTGGTGTTCATGTCTATCTTACCAGATGCTCCTGGACCTGTAGAATTTTTCACATTTAAAAAAATAATGACCACCCGCCATATTTGAGGGAATGGAGGGAAGAACTGTCCCCGATGTAATATCAGTGTATATTCACTGGTTAGGACCATCCCAGCTATGTTCACAGTTACAGTACCTCACTCCGCCGGATTCAGTTTAATTCTGAAAGCCTGGAAACCCGAGCGTACACCTTTTAGAAACATAGCACACACAAATAAACACCCTCCTTACCCAGGCTACATTTAAAAAATGGCACCCGTTGAGTCTATCAAGCGGTCGTGTGGGTGGACAGTAAATAAAGGGAAAATGAACTGAAATTGAAACAAGTGGGAGATAAATGGAAGGGGAGGGGGGTCGTTCAAGACGGAGATCCACCTGAAGGGACACACATCAGAATCTGCGTGTCTTTCCCTGGGGACATGAATCTATCACAATCCAGAAGAGCGCCAATCAGAGAGCCATTACGTCTAGTCCTGGCAAGCAAGGAGAAAATGTTTTGCCCTTGGGATTCAGAAAGTGAGGTTCCTTGTATACAGATTTGAGTCTTAGCATCTTATCTTCTTTCAGGTCTAAATGTACTGAATATACTACTGTAGATTAGATTCTCTTCCCAGCATGAGCCGCTTTCACTGTGCTGTCTCAAAGGACAATTATTTTACATTTCCAGCCCCTTCCAGTCTAGAAAACCAACTGCTCAGCTTAACATTCAAACAATTGTCTGTCTGCACCATGTCTGTGCTAATAGAACAAAATGTGAGATAGAAATTCAGATACACGATAAAACAGGAACATACAAGTGCTGTCCCCCGTGGCTGTATTCCGGTGAACATAGCATTCCTAGCACATACCTTACCGAGAGCAACAAGCTTTAGGGAAAGCAGGTGACTCGAATGATACAGTAATGTCTTCAGCCAGCTTTACACGGTGAAGCTTTCCTGCAACTAGTTGCACATTAATGTTGCATACAATTGAATTTGGCAGTCACATGATGAGATAAAAAATAATTTAAAATGATCAATCACATGTGGTATAAACATTTCACATAATCAATATCACCAAATGCAACAGGGTAGGTCTGGTTTAGTTCAAGTTAACCTAAAGTGGCAGTTTTCAGCATTTTGGCTGTTGCATGGAACCAGTCTCACAAATGTCAGATGTTTGCAAGCAAGTTTCAAGTGAGTTGCAGGGGCATTTACAACATGGTGCAACTCAAAGACCAGTGTCAAAGAGCGAAAGTTGCAGAGAAAATGTGAAGGGAACAGAAGCTGATCGTTCATGAAGCCTGGACATGGTTCTCAGGTTATTCTTCAAATTATCAGCTCAAATCAATGTGTGAAAACTGCAAAAACTGACAGTTCAGATAAGGTAAGGTACATTTGATCAACTTTATGGCAACACAGCGGTAAGATTTCTGACCATTCACAGAAAGGCGGCAGTGTGTCGGGAAACTGGACTGGAATCCAGGAGGTGGCAGGTTCAAGTCCCAGACAAGGCAGTGCTGCTGACAGTGCTACAGTAAATTAAACTGGAAAAGCACATTTCCTGAGAAAATGATTCAGTGCGGTTATGTAAAGTAAGCTCTTTCTGTTGCGTTTTTATGAATGAGACGTTCTGAACAGCGGTGATCTCAAAAGTGGCCTTTTCTCCCACCCCCTGGCACTGTTGCAATGCAGATAAAGCAGGCAGAATAGATGCGTGCCTGAATAGGTGTGTGTGTGTGTGTGAGTGTGTATGTGTGTGTGTGTGTGTGTGTGTATATGTGAGTGTGGGTGTGTGTGTGTGTGTGCGAGTGTGTGTATGTGTGTGTGTGTGTGTGTGAGTTTGTGTGCACGTGTGTGTGTGTGTGTATGTGTGTGCGTATATGTGCGCGTGTGTGTGTGCGTGTGTGTGTGTGTCGCGGGGGTTGTGTAGTGCTCAGGCTCCATGTTGTGCGAGTGGAAAATCTAATTCTCAGGTGATTTAAGTCTTTCCATCTAATAATGACCGGAAATCCCCAGAAGAGCACCAAACAAGCCGCGGCGGCCCTGTTGCCGAACAAAGAAGAGTCTAATTACTACAGCCAAACACAGCAGTCAATTCAGGGTTACAGCAGGGCAAAAAAAACAGCGTTCTCAAGACACATCCACAACAAACAGCAGGCAAACGTGAAGCACGTGAATGGTCCGAGACAAACGAGTGAACGTATACAGTATATGACATATTGAAGCGTATACATGGTATATGGAGGCAAAAATTGTCACATTCATGTCATGGTCAATCCCATGGAAATGAATAAGCATCATAGGAGTTCATCGTTTCACAAAATGAAAATGGTGACAGAATGCAGCCAGACTATCACTTCTGTGATGTCATGTTTCTCCACCGTACAGGTGTGCTCCCGTGAGTCCTGGGTTGTATGTCACCTGTGCTCGTGACTCGCCATATGGTTACTTATCTCTCCCAGCCTTTGTGCCAGCTGCCTTTTTTTGAAGGTCGCCTCCCCCCTCTCCCCGTCACTGATAACGCACGCCACCCCAATTTGTGTTGTGCGTGCTGCCACACTCCTGGTGCGGCTGCATTCCTAGGCCTCTGCAGCAGGAATGCTCCCAGAGAGCAACGCATCTCTTATCTCCCAAATTACCACAACAATGAGCCCAATGCAGGCAGTGGCTGGCAGGGAGGGGGAAGGGAGGGGAGGGACAGAGAGAGAGAGAGAGAGAGAGAGAGAGAGAGAGAGAGAGAGAGATAGAGAGAGAGAGAGAGAGAGAGAGAGAAAGAGAGAGAGAGAGAGAGAAAAGTGCAAAGGCCTGGGTCTATACATTGTTAAGGGCAGGATCAGAGGGGACTCTCTGGGTAGATTCACTTACTGCTCTGTGCTAGGTAGTAGCCTAGTGGACTATTCCATTACTGACATAGAACCAGGATATATCAATGCATTTGCAGTCTTGCCACAACTTCCAATATCAGACCACAGCCAAACAATTTTGTATTTGAAAAAGTCAGTGACACACACTGAAAAACCAAACATACAACCCAACCTTTTTCCTCTCCCGAGGACATACAGATGGTCAGAACACAGCAATAATGATTATACTGCAGCATTATGCTGTGATGAAATTCATTACATGGTGGATACATTTTTGACCACACAATATCAGCCTAATAGAAAAGACATGAATTTGGCCACACATGATTTGAACAACATATTTATACAATTGGCCAAAAAATCTAAACTAAAAATATCAAGAAGTAGAAAAACAAGCACAAAGCAAAAAGAGAAATGGTTTGACAGAGAATGTGCTTCATCAAAAAAGAACTTAAGAAAGCTGTCAAACAAAAAACATAGAAACCCCAATGACCAAGTGGGACGCCTCGAATACTCTCAGGCTCTAAAACAATATAAAAAACAACTCAATGTGAAAAAATCACAATATATGGAGAGTGAACTACCTTCTGGCAGCTATGGAAAAAAATGGCCAATTAACAACGGCAATATCTGGAAAAAATACTTTGAAGAATCCAGAGAGCCAAGGTTTAACTTCTAATCAGACCTTAACCATTGAAAAACTAAAAATATTGGAAACCACAATAAAAGATAATCAATGTGCTCTTGACTATCTCATTAGCATTCAAGAACTTCAACAAAAACTCAAAGCTCTAAAAAATGGAAAGGCCTGTGGAATTGACAGCATCAATTCAGAAATGCTGAAACACAGCAGTGTTTTTTTTTCCCATTATTTATTTATTTATTTTAACAATTATTGTATATTGTACTGCTTTGGCAACAACGGTTTGTTACCATTCATGCCAATAAAGCCATTTGAATTTGAATTTGAATTTGAGAGAGAGATAGAGAGAGAGAGATAGAGAGACGGTGGGAGAGAGAGAGAGAGAGAGAGAGAGAGAGAGAGGGAGGGAGAGGGAGAGAGAGACGGTGAGAGACAATGAGAGAGAGACAGATACAGAGACAGTGAGAGAGGGATAAATACAGAGATGGTAAGAGAGACATACAGAGACAGTGAGAGAGACAGATGCAGAGATGGTAAGAGAGACATACAGAGACGGTGAGAGACAGATGCAGAGATGGTGAGAGAGGGATAAACACAGAGATGGTAAGAGACACATACAGAGACAGTGAAAGAGACAGATACAGAGACAGATACAGAGATGGTGAGAGAGACAGTGAGAGAGACTGATACAGACACAGTGGGAATGTCCTCTATTTGCTATTGGTGTTAAAGGTTCAACCTGGAATATCCGTCCTAGGACTGTGACCCCTGTTCACTAGCTGGGAATTACCCGGGATGGACACGGCTCAGCTACCTTTTTACCATTAGGCAGCTTGTATTGTTTATATATAATATTAATATTTTAAGTTCAAAGAACAGTCCATTAACTCCAAACCTCCAAAACTGTAATCTAAAAAGACAGTAAACTAGAAATAGAACTAGAACTAGAACTAGAAACTTCGTACTGTCCGATAACTGGCATTTCACATATAGTGATGTTCATGATCAGTTTCGCGTTTTATTGTAGGCACACATCACACACTGTCTCTCCGCTTCACTATGTACAATGCTTTTCTTTAAAAACCATCATGTTAACACCCGTGTACAATGGTCATCTGGCAATGCTGGTTATGTTTCTCTCCCTCAAAGGAACTGTATTGTGGCTGTCACGGGTTATCATCTGGTTGAGATGTAATCAATGTTCCACAAATATTCTCTATGCAAAATTAAACAAGCAGCAATTCAATCAGGCTTAAGGTCAATTTCATTCCTCTGAACAACGCTAATGACAACAGAAAGACTACTCACTCAACCATAAATTCTGCACTTGTCAATCCCAAAGATGCTTGAACATGACTATATGGTGGCAGGAATAAAAAGAAGAATAAAACTAAGAACATGACTGTATACCGTTAAAATCTGGTTAAAAATGCATTGTATTGTTATCCCGTCCATTGTATTGTATGGAACTGAGGTATGGGGTCCACTCAGATGGCAGAATTATTTTAAATGGGACAAGCATCCAATAGAGACCCTGCATGTAGAATAGTGTACAGAGGAAAACCACAAATAATGCATGCAGGGCAGAATTAGGCCATTATCCATTGATGATCCATATGCAAAAATCTTGATACACTTCAAGAATTATCGTGTCTAGGAAACGACAGAGTCCAAATCTCCAATTTGTCAAAAAACATCTTTACGAGGGAAAAGACACCACGGCAGCAAGCTCTTCACATCAGACTTTATTGAGCACAAGTGCATAAAGCCAGACCAAAAACATGGACCTGGACCGTCATTTTTACACCCATTCTATACACAGTTAAAACATCATTGTGGCCAATCACCCACACTGTTCTTATCTTAACTCCTCCTAAAACATCAGCTGACTTGGCAGTGCTACCTTCTCGGTTCTGAAACCATGGTGGCGAATCGCCCTATTGATTTCCTAAAAAATAAAGGATCTTATTACATACATCTTGCTTTGTAAGCTGTTTTTTTAACGAAATGGAATCATTAACATAGGAATCATGTAAAACACGGTGCTATTCACTATATGGTGCTTTCCGGAACTTTCTACGACCTATCGATCATTTTTGGTACTTTTCGCAGAATAATAAAAATTTTTGGTACTTTCCACTTCATATTCATTATTTTACTCAACTTTAGATTACACATGGGTCACTTATGCACTTCTAACACGAACTTCAGCAGTGTCATTGAAAATATACAGACTCTAAACATTGGATTAATATTATCTTCTAATATTCTTTCTAATATAGACATACTAAACATTTGATTAATATTCTCTTCTAAGTGAGTAAATGTACGTTGCATTCTTTGCATTCTTTGCTCTCATTTCAACAGTTTTCACTGTGGTTTCTTGCGTTTTCATAAGCTCAGCTGTAATTAATGTTCTAGATACTGGCATGAATCATTAAGAGTTTTGGAGAAACCAGCTGTACAGGCATATCAGACATATCAGACATCTCGCTCTGCCCAATGTCCTTGACTGTCTACACCAGTGGTTCCTGACCTTATTGGAGGTACTGAACCCTGCAAGCTTCACCGAACCCTTCGTAATTGGAAAAATAAAATATGATTTCTTCAAAACATAGGTATATATTTTATTGGAAAATAAAATATATACCTATGCTTTTATCGAACCCCCTGGGGTTCGATCAAACCCAGGTTAAGAACCACTGGTCTACACAGTTCAAAACGCGCCCACAATTTAGCAGTTAATCAGTTTGAAACTATACAGGGTAAATATCATACTTTAATATGGATATATTGATACACTTTTAGCATTTTTGATTGTTTATCATGCCTTTAGGAGGGAGATCTTTTGTTCTGTGAATTTTCTCCTACAGAATCAAATCAAGCCCTCGATACACAGTGCAATTTCAGTGCAATGCAAGTCCAAGAGCTCAGTTATGAAATCAATTCCCTCAATCAGCTGGTATTGAAGCCAGCCAAGCCATTAAGAATATACCAGCTTCATGCAAGCACTACTTATCAGAAAATAAGCTGTAGTTAAGGAAATTATTAAACAAACCTGGAATAGGGGAAAGATGCAACCAAAACAAAACACAAACTTGATTGATATTGGGCCTTAAAAAACACTATACATTACCTGACTACTCTACACTGACATAGGGTAGCACAGGTGGAGACAGGGATGCACTTTTTCCTTTATTGTGAAAAATGTAAATACATTTTCTGAAAGTATATAGAACTTATCTACCCAAGCAAATTATGAAAACGTGACAGAAGTATAGACGGCTCCATTTGCAGCAAAATACATATCAGACCCTGGGGCACAGTGAGTGACTGTTATTATTAAATTCATTAATTTATCATGACTATTATTATTATTAGAGAGAAAAAGAGAGAATGGCAGAAGAATACAGAAAAGGGAAGGGAAGGGGGGAGAGTGGGGATAGGGGAATCAGTAGAGGAGATTGAATTTCACAGGAAATGTGAAGTGGGGAGTTTGATATTAGAGGAAATAGGAAGCAATATAACAACAAATATGAACATATTATTTTGAATAAAATAAAGTGTCAGACGGTGACAAATTGCAAGATGTGGTGTTCCCCATACACACACACAAACACACACACACACCCACACACACACACACACACCACACACCACACACCACACACACACCATGGAAACTGTGAAAAGGATATGTGAAGACTTGTGGACGCTGCACAAAGGCTGAATCTCTCAGGCACAGTCTGTCCACCCATCATCCCAATGATAATTTTGTTTTCTCTTAGCTCTTTCTCTTGCAAATCTTTCCAGTGCCTGACATAACAGATTTCCGCTGACACTCCCCAAATAATACTGCTGAACGAAGGCAATTCACATTTTTTTTCCCCTTATTCATAAGGTACGCCACCAGTTTTCGGCTGACTAAAAGGCGCAGCAGTAGAGGAGGGACAATATTTTTCTAAATTGGAAATGGGCAACTGGGACATTGAGAGACTACCAGGACATTGAGAGACTCTCTGGGTTTCCTGTGTACTGGTCTAGATGTGAATGTGAATGGATGCCATGGATTTGTTTGCTTTTTCTTTTGATGTTTTCACTCAAAACACTGTTAGGGTTTCCAAATCCGTTAGACTGACTGCATTTTCCCGGCTGACTCGCAATGCACTGCAGTGCGTCCCACCCTCCCAGTGACTCCTGGATGCGATATTTTAAAGTATACGCAAACAGAAAACCTGCATCCAGGTCCTGATACGAGTATTTTTAGGGAGTACCTGACACGTATATATCCTGTATGTGGACAGCATTGCCAAATGCAATTATTTAAAATGGGTCTAATTTTCATGAATGCCACTGATGAACATAAAGTCGGTTTGGTGTGCGTTGAGACGGTTTTCCGGCTTTTGCTGCAGGTCTCAAAGCTAGTGGAAACATGCAATATTTACACAGCCGACTGTGTGAAGCTGAACCGGGTGTGGGGTGGAAAACGGAAATGCATCTTTATGGGTCATGAAATCCACATCTCCAGGCGGTGTGCAATATTCAGACCACTATAAATAAATGCATTACGGGATAAATCTTTCACAGCCCTCATTGGGCTCACTGGGGTTCTCTCTCTTCGTCTCGGTGTACTGTATAATTCAGTCGCTGCCATATCCGTAACAGCAGCTGTACGCCAGGAAAATCACACACACACACACACACACACACACACACACACACACACACACAGTTAAAGATGTACAGGCACATGCAGGGCATATAAACTTGGAACACGGTTCACTGAGCATTATCAAATACACTATTCTATGAATGTCCCAGTCTTCTTATGTTGCTTCACTATGTTGACGCGACCATCCGGCGAATGAATCATGAACGTATCGATCATAGGGGCACGGTGCAGGTATGAGTACGCAAACACGTACAGGCAGGTACTGTGAATGGAGATAGATGCCCTGCAAAAGGGAGTTATTCACCAGGAGTATGAGAGGAGAGGTGGGAGGTATGCTGGTAAGCAACACACAAGCTACTTTGTCAACAGGGTAATGACAGTAAGTCTCTCCCCGGTGATGGCTTGAGGGATAAATCACAAGCATAATGTTGAACAACCTTTACCAGATACAAATACAGTAGAATAAATACAGTATACGGTAGAATATTATTTCACCACCAAAAATCTGCAATTCATTGTAGCAACAAGATAAAGCCCAAAGGTAGTCCTATACAGCAGTGAAAAACAAGAGGAATTATGTTATAATTATATTATGTACGCAATTCTGCTATCAATATCTGCTGCTAAATATGGAATAAATATGCGACATTGCCAATACCAATATTACCAATATTATTCGTTTTACACATAGAGATGTCCCCTTCAAGATTCAATAGTCATTTATTTATCTGTTTGAGAAATAAACATGCAAATCGTATTTTGATTGGGAACTTATAGTACCCCAGTTGCTATTTACGTCATTGTAAATCTTTCACGTTCATTCACTCATTTGCCTAGTAGAGGACAGTACAAGATTTCCAACGGTGTATGGCATGTACAATAGTAAAATTAAAACTGCGACTTCGGGCTGAGCATAACTGTAAAGATGTTTTCTTCAGCTGACAAGCTTTTCACAGTCATCTATAATGTCATACAGTAATATACAGGCACTTGATTCATAATTGTTATTTTCCTCCAGTTTTTGGAAGCTTTTACTACAGTGACCACCATAAGTTAATGGACATTTCTCTATGGTGAAAAAAAAAAACCCCTGACAACAGCCCAACAGATCAAGAACACTCTCCTGGATGCAGGCGTAGATGTGTCAAAGTTGACCATATGTACAAGACAACACTACCAGGACTACAGAGGGTACACTACAAGATGTAATGAGTACACAACCCTGTCTGTAACATAGTTCTCAACAGCAGCAGATTTACACATTTCATGCTAATCAGGTTGGTCAGGCTGAAGTCATAGCGAAGAGGGATGAATTATAATTTTAACAAATGCGTTTTTCAAAAATTGACCAGCATGCCTGGACATACACGACAGGGATCTACAGACTGCTGTACAACTGCTGTAGAAACGAGAGACATTGTTTCCAGAGAAGTTATCCACGCATCTTCTGAAAGTAGAGCTACTACCTTCTTCACTGCGCTCAACCAGCGGAAGACGGAAGGATACATGTGTGTTCAGCGGTTATAGTTCTCCGAAAACAAGGTCTCTTGTTTTTCTAATTTCTTTCTGCGTGTGTATTTCAAATACACAGGATATCTTGTGTAAATAAGACAGCTTCGGAGTTTCTGTAAGGTGTATTTCTTCCCTTTGAAGGAGGTAGGCTACTGGCTCCTATAGGCTTCAAGTCTTTATGCTAAATGAAATGAAAAATGAAGAAAATGAAAATGAAATCGAACATCACATCTAAGTCTAGATAAGTCGGAAAAAAAGTATATTTCACAAAATGTTGGTGTTTTCCTTTAAACAGAACACTACATAAAGAGGTGAGTGTTGGCATCTGCACAAAGGGGTTAACATCCTTCCAGCATTGGTGCATATCTGCACTCTAACCTGTTAAACATTCATGATTAACATTCACGGTCCTTATCAAGGCCACTCTTACTGCTGACAGCTCTACTCCTACTTTACTCTACTCAACTTCAGTAACAGTGAAATGAAGAACTGTCATGCCATGCAAGGGTTCAAATGTCCACATGAGAAGTCCAAGACTGCCTGGTCAGAGATCCAAAGCACTACCCACCATTTTCTTTCAGCTATTTATTTATTTTGAGTTGTTCTAATCCAGAGGGAACTATAAGGATGTTGTTATACATAAGTCTGTGTAATTACACCACACGCTGTCCAGATGACCGTGGTTAGAAGTCAATCCTGACAGTGGAGAACACTCAAAAGAAAGAGATTATGCCTCCGGCTGTGTCATCCATTTTGTATCAAGAGGAACAAAGTACATTTCTGGAGCCAGAGGTACTCATTTAACTGCATGCAATGCTAAGGAAGAAAATAAGAGTAAAAAAAACAAGCTTTTTCCCAAAATTCAGTCATTACAACTCCAGTTTAAGCTCAAGTTGTAAAAAGTCAACAATTATAGAATACGTGTAAATTATATAATGAGTAATTTAGCAAATAGCCTAACGTTCTAAAAACAAGTTTGCTATCTAACTAGCTAACCAGAGCCACGCTCAGCAGATTAGCCTGCTACACCAGTTTCAAGTAGTCCAGCAAGATAAATAGCTAATTAACTTAACATGTACTTATCTTATTATCCTTGCAGTTGACTGCTAGACAATAGAAACCTAGTTGGCTACAAAAATGCAGGATACAGGGATAGATATACTAGAGTTATACTAGATATCTAGATACTAGATATGGCTCAGATAACAGGTTATCATTGGACCTTTTCACTGAGATGGATGATGACTGGCTACAGGTCAATTCCATCCATGTTCTACTCCTTTTCCTGAGTAACCCGGATCAATTTAAAAAAAACATAACTTTTACGAACTGATTTCATAAAAACTGAATTTCTAACAAATGAATTTGGGGCATTGGAAAAATGGAACTTGAAATTTGAGAGCTTGGTTTTTGAAAATTAATTATAGGAAGCTACATTTTTGAGATATGAATACAAAACTATAACATGCTAAGTGAATACATTCAAACAATATATTTAGTATGCTAAGACAAACATTACTGTCATAACATTTACTGATAAAAGTATGAGTTTCATGAAATTTGACCTTACATCATCTGTTATGCCATCTTGTGACAGCTGTTAGTGTTATGTCAGCCTTATGGCAAGGGGTTCAGTGTTACAATGAATTTCATAGTTGAACAATCTGTTAAATTGAACGTGTTTTTAAATTCAAATAATTTCTTATATCGTCGTATCCCAGTTTATGGAATAAGTTTGAACACCAATGGAATAATAGTGTGAACAGTGGAAACGGTCTGGTTATAAACATCAGTTGTTGGAGCTATGATATGATATGAGTTTCTGGAAGAGCCCCATTAAACACCTTTATAAAACATGTTCTGCCCCCGCAATTTGATAAAATGCGGAAAGGTGAGAATATTCTGGAGGCATTTTCTCTTTCTCCTCACTGTCCAGCTCCTGGCAGTTTGTCTCACAGAGAGATTCACAGCAGGGCAAGAGGAGTACGCCATCCAAGCAACTTTCAGACTTTGGCTAAAAGCAGACGTTCATCAATGTCTGTGCACCCACAAACAAAAAGGTCATATTCTGAAACACACAAACAAACAGACAAAAATTGCACCCCTTCCACTAACTCTGCAAAAATATCAGGTCTAGTTGCTTGCTTCATTATGTTTCAACACTGCTTCGAAAAACACAAAATATTGCAGTGAAAAGGCTGCTCTTATTGCGACTGAATTCAACATGGGCTGTGCAGCAGAGGCCTGTGAAAAGAGTCCTTCTCTTAGACAGCATGCCTATGTCCCTGAAGCCCCCTCACACTATAAATAGTCGTAACTTTGATCGCCTCGTCGGTGTTTGTGAGGGGGAGGCTCACGCTGGCACCAGGCAGAGCAAAGCAGCTCATGAGTTTCCTGTCATTCCAACCCAGGTTTCTCTTCTGATCTCGGCAAAGATAGCGTCACGATTATTCACATTATTTAAATGCGCGTACGCCATTGCCACTGCCTTATATGGGCATAAAACCTCCAAGTTAGATATTGTTGATAATATTAGAAACGAGATTCAAATGGCGGAAAGGAATTTGCGATAACATCTTACGTATTATAGCTCTTGCTCTAAGGGAAACGGAGATAAGCAGCAAATAATAAGAGTGCAGAGCGAAAGGCATCAAATTCAACCAGAGAATTTGATTAGGTGCGCATCAGAGGCAACTCGACACTTTAGTCAGGGAGAATTCTTTTGGTCAGGAAGAATTGAACTCCAACCAAGATGTCATAAAACAGCCTGTTCTTTTGCATCTATTGACAGATCAATTTCAAACTTATAACATTTATCTTTTTTTTTTGCTGCCCCGTAATCTTTTTCCATCGAAAGTCAACATGGCAGTCACGGGGGTTACTCTGCTGACTCAACTCTCGCAGAGTTCATTAGCAGCTGATCACATGTCTGTCATTGCCAGTCGCACAAGTCTGCCCACCTGGGAAAGACGGCATTCGAGGGCATGGAAAGGGACGCCTATTTTTAACGTCTTGTGCTTATTCAGTCCTGAGCTTATTCAGGATTCTTATACACCTTTCTCACAGAAAACCCAGACTATACAGAGGATGTAGCACCCGGGATCAACCTGCAAGGACTCTTTCCTCTAGGGTCCTGAACACACTTGTCCCTGGGTTTGACTTGAGCTCCATTGTACATCACTCTGGATCTGGATAAGAGTGTCTGCTAAATGTAATGTAATGTAATGTAATGACCTGCATTTGACCCATTCACATCACACAATGGTCCTGGGAATGAATTCACACCAGACCCTGGACTTTCCCAGGTCTGCAAGTTTAGTCACTGTTGAACAGTGCTGTCCTGTCTCATAATTATTAAAAGTAGATGTTGTGAGATTGAGTATTATTAACTATTGGTTTATTATGATCCAATTAGTCCAACTAGCCATAGACTGTACTGATCAGGAATAAACACAGCCACAGTTGTAATGTTTATGAAAATGCACTGTTCTAACCATTTTCACCACTTTTCATGTTAAGTTAGATACCAGCAAAATGGCCAAGAAGAGCTGCAATGGTGACCAACATGCCTGTTACCTTAGATTCATAGGCTGCTGCACACATGTGGAGATATTGTGGCCTCATCTGTATGTAGCAAGGCCAAGCAGTTGAGGGAGCGTGGGAGGAGGGAGGAGAATGGGGGTGGGGGGGATCATTAGGAGAAATGATGGAGAGACTACTTTGCGTGTGTGGGAGGAACAGCTCTGAAGCGTGCTCATTATTCAAAACAAGGAGACCCAATTCTCAGATGAGGACAGAGAAGAGGACGTATCGGGTGGAGAGAAAAAAAGATATTAAAAACAAGGACCATCAGGGACAGGGACCTCAACCTGTCATTTTGCATTATATAACCATCTCTTTAACCCAGACTGTAACAACTGGAACATTGTTCTCTTTGGGTTCTTCACTTTCTTGGCTTTTATTCATTTGGCCTGGATCGAAAAGACATACATAGTATGACCCCAATTTCATAAAACCTGCTTCTTCATAATTCTACTTTGAAGAGTTTAGAGTTGTAAGACAATTTGAATGACAAATTGCTGGCAGTTGCTCAATTGATTTAGAGTTTCTGGCCAGGTTTAAACTTGCAGGTTTAAACTTCTAACTACTGCACAGATAACATGAATCAGGAACATACAGCAGTCCCTTGTTAAGCCATTTCCCTGAGTGGCACACTGGCCTTATAGACTTTACACATAATTCATGAAACATTCACTGATTGAGGCATCTTATGGTGCGTTCACGACTTGTGTCAGAAGGTTGGAACTCGGATAAAAGGGTCACTCTGACCATAACACGTTCAGAAGAATGGGTGTCACCAAAAAAACACAATGTTAAACTTGGATGCTTTGTTCACACGTTTGTTGTCATCTCGGAAACTCAGTCTACTTCAGAGATTCCTGAGATTCCGACTCAGAATGACAACATTAATAGCCGTTCAATAGGACCTTTCCTAATTGGCAGTCGGAAACTGCGGACTTCCGAGATGCCACGAACGCACCATTAATCACAGAATTTTCTTCCCAGTGACACAACAAACAACCCTCTTTTTAAGTCACTGAGATCTCACCTTCTAGCCACGATAGTCATGGTTATAAGCAATCGGACCTGGGCAGGACTTTAGTATATGACCCATTGACTGCTGGGAGGTTGATTGTTTAATCAACTGCAGAACCACACCTATGTGAGAAGTGTGGACGCACTCTTAATACTGTACCTTATTTACCAAAATATTTACACCTTTTTGCCAATATAGTGCACCTCTGTGCAACACAGTACTATTCTTCTATGGTAAACTATGGTATATACTTAATTTTACCATGGTGATAATTATTATACGTAATTTAAAAAGAATAAAAAAACAAAGACAACAGCGATGAGACTGATTTAGATTTAGAAAACAACAACTCAACATGTTCAAAATCTATGTGTAATGTAATTCAGTGGTCTTAATAGCTAGCTAGTTCTGCTAGAAATGAGGACACGTCTGCAACGTAAGATAATGGAAGCTTTAACTTTATTCTCTAAGCCAAGCATGTTCACAACACAATCACACTTATAGCAGTACAGCAACATCACATTATCTGCCCTACCTATGTGCCCTACATACCGTTATATAAAGTATTTGGAGAGTGATATTTTTCTTGTTGAAAGAAACCATGAATATGAGATTAAAATGCAGACTGTCCGCTAATTTGAAGGTATTTACAGTCCAAAATTATTGGAACAGCAAGGCCAATTCCCTTGTTTTTGTAGTACACTCAATACATGTTGGGTTGCGATCCATTGTACATTTCAGGTGACCCGTGTACAAATTACAACCCTTTTTACACAGTCCCCCAATTTTAGCGGAGCAAAAGTAATTGGATAAAGAAACATATCCAGAAATGAAGTCATCATATTAAGTACTTGGTTGCAAATCCTTTGCATTTCATGACTGCATTAAGTCTGAAACCCACAGACATAGCCAGATGCTAGGCATCTTCCCTGGTGATGCTCCGTCTGTACTGCCACAATCTTTAGTTCCTGTTTATTTCTGGGGTGTTTTGTCTTGTCTTCAGCAACTTAAATGCATGTTCAATTAGACTGAAAAGTTGATTGACTTCGCAAGTTAAGAATATTATTTTCGGCCTTGAAAAACAGTTTGGGGTGATTGTCCTACTGCAAGGGGTTTCAGGCATTTTGTTGAAACTGAGCAGGTAATTTTCTGTTTTCCTGTACATAATTGATCCTTCTGCTGCTCACTCAGATCAGCCTCATTTTCTTCTTTCCACCACTTCAGTACAGGATAATACTAATCTCATCTGTCCATATGACTTTGGTCCAGAACTCTAACTTTTTTTTGCAAACTCTAACCAGGCCATTCTGTTCTTGAGGCTACCAAGTGGTTTGCTGAAACCACTGAGGTTACCATGGTATAGTCCTCTGTTTATGGTATTCTTTAGACACATCTATACCTACATCCGGGAGAACGTTCTACATCTGTTTGACAGTTCAAAAAGGGTATTGAAAGTACAGTTCAGTATATCTTAATTCAGTACAGTGATCTTGTGGTCTATCAGGTCGTTTTGTATTATTGAGCAAATTAAAGCTGACAGTCTGCACTTTAACCACATATTCAAGGTTTTATTCAATTCCAATGCACTGGATTACTTACACACTACATTGTATTTGCATTGTTACATCTACCTATGTATGTGTACAAGGATCTGAACAGCATTTGAATATTAAACATTGTCTGAAAAACAATCCTTACAGTGCCTGCCACAGTAACATGACAATTTGGTTCCAAACAACAGTTATGAGATACCATTGAAAAGAATGTGAGGCAGATTGTACTTCACACAGGAAGGCAGCATTAGACCAATGTGCCTTAGCCCCTTCGGACATTTTCCTAGACATTTTCAAATGAATTTACATCACAGCAATTTACATGTGCATTGTTTTTTGATTGATGTATCACATCGTTTCAGACCTTGCACATAACCTGCAGTGCAACACATTTTTAAACTTCTAATATCACTAGCAACTATCAGGAAATGTACAAAAGATCTGAATTTGGTGAATCAACAGAGCATTGCCTGCCCTAGAATGCCTGTGCATGTTAATTTTTCTGGCTTCCTTGGGGAGTGAATTGCGGTTTGACAATGATTTGGTGGTGGAATTGGCTCGGAGGGAGAATTGCTGTCTTCCAACTGGCTGAATCCATCTAAATGTTCTATCTTTACAACTGGAAAGCATTCCTGCCATTGCTTTTCTCAAAAACCCAATGAGACTAATTAAAAAAATTAAGTCCAAAATATACCCGAAGGTGTGTAAGAGAAAACGCATGCAAATTTTATAACACTATCACACATGCAAATCATGCACGCACACATAGATATTTCCCAAAGTCTGACAGACTGCTGAATTAAACAAAAAGAGTAAATATCACGAGGAACAGGTCTAAATTCAGATGTAAGACAGAGCATTATGAGAACAATGCTGACTACACAGCATTAACTGTGATCGATCCAATTTAAAATGGAAATCCCTATTAAAAAGGCTGCCATTCATACTCCTGTCAGGGGGAATATCATAAGTTGTAAAGTGAATTACTACAGTATGAATGAGGAATTAATCCTGCTGATAGGGCCATAATATTTCAGCAAGTGTAAGTGGTCATATTCAATTAGTGATATTACAAAGACAAGAACTGAACATGTTCAGTTAGGGAGGACTAGGAGACTATTAGGGAGAGTAGCTCCCCGAAAGAGCATAAACACTGCAAACTGTACAAACACACCTCAGCAACACTTTCAGATTGATTTCCTTTCTGTGGTAAGAGTGATATGAGTATGGTTTTCATATGTTCACTTAGAATAGCATATTGGCACAAAATAAATTGGACAAAAATACATATTTTAATGTGAGGGTAAATACCAAGAGTCCAAGAGTCAATTATGGGAATAGCCTAAGATTATAATTCAATTTGCCAACATTTTAGTGGCCTCAGCATGGGTAGGAGGGTAAATCATTGCCATGTTCGATGTCGTTGCCGTTGCAAAAACTGCAACCCAATATCAATGCGGTATACAGGGTTTCCTGTTTTATCTGAAAGGCGGGTAAGAAAAAAATGGTTTGTAAGAAAGAACTTTGCAACTCTGTACAGACAAACAGTTGGACATCCATTTTTTTCGATCCTATACAACTAGGTTCCCCAGGCCAAGCATCCAATGAATGTGGAACTTGCAGCAATATGGCATGCTGCATTGGAGGAATCTCTCCATCACCAGGCCTGTGAGACAAGGGGAATGGGAGTGAGAGTGAATGATCCGCACCTCGGTGCACGTGAATGCCGGTCCCAGTAATGTGGTCTGCAAACTAAACCAAAAGTTTGGTCAGGAACATGTTAAATATTTGCAAGGGAACATGCAGGACAAAAATGATTTGAATGAGAAATGAGTGAAGAGAAGAGGGGGGTGGAATCTCAGAGAGGTAAGAAAGTGAAGAGAAGGGGGCAGAGTGGGAGTCCTACATTCATCTCCCTCAACCACACTGACATGCACCAGAGGAATTGACCTTATGTATCTAATGTGGTCATACAAAACAGGTGTAGAAGAAGCATCCAAAGATTGTATCTTCAGTGCTCAATGTTTTCTTTTAAACTGAGAAATCTTTAAGCTTTATCCCCAAAAACATTTGTTATTCATCCTTAAGAGGTCATAATTATGCAGACCATTACCGTTAGAAAGGTAAATCACTGTAGGAGGCCAAATAGCCAACTAGGCTTAGTAAAAGTTGACCTGCTGAGGAATTGAAGAATGTTACATACAGTATCCTATTAGGATCCTCCTTTTTGCGGATCACAAAACATTTTTGCAAGAAGGCCTGTCTCAGATGGCAAACATGAAAGCAATAATTTCCATTCCACCGACAGTAAATCAATACTGACACACACTTGCTTTGATGGAAGTGATGATATTATTGTTCTTTTCAAAGCCAAAACGCCTGTAGCCAAGCTTAATGTTGTGCGATAGAAAGAAGCTGCACATTAAAAAATACATTAATGATGCCACAAGGAGAGTGTCAAAGAAACACTTGTTTAAATGACGAAGATGTGACGAACCATGAGTAGTGATATACCAAAATGTTCTGCTACAAAATATACATACTGGCATATACAGCCAACTAGAGAATTATTGGCAGAAAAAAAGCTGCACACAGTATAATAAGCAATGCAGATAATAATCTATAGTGCAAGCAATGTTCATACATATGAGAAAACAATATATTTCTATTTTAATACATTTACTCTCAAATGTCAATGTTTTTTTTTTTGGTTTTTATCAAGTAATCAATCTAAATCTTTCTCTAAAAACCATGTATGGCAAAAATAATGGCAGCCCTAACAATTAAAAAACAAACAAAGTTAAATTGCCAATAACATTTTACTTCATTTCGTCATTCAAGTTAGTTCATCTCACTCTAAAAGAACATTTGTCCCATTCAATCATTTCCTGTTTCACTAGAGTATAAAAAGCAAGCATGCAATCCATCAGCATGGGAAAAGCCAAAGAACTGTCACTAAAATCACAAGTCTGGTAAAGGGGATAAAACAATATAAATGGTTAAACCACTTACTGTAGCACTCTAAGGGCAATAATAAAAAAAATTTAAACATATGGGATGGTTGCAAATTTGCCAGGAAGTGGACGGAAGTCTACGTTGAGGAAGATTGTAAGTGAGGCCATTAAAAAGGATCATGGTTTAAGTCACAGCAGAGATAAATTGCATCTTGGGGTCACTAAGTCTAAAAAAAAGAAAGAAATGAGTCTTAGCCCCAATTCCAATATTAAACATTCAAAAGCTCAAACCCTGCTTGCCCTTCTGGGTGGTTCTGGTGGACTGCATTATGAAGAGAAAAAAGTATTAAATAAGGTAAAGGAACTGCATTTTGGACTTTTAGTGCGGAATATAGCAAATTACAATAGTCCAATCTAGAGGTGATAAAGGCATGAATCACCTATTTTCTAGGAGAAGCTCTAAACTCAGAAATGACCCAGAGCAGACAGAAACACAATTTAACAACAGCTCGCACTCTGTCCCTCAAAAAGTAAAAGCAGAGTCAAAAACAATGCCTAGGTTTCTGGCAGATGGTTGAATCATGGCAGCCAAGTAGCTAAAGCGTGAATGAAACTCATCACCAATGTCAACAGAACACAGGGGTCCAGACCCCAGGGACTGTTGAAACTACACCGAAAGTTGCTTCGATTTTGAGTTGAGCTGGACGTTCTGAGCCTTCCAGTTCTTTATTCCAAATCTATAGTGAAGACATTCTGTAACACACAAAGCAGGACTGCTGGCATTATTTCATGATGACAAATGCACACTGCAAGAAAGACTTCAGCGCCAACGAAACAGCAGATCTCAACACAAACAGATGGCACTGCATACATTGACAATCCCTCTTTATTATCCTTGCCCTGAGGATATTGCATTACTATGGACGTCTGTATGTTTATCTGTCTGTATATCAACAGAGTACGATTAGGCTCAGTGAGTGCAATTTCAGATTCTACCCGTTCAACGAGCCATATCTTGTGTCACCTGGCATCACAAAGGATCTGCATTGGATTGTATTCACCAACACTGCAAGAACTCCATTTGTTGGAATTTGTAGCTTGCAAGGAGACAATTTATTTTGAATCTGTTGGAATAAACTATGTAATCATGATATGTTAAATTACAGTGGATTAAGAACAATCAAATTTTGAGATGACTCATAGGGCTAGATTTAGGACTAGGTCTAGAATTTGGGGTAGAATTAGGAGAATGGTAAGTGTTAGGTTTGTGGCAAGATTAGGGTTATGTTTTGGCGCTTGGGAATGGGTTAGCACAAAAGTTTTGCTTGGATAATAAAGTTTTGGACTTGGACAACAAAATTGTTTTTCACTATTCACTATTGGGGCCTATATGACAGGAATTCAGGGGTTTTGCAGATACATTGCAAACTGAACTTTAGATAATGGGAAGATTCAGTAGAGCTACATGAGCAGGACCTAAATAACACAGAAAAGCAGCTTTTATTGTTGGCCCTGTGTACAGTACATGTGATTATTTGGGGCTTTTAGCTGTAGTGGGACGCAAAGAGATTGGATTTTAAGTCAGGATGAACAGCATGGAAGGGCATCACCTGAATGCCTAAAACATAAAATGTAAAAGTAATGTTACCATCAAGACCTTTGCTTCAGGTAATACCTGATCATGGACAGACAGAAAGACAGAGAGCTACAGAATAACAAAAGGAGAAGAAGAGAGAGTGGTGTCGTGGGAACAGGGAGAGTGACATGTCATCAATCTCCACAGACTGACTGGACATTTCAGCAGAAACAATTTAACAACAGGCACAGTGGCGTAAACATAATGAACCCAGAGGAACTCTGACTTCCATGGAAAAGTCTGGAAAAACAAGCGCTAATGTGCCCCTGCGCAGGATTCATTTAGACACGCTCTGCACATCAGAGCAGCATTAATCATTCATAAACAAATGGGGGATTCCAGGACGAGGCACCGCAGAACGAAAAATAAACAGATAATGTTGTGTAGCCACTTCATTAAACGGAGAGGGGAACGAGAAGGGGAGGTGAGGTCCTGGTTGCTACGGGGGATTATGATTCATTCCATTAACTTGTCCGTGGTGGTGGATCAAGGGCTCTAAAAGAAAGAAACATATGTGCGACTGGGGGACAATCGCAAGAAAAGCATGTGAGGGAGCAGATGAAAGCAACCCTTTCATGGCGTGACGCACGTCGGATGATTGTCTCTCCGAGTTTGGCATTTGCGACGTCGATAAAGAAACGCGACGGAGTGGAAATGAGTCCTGGGAGAAGACAGAGCAGTGGCTGGCTGGAGGACCGACATGGAGTAAGAGTAAGGAGGGAGACCAGTCTGCTTCCCCGTTTGCGAGGGGTCATCGAGGCGACTCAACCAAAATCTGGAAATGAAGGCGCGACGGGTCCCCGCTTTCCGTTCTGAGATCATTTTCGGTTTTTGCTTTCAAAGAGGTGTTGCGTGTGCCAGAGAGCGACAAAAAGAGGAAGGCACACGTGCATTTGTTTACTCTTCTGTTTGTGATAACAATAGGTTTATTTGTTGTGGAACTGCTTTAAAAATCTAACATGCAGGTAGATGTGTAGATTGAGGCTGGACTTTGATTATGTAGACATATGAGACAATTTCGCTCAAAATGGCATTGAACAGCATGGAATGCAATGTACAGAAACGTAATTCGACACAGAACAAAGCATCCCACATTAGCCACCATATGTTTCCGTTGCTGGAGGTCGACTTGTTTTGACCTCCTACCCACAGTGAACAGTGGCGTTACAATGGGCTGCTTCTCTCCCTGGTTGGCATGTGGGGCCCTCTCCTGCCATGCCTGCCTCCCACGTAGAGACCTAGCCTGAAGCAGGGCTTCACATAATACAGCCATGCTAAGGCCTCTTCCCACAACCCTTTGCTCTTCTTCCCTGTATAGCTTACATTGAAACACTTCCATTCTGCTGTAAAAACCCGCGTGAGAATGAATTGCTTGTCTTCAGAAGTTGTTCCGTCAGTTGTCCTCAGGACTGCTCTGTACTGCACACACGTCTGCCGTAAATAATGCACGACTGCTTTGCTTTTACACTATCTTTAACACTTTTTCCATCCTTGTCTTTCCTTCTCTTATGTAAACTAAAATGTGTCCTAAATAAAACCTTGCATACTGCCAGGGGATCCACCAGATTACTGACGATGCTCTATGGCTGGATGCATCTCACTCAAGGGCATAGGTTTGGTTTTAACATTGATCGGGACACGTGGCCACCATTTTACAGTCTAACAAGATCCCAACTCTCACAACACACGCACAGTACCACAATGTATATACAAATTTCCATCAAAAACACTATGCTTGAGCTACCTAAAATGACATCACAGTGAAATAGGCTTAATTGATGCACACTGCCAACTTAATTTAAAGAAAATTAGTTAAAGGTGCATCACTATCAACTATTGTCATTTAAATGATATGAACATATCATTTTTGATTTTATATCACATATACAGCTCCATAATGTTTGAGACAAAGACACATTTTTTCTTGATTTGGCTCTGTACTCCACAATTTTAGATTTATAATCATGCATGGATAAAGTGGAGATTTGCAGCTTTGATTAATGATTATTTTTATACACACTGGGCCTTGTTCCCGTTCAGAACAAAATTGACCGTAAATCCTTTGGAAATGCATTTACACAAATAATGCGGGATTTGATGCAGGATCTGAACCGACTTCACGAGAGCTCTCAGCTGTTTGTATTGTGTGCAAAAATGAAAGCACATGGTTGAAATGCTTGTTTTGTGCCATTTTATTCCATTCATTCACATTTTATTTTCAGTAGCAAAATTATTTTAGTAAGCCAATTTAATATAATTATTCATATCATATAGAAACACGCAACTGGATTTAACATTAAAATGAGTGATGTTTCATTTGAGTAATCCTCATTAATTAATGCTTAATTAGAGTATAATATGAATTCCATAAAACACGTAAACAAAGTTTGCTATAAATAGGGTGTAAGTCATAGTTTAGACCTTCGTTGCTATGGCTGACCTCTCTTCACAGTACATTTACATTTATTTCTTTATTAGAAGATTTGACGCGTGGCAGACTTCGAAGAGACCATATAAAACTTTTCCTTGTTCCACAGTACATAGAACTTGAGACAATGTTTACAACAACAGCAATAACTCCCCCAGCATTGTTCATTTTTATTCCAGACATATGTGGCGCATATGTAGTTTATGTAGCCTACATAAACAAAAGTAGGCTGATTAGCAACAAACTGTGTTTAGATGTTCATATCAGAATCCGACGGTGACGACGCTCCAGATGCCATATTTTTTAATACAGCGGTTTCTGTGGGTCATAGCTGTAGCTCTTTCTGTTTCACCAATAAATCACTCCTCATACATTTTAACAGAATAAACAACAAACAATAATGGTGAAAACTGTTAACTCCTAAATACATTTTAATATACATTTTAATGTTCGCAAAGACAAGATATTACAAAGTAAGCTGTAGCACACAGTCATATAATGAGAAAAGGCCTTTATGAGACTGAAAAATTGAAAAAAACAACAACATGAGACCTAGACCACAGTAAACCTTTTGGAACATCCTTACAACTTAATTATTAATTTAATTTAAATGTGAAATCTGTGGTTTTTGGATTTTACACAGTTGGAAATTTGATCCAAGTTTCAGAATCAAACCTTATCTTTCAATCCCAATCCTGAAGCCGATATGTTTCAGGAAGCATTTTTCTTCAGCAAGCACTGGAAAATGTACATTCCCTGATAGCTGTGGCTCCTGTTCCAGATAGCACAACATTCATCAAAGTGAAGGTAATAAACGCAATCAATGCAAGAAAGATACGCATCTATTTAAATTACACTCATAAAAATATTTGTATAACCCACACATCCAGATTGCAAATGACTTCCAATCGGTTTCATTAAAAGCATTCCACTGGCACAGGGATTAAATGCTGATAACATAAGAATAATTACAAAAATAAAACATGCGGTATGACATAAAAGGTTTTTTTGGTTTTTGACCTTCTCTTACGGAATTAGCAGGTAGTGGTACAGATTTATCAGTATATGAACATGCATGTGTTAGCGGTAAACACGGACATGTGGCTTAAATGGCAAAAGATAAATGTAGGCTCTGAAGCCTGACACACGCAAAACCGCCTTTGGCAATTTTAAATCGACATCCGAAATCCAGGTCCAGGGGGTCACGATGTCAATAGCGGACACCCTGCATTCCAAGGGGTGGGGGGTGTCGGTTGAGGTCCGTGCCTGGAGATCCTATTCTGTTATATTTTAAAAATAAGCTTCTTTATCATTACTTGACACACACAGGGCAAGATTTGACTGTAATGTTCATAGACAAGCCCTACTGGCTACAATGTACATAGAACAGACCCCCAATTATCCTGAGTGGCCAATATGCTATCATTGCAGGGCCCTCTATCTGTCTATCATCATACCGTTGAATCATGTCTAGTTTAACCCAAATAGTTCCTCTCTGGGGTTGACCAATGTGAATGGGCGGGTATCACACTCAAAACTTTGCTGCTAGTATATTTTACTTTTAAAATGAAGAAAAAAAATCAGAATGGTGTCAAAAGCTGTATAACACAGCTACCGAAAATATCTTCCCCATTCAGCCTACATGGCTAATTTCTTGTGATGAGGAGTAAAAATTCTGTCAGTGGCACTGATAAACACTGCAAAAAAAGATCCTATGTTAAAGCTAAAATACCAAAAAATACCAACGAGTAAGGCAGTGAAGCTTCCACATCGACTGACGAAACGTAAACACTAATAGCTATACCTCCACTGCAGCACCCTGTCCTCAAGATTTAGAAAATCCTCAAGAGGTTGGAAATGAAAGAGAATACCACTGTTGTAACATGTTAATTGTGTTACTGTCGCCATCCTGTCAGCTTGAACCAATCTGGCCCTCCCTTTGATCTTGGTCGTTTACGCATTTTCGCCAACAGAGCTGCTGGGTGTGTTTTTGTTTTTCACACCATTCTTTAAAAACTCTAGAGACTGATGTTTGTGAAAATCCCATGAGATCAGCAGTTTTTAAAGATACTCAAACCAAACTGGCACAAACAATCATTCCACAGTCAATATCACTTAGATCGCTTTCTTCCCTATTATGTTGTTTGGTCTGAACAACAACTGAACCTCTTACCATACCTGCATGCTTTTATGCATCCAGTTGCTGCCATATGAGTGGTCGATTAGATATCTGCATGAACAAGCTGGTGTAAAGGTACACCTAATAAAGTGGTAACTGAGTGTATGTATATACTGTATGCATTTGGATGCCTATCAGGGATTGACCAGTGGTATGGTCTTATAAAATATATTTGAATTCATAGGTGAATACTTGTTAAACCCATTCTTCCTCCCGTTTTACATTGCCCAATTTGGATACACCTATTGTAATGTTAAAGTTAAATACGAATGTTTATTGAATCACGTCATTATCTTTTAAACAGTCTCATTAATTTTATGACTGAAGATTATTTTCTGCTTTCTGAGACTAAATTACTTGTGACAATTCACACTCGTTACCATTTTGAATTAGCCAAATGCAGCCTAAGAATGTAGCCTAACTCCCATTAGATTTTTGTGAGTGCTTTCTGTGTGAATGCAAAAGTAAAACTTGCTTCCATTTATTAGTCCAAACTAAGTAAAAAGAACAAGAACTAAGTACAAAGAACAAAGTTAGAAGACTGAATAATGGTCCTTTTATTCTGGTCTTGCACTCAGTCACAAAGAAGAGTGCATGTAAAGTCGTGGAGATTTCTTACACTGGACAGTTCACGTGGAAGGAAGATGGGAGGAACATGATAACACAGTTAGGTGGATAAGCCCAATAATGCTTCCATCAGCCCTGTCTGAATCACAGTGCCATCAATATTTGATGGACTGCGATGTAATCCGATTGGGCTGCACTTATGGCATAATTTAATTGCTCTTCCTTATCTTTAAATTCAATTGACCACAATCCCTCTGTTCCTCAGTCTCTCACCCTCCTCCCTCTGCGTTCCTACCCTTTCTCAGTTCAGCACGGCGCTTCCGTCAACTCAGAGATGGTTCTGTGCTCCTGCCCAATCACTGCGAAACGCTAAACCTCACTCCCTTTTTCAATGAAAGTGAACCTAACAGAAGAGAGACCGAAGAAGTCATCCTTCAAGGCCTGCAATGATATGAAGCCAGTCGTAGTAAGCACTTAAAAATACAGGCATGAGCATCCACTGGTGTGATGGCAACCAGGCCTACCATCACTATTTAGGTCCCATAGGAAGGTACAACCATCTAACCAGCATGCTTTGCAACCAGGAGATATTAATCCTCGATTGATGTCCATGCATGGAAATCAAATGTAATGGTAAAAGTTTGTTTTCTTCACCTGTGAAAGATTATACAAATATTATAAAGGACTGGTGGTAAACATGCAAGCACCTGGACCATCTGTTCTGATTTTGAGGTTCACAAAATCCAAATCAAATCTTATCACTGTGATTATCAACAAAGTAAAAGGGTCATTTGTAGATTAGAGTGGATTGCATTAATCCATTAATTCAATGTGGTTCACTGAAAAGCACAAGCAAAATGAAAAATCTAATATTTCGAAAATTAAATGATTAAAAACCAGTCAGCCAGAACACATTACTAACAGCCTCAAGCAACACTGCAGATTGAAAACTCTTTTCAGTGGTTTGGTTTTATTTTAAATGCACCAATAGTGCAAACAAATAATAAAAGGCATGAAACAACAACGATAAAGTTCAGGTAAAGATTACTTATTTCTGTGAAGGGTACTTTTAGCATTGGAAATTACAGGTGGACATAAGAGTTTGGTTGTCTCTGCGACTTTCGGCGTGTTGGTTTTTGCTCCTCTATAAATTTCATAAAACAAATTGAACAGACACTTCACATCAGAATAACTCTGGGGGCTCCTGGGCTGTTGTGTTGACCTTTGCAAATGGGCAAGGGGGTGGCAGATGGAGGGGGGTAAGAGAGCACTCTCTTCCTGAAGAGCCTAACCGAGTGGCACTTTGCAGCCCAAATCGCTCCCATTGAGCTGGGCCTCGAGGCACCCATCGCGCACGTGCACAAACACGCACAACAATCGTTATGCAAACTAACGCGCCACTTCTGCCTGGCTCAAGCGCACTTTACACATTCATTGGACAAATCCCCAGTCTGGGACCATGCATTTCCCACGAGGCTTTCTACTGGGAAACGGCAGCACATGAAATGCCTTTATTCGAGTGAGTCAGTCATATTGAAGTAACTCTTATGGAAGTCACAAACAACTGAGGGATCGAAAAAAGGATAAAAAAACATAAACAACATTAATTAATGCTAGAATATGAAGCACAGTGGGAGGTAGATGCTGGCTCTGGAATAGGACTTCCAAATTAACGAACGCCTGCATGCTTGCTGATCCTGGAAACCAGCAGTCCCACACGTCCCTTCAGCCAAATCGTTAATTCTCTCTTGGTCTTTAAAAAAAACAAAAAACAAAAAACAATGACAAATACAAAATTCAGGTGTACCTCAGATATTACCACAGAATGTTTCTCCCGTGACCTAATCTAAAGAAATCTTAATCTATTACACAAAGCAAGGACTCATGGTATTATGTTATATCTGTTTTTTGGGACATTCATATTTATTGTATAACTACATTCAAATTTCAAGGACCTATAATTTGGTACAACCAGAATTTGAATGTTTACTTGGAAGTAATTAATTATGGGTTTGCTTATGATTGCTAATTAAAACAGCAATATTCGTCAGAACTAAATGTTGTCATTTTACAGTGATCGTTTGAAGTCTTACTGTTATGAGGTAGAATGGAGGAATGTCTATACATTTAAAGGTGTATAGGATTTCTCGCTCCTATTTGTATACAAAAACGTCTACACCGTCTACATCTCAGCCCTCTCTGTTGCAGATGAGCGTGTGCTGTGATAGAAACCGCGGTCTGATATGCAAAATATCACTTCCGACACAGGCCGTTTAGCTAGCCATGTAACTGATATTTAGTTAGATTGTGGTCACGCTAGCTGGCTAACACCAGTGGATTTCACTAACTGTTCTAGTCTGCCTGCACAATTCTGTAACATAAGCATGCATACTCAGAACACATCAATTCAATGTAACTTTTATTTTCATCAGACATCTCGTCTTCTGAATGTCCAGGAGTGTTTTGGATTTAGGCATGATCTCCCTGCCCAGGGGAGGAAATACACTGTAATGTTAATATAAGCAGTAATGTTAGTTTTGTGCAGTGGGACCTAGTTACCACTGTAGTAAGCTAATGTTCAAAACTGAATTTAGTTATCTTATGACGCGGCAGCAAATTAGTGTTTCTGAAAGCTAGCCAGCCACTTGGTTAGCCACCAAGGCTAATCTCTCACAAAAACCCATCTCACCACTGTAGTAGCCAATCGTCTCCTCTTGTCCCCCCTCCTCCTCCCATTGGCTAATAGAGCATATGAGTTCAGTATATTGGACACATGCTTCTCAGATACAACACAGAAATAAAAAAGGTCCATGCACAAAAGAGGCCTGAGGAGTTTTTAGAATTACAAATATAAGTAGACAAGCAAGGTATTGGGCTAAAGTGAACAGAGACACAGGTTGCCAGTGTATCATGGTAATGATTGAGCATGTTTGTTTTATAATATTTTCAAAGGGAAAATTCTGTATAGTATGCCTTCAAGTAGGGAACGCTCTGATATCTGCCACATCAGTAAGACATAGGTTTTAACATAGCGGCTGCCACCTTCCGGAGCTGGTGTAAAGGTCTCTAGCCTGTAGCCTAGTGGCTAAGGAACATGACTGGGCCTTAACCCCACATTACTCCAGGGGGTATTGTCCCCTGCTTAACTTAATCAACTGTAAGTCACTTTGGATGAAGCACAAATTAATATTTCATATTTAATGAAGTGCCATCCTGAAAAATATCTGCGGCACTGTGTAAAACTGCGCACAGGACACTGCTATACTTTCCAGTAGTATACTTGATCTGCTAGAAACCAAAATTAATCTTACTTCTGGTAGATTGTGGTCTTATTCCCATCCCCACCCAAGTACATGTTTTTTCAATTGGACATATGCTCTGGTCTGTCAGTATGAGTAGCCTGATAAAATGGATTATTGTCTATGGAAGTGTCCAATGACCTTCAGCATTAGTTGACCAAATGTGTACCTACAGTACTTGTTTAATGATTATTATTTTGCACATGCTAGTCACGTGGGGATTCCATAGTCAATCAATTACAATCTCATTAAGGTGAAAAAACTGAACAGGCATGGGATAATCAGTTATGAAGCATATGCCTTTCAAGGTCACCAATCTGTCAGTGATG
This sequence comes from Conger conger, assembly GCF_963514075.1. NCBI lineage: Eukaryota > Metazoa > Chordata > Actinopteri > Anguilliformes > Congridae > Conger > Conger conger. The sequence goes on along the minus strand of NC_083761.1, from coordinate 45,464,007 downwards.
AAAGAAAAATCTCTCGTCTCCTCAGAAGGTTTTGGCCTTGGGGGCCTCCACCCAAGGTTGATGCTGATAATGATATTTAAGAGATACAATAATAATGTAATATATATTACACATAAGGGATATAGACCACTGCTACGGACATTGATTCCATCACAGAGGTTCAGTTATTCTTAGGATTAGCTGCCTAAGAATAAAACACAGTGTCATAATGTGGGATCTAGAATCAGGCTTTACCAGCAACCTTACCTTTAAACTGGCCACCACTCTTAATCTGGTTGCATTTCAATCAGTTTATGTTTCTGTTTCTGTTCCATTTGCCTAATTAACGAAGAAACAACTGATCAATAACCAAGAGCAATCGGTAAAATATTTATTTTGAGATAGCATTATTGTACACTTACAGCATTTTCCTATATCCACATTTTGATGACAAAAAACGTGTTTAGATGTTATGCAAGGATTCTGCAGTATAGATGCTCATGATAGAGCACAGCTTTTCCTAAATTTGTTTGCTAGCCTGAATTATGCATTGCGCTGAAGGCTGGTTTAATAGAATAAACAAGTTTCGTCTTTAAATTGATGTTTTCTGATGTTTGAATAATTTTGATTGAATCAAGTTCCATCTTAAATCTGATTACATTCTGTAACATGATGAGAAGAAAATGCTACAATGCAAGATACAATTCAGTGAATGTTTTGGGATTTTTCAGATTATTCAGATTATTGCCATCCTCGATCTCAATCTCACTTTGTCATTATTTTTTATAATTTCTTAATCAGTATTGACTAAATATTGGTCTTCATTATTCAGCAAATTAATTGTTTGTTAAATCAAGCAAAATAAATGGAAACCTTTTGAGGTTGAGAGCACCGATCAGTTTAATGCTTTACCCCCTTTTTCCAGCACACCAGCTGGAAATGCAACACAATTTTATGACCCAAGGAAAATTCTATCATACTATATAACTGTTGTATTTATTGATAGTTTGGTCACCCTTTACAATGAGCTTCATGAATTGGCATTACCCTATGTAGTTGTTACTCAAGAATGAACGAATACAATAATTAAGCATGAACTGAATTTACTAATGTATTAGTTTCATGAATATTTATACATTAGCAGACCATAGGATAAATGTTAATGATGTACAACTAACAAAGCTGTAAAAAAAAACTTCTCAGTAGTTAGTTAACAGCTACATTAGTTAATGCCATTTCATGTAACCTTATTGCAAAGTGTTACCAATATTTGTTATTCATTTAATTAACTACTTGATTGATAATCAAGAAATCGAATTGGAAACAGGTAATGATACATTTAAAGGTAAAGTTACTGAAGTTCAGTTCTACATCCCAAGGTACGCCACTGATAAAACAAAAAGACAGAACTATAAAACTATTTATTACATTTTAGAGCCTGACAAAGTTTGACAAGCTAGCAAGCTAAGTAGCGGTCTATAAACAAATTGTATAAACAATCCATATAGCTAGTGGGGGCTAATGTATTCCGTACAATAAATATGCGAATACCACACTTCAGCAAATGTTTTTTTAGAGAGAATACAGTTAAGGGAAAAAAGTATTTTACTGGCTTCAGTATTTTTTCCACAAAGTTTTCTGCCTGATGTACATATCTAAGAAACTGGGTAATTGAACATGGCGGGGGAAGAGCTTCAGGCAGCTAGCTAATAAAAATGAGTCACAGCTGTTGCAGACAATTCCTTGTTTGTGAGCATGCCAACACTCCCCTGATTTTTGCCAATAACAAAATGTAAGGAAAGCATATTATTTTTCATATTTTCTGTTATATTCTTATTGAACATTCTTTTGAATGTATTTGGATACCTAAGTGCCCATGATTTTCCATGTCAACATTCCTGAGACCTGGATAGGCAATGGTCACACAAACTGAGTAAGCAGTGGAATAAACCATGATGTTCATACTAAAAGGAGTTTTAGGATAAGCGATACCAAAAACAAGAACAACAACAAAGATAATTATCTGCCAATGATAACATACTGTAGCAAAAAGTGTGACAATTGGCTTGCTAAACAAGCTGCACACACACACACACACACACACACACACACACACACAGTACAGCAATGACTAAAACATGAAGCACCTCAATTGAAAGGAAGGAGTCGGGGGCTCCATTTGAACAAGGCCACAAGGCAGAACACAGAAATATGCTTTTTAGACGTATTTAATGGTAACACTGGAGAGGCGTATGCAGAGGATGCACTCTCCCAGTATACTGGTTAAAATTACCAATAATGGCCTGACCCTGGCACTCTCTCCAATTTTTCACTCTGCAACATGAGTGGCCTACTTCCACTGAATACTTCAGCCCTAATCTTGTTAGAGGAAACAGAAGGGTTATGGCACCCCAGATACTAAGGATCTCTCTCTAGGTAACCCCTCTCTAGGTAAGTGGAGAGATGCTGCCAGGTAGCTCGTCATGACCATATACAGGATACACTTACATGACACATTTACTTATGGATTTTAAACACTGTATACTGTATACATGGTATACAATAAATGCAGTGTACAGCAAAAGCAAATAGCACTACAGGTCGCCAACCCATAAGCAGACAGAACACTGCTTAAATGAATCACCCCAGGCAGTTCTGTATACAATTCCATCTTGTGTATGCGATTCTCCAAAGTGCTCATTAGCTCTGAACCACATATTTTTCCTCTTACGGGCGTTCTTACTACCACCTCAATGGCGTGTGCGAGGGGTTAACAATGCATTCCTGCCTAACCCATCTTCTGTCAATCTCTCATCAGGCAGGCCTAGGGCCGGGTCCTCGACAAAAGGACATACCTTTTTTCACCCTCGCAAGATATTCCACACCTCAACTCCACGTCTCTCCCACACAGTCGATATTTATACAAACTAGGTCGCCGCTACTTGCATCCAATCTGACCACCGCCATTACATGATTGTGATGCTTCAGGCATTGCATTCTGCCACACTGGTCCAAAAGAATTCAATTCTTCTGGCAGAACTACAGCTTATTTTTCAAGATTTATTGGCGAACAAGATACTATATGTGCTTAGCTGCCTACACACACACGCACACACACACGCACGCACACACACACACACACAAACACACACACACTTATAGCTTGTTGAGCAACACAAGTGAAGCAATACATGTATGCATAACGTGACCTGAAACGTTAGTATTGCATGCATAGATCCTACTTCAAGTTTTAAACCTACTTAAAATTCTATGGCAAACAAAAAGCAGTTGGAGAAAAAAAATCTGAAAATGATCTCTTTCAAAACTACTTGTACAATGCAGCCTTTTTAGGCTCTTCAAGGGGCCCCAGGTGAATTGAGTTTTCAGTGTCGCATTACAAACATTTGAGACAGAGCCTCATCTTTTAGAGGTATTAGGAGACCAACACTGAGAGAAGGCTAAATTGAAATGGTACTAGAAAATTTTTGGAATGTACTGAAATTGGGCTACTCCTTTGAATGATGTATGGTACACAAATTCAGAGTTGCTAAAAAAGGAAACCTGAAAGTAATTGTAAAGTAAAGTAATTGATCAATTTCCCATAATGCATTTGTCTTTAATTTTAACAAAGCGAAACGTATATGGTGCGATAACATTTCATTGGAGAGAGAGCTCTCCATCCTTGGCTGGGCAGGGATTCAGAAGCAGTATCAACGGTAATCAGACACCTGCCCTATGGGGCATCCGCGCCCGTGTAAAGAGATAGCTCAGGCATTCTGCTCTATATATTGCTTAATCTATTGTGCTCCCGTTTACGTCTGATCTCAAAATGGGTCCTTTGTGCAAGATCTACTGAAGCTGCTACTACCTTCAGCCTCCATTCAATACCTCCACTCCACTGAACTCCCATGAAAGTATGGCCATCCTAGCATCCTGTCCTTCAGCCAACCCTTCAGATTCTCCTTAACATACTTAACGGCAGCTATTCTTAGGGTCTGCGGGAGGCAGCGCTCCTCACCGTCAAACACAGAGCCGCGCGCACATTAGGCTCCTCTCCAAGCCGCTGTAGGGGAGCCATTCTGGCTCTACTGTATATCACTGTGAACAAAAGGCAGCTTTTTACCCGGTTGCCTGTTCACTTGTTGTGATTCAAGGAAAAGCCACATCAGGCATTAGTCGCAATGTAGGATAGTGTAGTTAGGACAAGTAGGGATTGATTTACAGGCACAGGGAGCGGCTTTAAGTTTTTTCCATGTCCGTACTACCGTAATTCAGTTTGACTTACACAGCTAGATTTCACAATTACAGGGGCTGGAATGTTAGACAGATGAATATGGAAATGGAATGGAAACGTTAAAAATATAAATCATCAAATCATAAAACCAATGCATGTGTTTTCACTTTCATCAGAATATGTGATATAAAATAAACACCACAGTAACACAATTCCCATAAATTACATTCTTTTTGTGTATTGCAACAGAATCAGAATCAGCATCAGCATCACGCTTGCATGTTGAGTTAATTTTTTACAAATAAAATTTAATCCATAAATTTTTCTCAAATGAGAAAAACAGTACAACAAAAGATATGCTCTTCTGCATACCACTGTTGTGGTTATTTGCAGTACTGTCACCTTCCTGTCAGCTTTGACCAGTCTGCATTTCTGCTCTGACCTCTCTCGCATTTCTTCCCTCAGAACTGTTTTTTGTTGTTCGCACCATTCTCTTCAAACTCTAGAGACTGTTGTGCTTGAAAATCCCAGATCAGCAGTTACAGAAATACTCAAACCAGTCCGTCTGGCACGAACAATCATGTAACAGTCGAAATCACGACTGTTATATTAAGTTATTGCTACTGAGCAGGAATTGTGTGTGCACAACTTGAAGAACTCCACTCAGAGGGGGCATTGATTAAGGCATGCACTCTCCGCTGAATGTGGGATCCAGAGCCATTGTTTTAATGCCCTGGTATGAATAATCCCTGCTATTCAATCAGCAGTCATTCACAAATCCTTTGTCTGACTTGTGGTTCACATAATACTTAAAGTCAATGAAGAGTTGTGTGGTCTGAGAGGCCCATTTAAATTCAGTTGCAAGATGCTGTGACGTCTGGAAAAAAGATGTTCTTTTACAGTACATTACCCGTTTTTCTTTCCAGGTTTATCTCATACACACTGGCTACATACTCACAGGAAAATCTACAATCACCCCCTGTTGAAGTAGGTTACATTAGTGGGGTTTCCATCCAACCGTTTTTATGCAAATTCTGAATTTGCACATCAGTAAACCTGAGTGGAAATGCCTGAATAAAAAAAAAAAAATTAAATTAAATTAAAACAGCAAAATATTGCTAAAACGTTTTTATGCCTGATCGAGGTGGAAAAGCTGGCATATCTCTGAAGAGGAGATGCAATGAAGGGTGATGCAAACAGATTTTTTTAAATAAAAGATGATGTGACAGGGACCCAAGTCACAGGCTTCTGCTGCAGAAAACCCAAAAAAGGGTGGCTGGCACTCTTTTGAATTCATAATCTTGTAAATTCCGATAGCTGACGATAACAACAAATTTACCAAAATTTTGTACTATTGTTTTTTGCATTCATTCCTTTTTTCACAGTTCAATTTTCAATCACAAACAGGATATGCCGTTTGAAAGCGTTAAAACTCACATTCTATCTGTATAACTTATTTTAAAATGCCATTGCTTCAGTAACCTTATTTTGAAACATATGGGTGGCAAAACAAGTGAGCATCTAAATAGATTCTCAAAATATTTAATTATTGGGTAATTACTTGACAAAAACTTCAATCAATGCACCACAATGAATATATTAGTGCACAAGATGTTAAGATGATGACTGCTGCGGAGGAAATGGAATGCATTTTTAGCATTCCAAGACAAGGTGGCATTATATGACTTGTATAAGCCTAAATCCAGGCAGCTGCTAGTCTATTAGTAAGTATTAATTTGATAAACAAAGCTGAACTGTGCTAAATCACCATAGTGATGAAAACTCCTTATTGTTGCTGTATTTTTATGAAGAGACACGCAAATAAAGAACTACTTTCATATCCTGTATGTGAGGTTTCACTTTGAGCTGTGCTGCTGCTGAATTTTTCTTCAGCTGTGCCACAAAAAACACCTTCAAAAGACTTGGCAAATCATCAAAATACAGCAACATGCAAGTTAAATGTAGGATATAAAACATCAAATACCATAATAGAACCTATCCTCACAAGTTTCATACAGTAAACAAAACAAAGAAAGTTTGACCCATCACAAGCTTTAAATTTCTCTACTGCTTCACACTTAAAGGAAACCCTTGCAGCGGCTACTTTCAAGGCCAGTTATGGTTCATAGGAGGTCACAGAGAAAGTGGTGATTATCACAGCGAGGGGAGGCCTCTAGTCACCAAACAAACCTATACTCAAAACAAGCACCACCATAGAAACCATAGAAATCCCATCAAAAACCTGTGGTCTGAAATAAAGAAGGGGGGTCTATAAGCGCAAACTCAAGGATATCAATGATACTTCTGCATGGAGGAATGATCAAAAATCCCTCCAAATGAGTTCTCTAACCGTATTACCAATTCTAGGAAAAGACTGTTATCAAGATTGATGACTGATGGCGGTCATCTTTGCCAGGGGTGTTTGCACAAAGTATTCAACCAGGGGTGCCAGTAATTGTGGAGCCAGGAAATGGGGGAAATAGTTTTTTATTTGAAAAATGTAAGACTTTGGTTGATTCCATTGAATCATTAATAGACCACTCTACATATGTTGGGAAATAAAGCTTATGTTAATAGCTGTATAATTTTTTTGGTTTACAGCACTTCATTTTGCACTTAAGTTTACTTTTTGCGCATATTTATTAAGGGTGCCAATAATTCTGGAGCCCACTGTATAAGTAAAAGATCTTTGGGAAAAGAAACCATTCAGACACACTGGGCCTCTGTAAAGGTCATTTTGGCACACAGGGCCTTTGTATAAGAGCTGGCCCTATGGATATGGCTGACATACTATACCTTCTTTCATCTTTACACATCATTTCTTGCCAGTTACTGTGCTAAAACCATCATTCAAGTAAAATTGAACCTCTTGCTCAATCTGTTCAGGTTGACACAACCTTCCTATGTGGATCAAAGTACATACAGCCTTACAATACACGCTCTGAATTTAAATAAATAGGTTTTTCCCCACAATTACTAATATTGACAAGCCATTAGGATGCATTAAAATGGCAGAAAAATAGAGATAGGAAGATAGGAAGAGTGCAGCAGTCATTTATCAACACTGATCTCTTGTAAGATTTGTGGCTCAATAGCTCATGGACAGTTCTAACAGGGGAAATTTAGACAATACACATTTGAGGCTTTCAGCAAATGCAAACATTTCACAAAAACATTGTTTTTTGTGATTAATTACCTTAGTTTTTACACTGGGAGGTTCAATTAATACTTGATAGGCCATTACAAATATGCATTAAAAATAAAACCCTTGGCTGACAACTTGGCTTAAAGAATCTATTCGGCCCACTAGCTAAATGTTTCACTGTAACTGTCCCCATTTCTTATATGCAGCTGCCATCAACTTGCAAAAAGTGCTTTTGTTCTCAAAGGTTTTGTTTTCATAGCTACCTAGCTAACATGCATAACGATGCATGAGTTAAAATTATAGTTAGCGCCATTCTGGGGGCATGGCTCAGGCAGTAAGAGCAGTCGTCTGGCAGTCGGACGGTTGCCGGTTCGATCCCCCGCCCAGGCTGTGTTGAAGTGTTCCTGAGCAAGACACCTAACCCTCATTTGCTCCTGACGAGCTGGTTGGTGCCTTGCATGGTAGCCAGTCGTCGTTGGTGTGTGAGTGTGTGTATGAATGGGTGAATGAGAAACATCAATTGTACAGCGCTTTGGATAAAGGCGCTACATAAATGTCAACCATTTACCATTCTTTTCCATTTCAACGATAATTATGCTGTCTGAAACTAATTTCTTCAGTCAAATCTTCAGGAGACGCCAACTGTCTGCCATAAACATGGTATTTGCATATTAAGTTACCTTTCTCAGCAAGATTGTATGTTCTCTCATGTGTAATGAGATATATCCTATAATCAGCCAGTTAGCTAGCTAGCAAGGTATAACTAACTACAAGCTAGCTAGCTAGTTAACTAGCTTGCATTAACACTGTCACTGCCATTTTATCGTGTAGCTAGAGTTAACTGGCTAGCCTAGTGAACTCACTCACTGTTGGGGTTTATGACTAGCCTAAGAAACTAGCTGGTGATTTAGTTGTACGTTTTCCATTTATGTGAGCCGACCTAGCTGGTCTTTTTTTTGACCACCCTTGCTCTACTGTATCCGACACATTTTCACACAAGGACAGTGGACATTGGACAATAAGTGAGACTGAGCTGTTGCTACTGTCGGTGTGGTATGGAATGTCATCTGGCTACTAAAGTTACCTACATGTGATAAGGTAGCTGAACATAACAGTCTGTGTAGAACTTCGGATTAGCATTCAAGTTAGCATTGCGTCCCGCCATGTTAAGTCTATGGACAATTCATCAATAACATTTTTAATTCTGAGGTCTAATTCAAAAGTAATAAATGTAATAAATGTATTTTTAACACGTTTATTTAACACATATTTCTGAATTACAGACATAATTAATGTTTTTTAAGGGTATCCATAACACAGAAATGCCTGCTGACATTGTAGTTTTGAAGTGCTAACCAACACAACCCGGGCTCACTATAATATATATTTTCTTTTTTATGTAAAATTAAAATACTTGTGTATTTTCACACCAACAGTTTATCCATCCACTACCAGATTTTACATCATCATGTACCTGTGTGAATGTATGTTGTTCAAAAGTCAATATTTTGTACCCCTCCAATCAATATCCTTTTCACACAGCGGTGCGTTTCCTCCTTTCACATCCGCCTCCTCATTTGACAATATTCAAATAGACTCCCTGCCCGAAAGATCTGTTTCACTCGTGTATACGCCATATTGTAGTAGTGTTGGTCTAACTTCCGTTTCAGCTTGTTGTTAAAGGTACTCTATTTAGGGGTCACTCCTCATGGACTCATTCCTGTGAACCATGAATTCATTCCAGCCAGAAATGAAACTAAAACAAAGAGAAGTTCAGTTATGAGCAACCTTTCAGCATTTCATGAAAGCACGTTCAGATCAGTTCGCCAAATACGCAGGGGATACATTATTGACAAGAGCACAATTAGACACCAAATACATTCACAGACGTCACACTAGCTGAAGGGAAAACGGGTTAGCAATACTGTTGTGCTCAGACGAGGTGGCTGGTTCTGCGCCTCGGGTCCTGAAATATGCAGGGTGAGTGCTGAAAGGAAAACCTTCACCAGCACAGCGACCTTAATCTGAATAAAGAGCAGGATGCTCATCTTTCACCACGCTGCCGTTTGCTTTCGCAGGCGCAGGGGGATTTCAGAAAATGCATGCGTCCCCCTGTTCATGGTTTGCATTTCACAGATGGCTACTCGGGGCAACATCAAGGGAGACCCAAGGGGTCTCTGCCACGAACATCTGTCGTTATCCGTGTCAATCTGTGTCCTCTTCTTCTTGCTGCGCTCTTTCCCTCCTAATTGAGGTGAGCAAAAAAATATGAACAGAAATGATGCAGCATATCACAGAACATGGTGGTGGTACGGAGGGTTTACACACAACCAGCCTTACGATACAGGGATTCCCTTTGCAGATGAGACCGAACACCTCAAATACTGAGACCCACTTCTACATAACAGCGTGAGTTTCTGATTGACTCGTTTTAAAGCATGCAGGTATGATTGGACAGGGTGGGTAAGCATACAGGTACAATTGGACAGAGCGGGCAAATCTCCCAAACCTGCTTTGCTACTGCTCTCGGCATTGAGTCCCATGGCTCTGTTGGCCCGTCGGGGTAACATCAGTCTCTGGGTGTGTGGTATTCATTGCTGTGAAGTGACCCTTTGACACTATCACATTGGCTGATAGGCTAATCTCACTCCCAAGACAGAATCTGAAGCCAGGATTCAAAGGAGCAGCTGGTGTGCCAGAGAACTGTCCCCCACTGACTGCAATGCCAAAAACCTATTGTTCAGAGAATTTTCTCGCTGCTTAAATGTTGGGCCAAAACAAAAGGGATTTCCTCTGATTTTTTTTTCAGTCACAAATGTATTTCAGGATGCATTCACTGGTAGCAGAACAGCCTTCTACATGAAAACCAACACAATGGAGGAAATAGCAGGGATACAGCTAATTTATTTTCACATTGCATACTCTTCCTGGTTATTTTATACGAAGCTCATTAAAGTGGATCCACTGGCACTCAGCACACAGGCAGATACCAAGTGCTAAAAATTACAATGGCCTGTATGGCTTTCACATCTTTTTAGGTGCAAAGATGTGTGGTTTTGGCATGAGGACACTTTGTGAAAAGGATATTCCGAGCTTCTTCCTGATTTAATGCGAGCTCAGAAGCACTCATGACTTTGTGCAATATGATCTCTTTTTACTTTCACACCCTGTGCATGTTTGTCTGTTTCAGAAAAATACATAATATAACTGTTTAAGGACACTGCGACACTGAGGTGTTATTCTTTATTGACACTGTTCCCATGAGTTAAAAAGAATGGAACAGGAGCAATCTCACACAACCATCATTCGCCTTAGAATTGCTGTTCTTGATGCTATTTCTGGAGGTTATTTTTGTTTTTGCAGTATGTACTAAATGTTTAATACATGTATGCATTATGTGTATGCATAGTGCATAGCTATATCCCTTGTGTGGTAACTTGAAAATAAACCAATGCCAAAACATGTTACATGCTTCACAGACAGACGAAACAAGCAAACAAACAGCCTCCATGGGTAGCAATAACCTGGCATCGGTTCCAGGAACAGTGATATTGGCAGGGGTAGGGGGGGCAAAGTTCTAAGGACATTCCAATAAACAAATACGCAGTATTCATTTTTCCCTTGTTAATATTAGATGTGAAATATGAAGTGAGCATTTTTTAGAATTCATGCAATTGTATAATTATAATGCGTTTGGACACGGGTGGTATATAAAAGTTTCAGAAGCACACTTTGGCTTTATTTTATGTTTACACAAATCTTCACTGGTACAGGTTTTTTTTAAACAAACAAACAAATAATAATTATTATTATTTATTATTATTTATTATGTCTGCAGAAACGTGGACTGAAAACCATAACAAAGAACAGGTTAAGTGCTATGCTTCAGTCATCTGCACATTGCATAACTGGCAAATAAGGCCTGTCACTTTTTCTGACTGGCCGTGTGCAACATCTCACCAACAGGAACACAGGGAGCAACAGTCGCCTCGAAGCCATATTACATAACCGTGCTGGAATGAAAACACACTGGGGCTACTTTTGGAGATGGGATCTAACCCCTCACACAGCAAACTGGTTGTGGGAACTCCTTGCGAGATCTGTCTGCAAGCACAACCAAGCTGGAACCCAACAGTGTTTTCCTGTCTTCAACTAAGAAACTGCATTAATGTGCACAGATTACCTTAATCACTAAACTCCAAGCCCTTCGGGGTCTGTCATGGCTGGAGCATTAAAATGATAGACCCAGAAAGCTAGCAACCACCTGAAGGTTTACTGCAGGCACTACAAAAGTTGAAGTCATTAAAATGTGCTTAATTCCCACTTAATTTGCCCCTGAAAGCATGCAATAGCCCTTAATTAAAAAATTACATTTACGTTTCCATTTATGTAAATAAGGTATATTTCAGGTGCTGGACACCTTATAATGTACTTAATTTACCCCTTCGGATAAATAATTTTTTAATAAATTGTATTAAAGAACAAATCCCCCCCCCCTTAAATTGTGCATATTTTCCCAATAAATAGCTCACTTTTTAAGGTGTAAAATTACAGGGTTTTGTTTCAAGGTACTAAGGAACCATATAGTTCACCACTGATCTGTGTTTTTGTTCTATATTAGGAACACCTGTACACCTACTTATTCATGTGATTATCAAATCAGTCAATGATTCGAAGGGAATGGTACAAAAAACAAACAACATTCAGTGAGCAGTAGTTCTGCGGGCAGAAATGCGTCGATAACGACAGAGTCAAAGCGACAGGGCCAGAATGGTCGAAACTGACAGGAAGGTGAAAGTAAATTATGCAAATGACTACACATTACAACAGTGGTATGCAGAAGAGCATCTCTGCACACACAACGCTTCAAACCTCTAAGTGGATAGGCTACAGCAGCAGAATACTTAAGTCTAAAAAATAACGAATAAATACCTAATGAAGTGTTCACTGAGTGTAAATACAAGGGACATTTTTAATTGAAACATTATGCCATGCTCCCAAGACACCACAGTTTGTTGACTTTCAGCCACAAGAACCTTACACTGTAGTACACAGACCATGGACCATTGTCTTAAAATTTGACACCTCTGGAGACCACACAAGTGCTCAGCTGTGATACAACGCATGCTGTGTGGCTTTGTTGCAGTCAATCAACAGGTCACTTTAAACACACAACAGTTAGCATAGGAATAATACTGAATAGTATTTTTGTTATAAATGACCATATAAAACTAGAAAGCATGAAATATATGCTACATTGTATGCCCCAAATTACCTCTATTCACCCTACATATACATTTAAAAAACATTATTTTGTAGGAACACATTTAAAAACGTGTCAGACCTGCCACAAAATGTGACAGATGACATCTCCCGTCTGGAATCCCTCTTCCAGTTTGACAGTCAAATTCTAATTTTAACACTTCGGTCTGCTGGCTAGCCGCAGGCCAAAATACACTGAATGTTACAGTCTTCACACGTTTATATCTGTATTTTGTAAGCTATGTTCCCAAAAGCAGCTTTGAATTTGATTTGTTTCCTGTTCTCCTATTTCACACGTATTTTGCATTCCGTGATTAGCGTATTAGGTTATTCGCGTAATACATGTCACCGAACAGCCTACTAGGGGAACTTCTGGATTTAGCTCTGTGACTCAAATTTGTTAATGCGCTTTATTAATGCGACCAAAACGATAGAGAATGTAAACGTATAGCATGCAAATCCTGATAGCAACAGGACACTCTTCTATTTATGTCAAGAAAATAACTTGCTAACAATGTAAATAGTTTCTTAATCAGTTTATGAATATAAACAGTTGGTTATACTTCCAATGTTGTTTGCCGCGGTATAGGTTTTTATTTTTTACTAAAATTATGTTAGGCTCTGAGATTAATTACATAATCAGATGATGAAGTAAAAGTGAAACAAACTAACCTTCATGATGCTGCAAGGTGTGATCAAGCCTCCCTGACTCCTCTCATTGGAATTATCCCGGCTTCTGCTGCCAGCCCTGGGACTGCCGTGTTCTTTGTATCTTCCATTGGTGCACACCGCCTCGGCTCCGACGACGGGGTGCGCGGTACCTACGGCCGCCGCAGCTGCAGCAACGTCCAGAAATGCTCGAGTACTCGACGAAAGAAGCACGGCGTCATTGTTGTTTAACCCCACTATCTCTGTCCCGACCGGTACCGCAGCTGCTTGATTAAGTAAAAGTCCCGTTCGTGCTTCGGTAGCCTGTACCTCCTCCGCCATCATCCCAACATCACCAACTAAAAAACAAAAAGCATCACCCAGACTACAGCACTAGTCGTCTACTAGAATTTGAATTGCCTCAAAATGGTTAAAATGTTTAAATCTGAAATATTCCAGACGTGTGCAAAAGGCACATTGATACAGGTTTCGCTCAAACGCACAGGACAGGCAAGGTTGGAGAATCAGCCCCCCTCCAACTCTTGCCGGTTCTGGACATGAAATTAAGCAGATGGTGCTCTTTTTGTGCTCTTCTGTGACACAGTGTTCCTGGTATTCTTAAAAGATTTTCTGCAGCGATTCCATGACGATAACGAATGGCTTCTATGAACGGAACAGTACCTGCTACTTTTTGTTTTCAGGTACAGCTTTACTGTAGACTAAACAACGTTGCTGTCTCCGTTAGACTCCGCTTGAATGCTGGTTTGTGAGCGAAGCACAGGCACTTCCTTACTTACACACGTGTTTCCTCGGGATGCAGCTATTTACAACGCGTCTCTCTCTCGCTCGCTCTCTCTCTCTCTCTCTCTCTCTCTCTCTCTCTGAATTTTTATTCGAATTAAAGTTAGTAACATTTTGTTTCTGACATATGTGTTATGTTAGACAATATCTTAGTAAAGTAAGTATAGTATATTAAATCTTATGTCAGATGCGCCAATGGTGAAAAGAGACGTGATTGCGGTCTGCTTTTTTAGGCAATTCAAGTGCCGTCAGTTGGTTTGATATGAAAGTGTGAGTGTTCTTGCGATAGGCTAAGCAACCAAGACTTTTCCCTTGTGTAACCATTCTTATCTCAAAAAAAGGTATTAGGTTGATGTGTTAGGATATCTCATCATTTTTAAACCAATGTATTGATGCTATTGGATAATATAGGCTACATCACGTTGCATGAAGCTGTGCGTGAAATATTTATACAATATTTAAGGTAGGCTATGGTTTAAGTGCAAACAGCAAGTCAATATCGTCTGAAGAGAAACCCCCATTGTGATTAGCGCTCTCTGGCGGCTGCGGAATTGGTGCTTAAGCGTTGCAAATGAGTTTTGGTTCTGAAAATGGTGTAGCTAATACGTTAGGCTACATTAACAGGGACAATTAATTAGTGTAACATTGAAACAGGAAAAAAGAAACTATGTGGCATTGGCGGTTGTTTTTTAATGGAATTATTGACTTGAAAAAGTTCTTTTTTATCGTCGGTGATTTTATTATCCACTTGAATGTTTTTGCTTCTGAGTTTTAAGCGCTGCAGAGTCTTAATTTTACGCAACATGTCCCTACAGCCACACATAACCGTGGTCGCCCTTTGAATTCGGTTTTTACTTTGGGACTGAATTTTATCTCTGTATTTGCAAGACATCCTCGTTTCTTACCATGAATGTATTTTCTTTGATACTGCTTTCCAAGCGCCTGAACCGTTACAGTAGCTATACGCGCACAATAATCACTAGTATTTTTTAACGACGATTAAGCTGCCAAATTAATGTTTTACTGGCCTAAGTGTAACAAAGACTCAGTCCAGCATGGCAGTGACTTGGTTTGATGATTTAATAACTTATGTTCAGCCACATTAGGTGATATTGCTCCTTATAAAACATGGTCTGTTAATCCTTCTCTAGGCTGAATGAAGATAAGGGAGTTAAGGGATATCAGAGCCAAAGTTAAATTTCCTCCTAATTGTATGGATTTGTAGGAATACT
This sequence comes from Conger conger, assembly GCF_963514075.1. NCBI lineage: Eukaryota > Metazoa > Chordata > Actinopteri > Anguilliformes > Congridae > Conger > Conger conger. Next base: position 45,448,706 of record NC_083761.1, on the reverse strand, counting down.
GTAAAATGTACTGCTGGTGACAGCAATTACCTACAAGATGTTTACAGTAATAACAATTACAGTACCAGAATTATTACTCTATTAAAAATACAGTACTTAGACGGGTACTATAATTGTTACAACCAGGACAGTCTCCAATTAGCCTGTAGGAGGAAAACCCAGAGAAACACAATGGAGATCATACATACATTCTCCAAAGAGACTCGATATTGAGACCTTCTTGCTATTAAGTGAGAGTGCTATCCACTGCACCACTGTGCCGCCCTTAGTTAATCATAAACTACACAGTCCGCCTTTAGTAAGAGGGACCTCTTGGTTGGGTTTCAATCGCTTCTGTAACGTCCCTGTCTTTTGACTGACACGTCTTTTGACTTTCATAGATGCAAAACACGGAAGTTAAATAGCAAACAGCAGAATTATAGTGGCTTTTAATTTATGGTGTCATTTATGGTATGGAAAATAAAAAGTCAAATGGACTTTACATTTAAATTTGTCAATTTGACAAATTATGTTTCAATAATGAAATCTGAATGTGCGATTACTCACAATTACAGGTTTTCACAGCTATGCAATGTAACATTTTAAATTGCATGATCAATGTGATTAGACGAGGAACTGCAAAATGCATAGTAACTCCTTGGGTAACTCTCACAGCTTGTAAACACTAACTGTAGGTAGCTAGTCTTTCAATTCTCACTTCTCAAATCTCTCCACATATTTTCAATAATATTCAAGTCTTGAGACTGTGGTGGCCATTTCAAAACCTTCATCTATCTTTCCTGGAGGGAACTTCATGGTTGGTTTGAGGTATGCTTTAGATCATTGTCTTGCTGGAATAGTCAACCTCTCTTCAACTTCAATGTCTGGACTGACCTTTAAGCCTCTATAATTTCTTGATATTTGGTGGAATCCATTCTTCTCTTGCACAATAATACCTCTGCCCCCAGCTGCCACACAACCACAAAGCATAATGTTGTTGTTTCTCCAAACATACTGTCTTTGGTGGTGGCCAAAAAGTTCCATTATGGTTTAGTCAGTCCAAAGCATATTGTTCCAAAAGGCTGCAGGTTTCTCAACATTTTCTTTTGCATACTACATACTACGCTTCTGGCAACTCTGCGTTCTTCTGCCAAGTTGGTCTTTGTTGATTAAAGTATGTCGTATTGTTGTCCTGTGAATACCTAGACCTGTGCTACTGTTTCTTGCAGCTCTTTTGTAATGTGTGGGTTCTTCTGATCATTTATCACCAGGCCTTGTGCCATTCTATCTGAAATCTTTCTTGGTCTTCCAGACCTTGCCTTGACTTCAACTGTCCCATTCAAGTTTTTAATAATGTTTCTGACAGTGGAAATGGGCAGCCCACTGTAAGAACATTATGGGTGTTACCAGGGTGATGCACTTGCTATGTAAAAAACTGCTTTTGTTACAGAGTATCTAATGGAAGATTTACGGTATACCTGACAAAGGTTATCCTTAGGTCGCCGGCCAGATATACTGAAAAACTGAAAGAGGGAGGTTCAGGCAGCACTTACTGAGGCACTGACTGGAATGTATACACCACAAAGGCCAACTGCCCAGAGCACCACTGGCAGTGACATTGTACTTTGTAGACCTGTGACAAGGAAGCACAGTAACACATTCAGCACACACCACAAAGCACATTAACACGCTCAATACTGACCTCACACACCACAAAGTACAGGAACACATTAACAACGACCTCACAGACTGGAAAGCACAGTAACACACTTAATACTGACCTCACAGACCGGAAAGCACAGTAACACACTTAACACTGACCTCACAGACCAGAAAGCACAGTAACACATTTAACACTGACCTCACAAACTGGAAAGCACAGTAACACACTCAACATTGACTTTACAGACTAGAAAGCACAGTCGCACTTAAGGCTGGGAATGGAGCAAATTCCATTCATGAAACTGCAACTCAACTCATACATTTTTCTATGAGGATTTTACAGCTTCCCGAACTGACTGATTGACTCGCAAGGCCTGACTCATAGACTGTTTTATTTCGGACAGCAACAACTTTATGAGGTCTACCCAGCTCTTCTCCAGCTCTGTCTGTGGCTGGTGCAAATCCTCAAATTGAAAACAAGGAATGAACATTGAGTTCAACGGGTCTCACAGGCGCGAGTGTGTGCACTCCGGATTAGTACATCTGTTAAAATGTTAAATGTAAATATCTACAGGTATATACAGTATGTCTATCAATGAATGTGTCTGTCAAAGGTATGTACTGTATTTACAGGAAACATCTAATTAATGTATTTGCCTTATAGTTTGTGGCAAATGTAGCCTGTAGGTACTATCTTATTAGAATAAAAAGAATTTTGCCCACAGCGTTTGTGTGTGTGCATGTGCACATGTGCGTGTGTATTCAATTATAGGAGACGTGTCTCTTAGATGTCATTAGGTTTGCAGAGATGGTCTGCTTAGGGGTCTTCAGCAGGCTGCAGACATCTGCAGGGGGAGACGGAGAGGCAGGAGGCAGTCAGAAAGACCACTTGAGATTAGGTATTTTGAAACTGGGTGCCCAGGACTGGGGATGGCAACCTATAGATTAGAACTTTGAGTAAAGCATTTCATAGAAATAGGACATTCACAGGAATGGCTTTTGACTTTTGCCTACTGTTATTTGAAAATGGTCTTGTTTAACTATTTCCCAATGGCAAAAATGATAAAAATAGACATACAAAAATTTGTAACCTTTATATTGAACTGATTATACTGATGGTAATACACATATGACATTATTACATAATTATCTTTACAAAGTCATTATGTGACAGGGTTGAATCCAGTTTAACAGGCTTAAAATTTATAAAAGGGTTGAAGGCACAGTCAACACTGTCAATTCCAAAAAGATTCAGTTAATTAATTACATTTCCCCAAATCTTTTGCGAAAACCAATATGAAACCATTGATAAAAATTATAATATTATGTCCTCACAGCCTTTCAACTAATTGAGTGAAAACACAATGGCCATTGTATTAACTCTCGTAAATGAATTTATATATCTTTACAATCTTTGAGATTGTATCTTATAAGATGGTATGAGGCAGGGCTGGGGGTGGCCATTGCTCATGTGGTGAACAGAATACTAAAATGTGCTTGGCTTAACGCCGTTTATTAACTAAAAGACACAAATAATCAACACAAATCCTTCAAACATAAAATAACGTTGGCTCGAAATCCAGTGGGGAAAAGGGAAGCAAAAGGTTTAACAAAAACAACAACCACAGAAGAGAAACCAGTTTTCCACTTCCAGTCAGTCCCAAGAATGTCTTTTTAATATAGAGTAAAAAAAAAGAAGTACTTATTCATGCGATTATCTAATCAGCAATGGTGTGGCAGCAGTGTAATGCATAAAATCATGCAGATTTGGGTCAGAAGCTTCAGTTAATGTTCACATCAGAACGGGGGAAAAATAGGATGTCAGTGATTTTGACCGTGGCATGACTGTTGGTGCCAGACAGGCTGGTCTGAGTATTTCTGGATTTGCTGATCTCCTGAGATTTTCATGCACGACAATAAACAGTGTTTAGTCAGAATGGTGCGAAAAACAAAAAACATCCAGTGAGCAGCAGTACTGTGGATAGAAATGCCTTGTCGATGAGAGAGGTCAAGGGAGAATGGCCTGACTGGTTTGAGCAGACAGAAAGGCAATGGTAACTCAGATAACCAATTACCTCCGTACAATTGTGGTGAGCAGAAAAACATCTCAGAATGCACAACACGTCGAACCTTGAGGTGGATGGGCTACAGAAGACCGAGTTCCACTTTGGTCGGCCAAGAACAGAAAGCTGAGGGTGCAATGGGCACAGGCTGACCAAAACTGGGCAGTTCAAAAACGTAACCTGGTCTGATGAATCTCGATTTCTGCTGAGGCATACAGATGGTAGGGTCAGAATTTGGCGACAACAGCATGAACACCCCAAACCTGCCTTGTGTCAACAGTCCAGGCTGGTGGGAGTGGTGTAATGGTGTGGGGAATGTTTTCTTGGCACACTTTTTATTCGCTTGAATGCCACAGCCTATTTGACCATTATTGCTGACTATGTACATACATGGCCGCAATATAACCATCTTCTAATGGCTTCTTTCAGCATGATAATGCACCATGTCACAAGTCATCTCAAACTGGTTTAGTGAACGTGACAATGAGTTCAATGTTCTTCAGTGGCCTTCCCAGTCAGTTTTTTGTATAATTTGTTGACAGTTGAAAAGTTGAGCTTGACAAGTTCAGTCTGACATGAAAAATAGTATAAATAGAACAAAATGAGAAAATAAAAAATGAACTTATTTCTTTTTAACCATTTTCTTCAAAAGACTTGAATGATGTAATTTCCTCAAGAATGCTCTCTAATGGGAGATGGCCTAAAATGCTTTTTTTTTTTACATTTAAGCATTTACATAAATGATATAATGGTTATTAAATATTACATTATGAGTTTTTATTCAAAGAAATTATTATATTAGGCCGTTGCTACATTAACAGTTCCTACAATGCAGGGGCATGTCCATGGGTGGACTGGGGTGGGATAAGCCTTGCCCATCCAGAGGAATCATCTGTCTATCCAATGAAAACACTGAAAGAATCTGTCACAACGGCGGAGCAGAGGAACCATGCGCAGACACTGGGATGTAGAAAAATGGCAGGTTTAATTGCAGATGAAGGGGCAGACAGAGCGTAATAAAAAAGTTCTAAAACCAGGAAGTCAGTCCAAACAAGACAGAGGTCCAAATGTATGATCCAACAAGAAGAGTCAAAAGAGCAGGCAGGGGTCATAAACAAGAAATCCAGAAACAAAACAAAAACCAACAAGAAAAACCAGGACAGAATGCCACAAGGGCAAAGGCTCAGGAGCAAGGAGACTAGAACAAGAGGGAAGGAATTCAAGGGCTCGGGACTCAAAAACAGGACAAGACGAACTAGCAAGGTGCAACTGAAAAGGACAGGTATAAATACACAGGAAGATGAGACAAACTAGGCGGGACATGGAAGTGAGGGCGGTCTAACAAATAAACATCAGGTGAGACATATGAAAGGGTAATAATACAATAATGAGGGGGAAACGAAAATGCGGACAGGATTCACAAAGACACACATGTAATACAAATGGCTCCGGACTAGGGAGTAGACAACCACCCGAATAGTGAAACACGCAGACAGGGGAGTGACTCGGTATGCGAAAACATTCAGACACAGACATCACAGGGGATGACGAGTACAAAGACTTCTGAATGTAAACAGAAAACCAGACATGAATATGGAAAATGAGAAATTTACAAAAATACCAAATAAACTTAACAGACAGAAATCAGGATCATAAGAGAATCACCTTTATAGCTATGTTTTGAGCGTTTATAGTTTTCTGTAATTTTGTCATTGCTCATCAAAATATGTACTGCTTTCCTATTGTCCATTTTGAAGGTGTGTGTGTGTGCTTAGTCAGTGCTCCTCCTTTACACTATCGCCAAACTTCTTCACACATGCAGTACAGACATGGTTAAGTGAACTGCAAAACCTGTTTGTAGCTAACTGCTCTGAGCAATCCAATTAAAACTATTAATACCTTTGATTCTTGTTCATTCTTTTCTCTGATTCTTATATGTTATATTAGTAGTCTTGTATAGTTTTACAGTTGAATGTGCATGTTTTGCAAGCGGCGTGTTTCTTACCAGCTCACTTGGTCGCATTGGTTTAGTCATTAGCCAGCTAGCCAGCCAGCTCCAGCCTATAGCTGATTTGTTGCTAGTCACTCACTGGAGTTTTGGCTTGTTGGGTATAAAATCATTTTACAGAAGGCTAACATGATGAGTTTTATTTAATTAGCTAGGTAAATCTTTCAGCATGAATAGGTGGCTCATTAAAAAAACAAGCACCCTCAACCCCAGTGCATGCTGCTTCCACTATCGAGGGGGCAGCTAACTTCTGTCCTCCACAAAATCATGCCATCTTCCAGCTCTGCTGTGTCCACTCCTGACTTAAATATGGATCGCCCATCCCAGCTAATTTTAATTAGTTAATATTATTCCAAGCGCCCATTTGGACAAACTGCAAGAAACTTTACTGCAGACTCGTACCAGTCTCGACCATGGCTAGAATATTCTGTCTCGCGTGATGCCTGCTTTTGCTTTGCCTGTTGCAAATTTGGTGTTTCCAATTCAGAATGAGAGGACTTATTCAGGAAACGTGGATATACCAATTGGAAGAGAGCGCTTGAATGAGACGGTGGTTTCAAACCCAGATAGAAAATAACAGTTACTATGTTAAAAGCAAAGCCAAATACATACAGGGGATGACAGTGCTCCTTTTGATCTCAGTACAGAGGCGTGTGGTCTTTTGACACAGCTAAACAGACAGAACTTCTTTGACATTGGCAAATTTCTCCTCTATGTGCTTGGTGTGCTGAAGCCAGCCAACTCAATTCTGCAGTCACAAACATTGCACTGCAGGGGAGGTGGTGACTGCTTCACTGGGGACATTGAAGGAGATGAGATGTGACTCTTTCTGGGAGGAGCATTTCTCTCAATGTGGAAATACCAATCCCCCCAAAGAGGAGGAGAACTCACAATTTGACAATAGTGTTGCCTTGTCAACTATTGGGCATGGTGACTCCAAATCAGTCTTTTAAAAGATGCTTAGCATTCTTGATTTCTTTCTACCAAAGAAATGTTGATTTCTCTCCTGAAGCAATTTCAGGTGCTTGCAGGCACAGAGCAAAATAGTATGAGCTTGCACAATGAAAGTAATGCTCAACAAACAACAAACTGCTCACTGATGCAGACCTTTCTACAGTATGCAAATGCATCAGGAGTACAAAGAGGCCTTCCCCATGTTGCATAGGCTGTATGTCACAGCATTCATCATTGGTGTGTCATCAGCTGCTTTTTCTACCTTGTCCTGCATTCTCACTCATCTCTGCAGATCAATGCTGCATTCATGTAAAAGATATTTAGTATTCAAGAAAAGCATTACAAAAAATCTGGACATGAATCAATTTGTTTCAGAATTTGTCAAGGCTAAGCGCAGACTGGTCCTGGAATTAATTTCTATACACTGGAATCCTAGCTTCCTATAGAAATTACTGCATTGAGCTATTCTTACTGTTCAAGCTCCTCATTGATAATTTACTTAACATCATCTTAGAGCTGAGTATTCAGCAAGTAGCCTGTGTGATTGAACATTTCTTTATACTGTCTCCATTATAGCTTACTCACCTTTGTCTTCTTTTACCTATATTGATGTTTACCTTAGCCAACTATGAATTGCATTCTAGAGGTTCTATATTCCTTTACACACACAAACAAAAATTTATTAAAAAAAAAAAATTAAAAAAATTAAAAAAATTAAAAATAATAATAAAAGGAATGCTGAGATTTCATAGGGGAACTCTAGGCTTCTTTGCCGGGCAAAATGGTTCTTGTCTGGGAGTTTTCACACTTCACACCTATAATAGTTCCATAAAGAACTAAAAAGCAATTGAAATTGTACTTCCCCCTAGGGTCTTTCAGCGCACTTATCCCTGGTTATGGGTATGCACTTTGTTGTACGTCGCTCTGGATAAGAGCGTCTGCCAAATGCCAATAATGTAATGTAATATAATGTATACTATCATTCAGCGTACTTACTTATGTGAGCAAAACATATGATTGATTTTGGGACATACTACAGTATTTCTGTGACAACATTCTGTAGTATGTCCCAAAAGCAATCATATGTTTTGCTCGCATAAGTAAGTACGCTGAATGATAGTATACATTGTTGTACCATTTACAATAACAGAAAAAACAAAAACAGAAAAAATATTTTAAATATAAATAAATATAAACTTTTTACTAAGCATAGTGAAAGGCTACACATATAAATACAATTCTTTCACTGCTTTGGCTTGAACTGCCCTCCATTATTATTAGTTGAAGTCTGGTTTCCTGGGTCATGAACTATTGGTGTGGGATACTCATGCGAGTTTAGTGTCCAGAGTTTGCATACAATAATATTTCACCAGATGTAGTATGATATCCTGGCATCCTATTTGCATCCTATTTGATACTTTCTATGATTTTGGACAGAGGACATTTTTTTGGCATAGTATGAGGTCTTGGATGCAGCAAAACAAATGTGAACTATCAGGCACTCAGAACGGGGGATCCAATAGCGAGACCACAATGAAAGTTCTTTAGAAAATAAGGTCTTTATTTTCTCAGGGTAGGTTGGTACAGCAAGGGTCAATAGCCAGCAAACAGTTATAGCAGGGATAAGGCAGTTCGTAAGTGATACTCCAGGCAAAGGGTCAGATCTTCAGCAAACAGATGTATTGAGGATAATCCAAAGAATAGTCGCGGTCATAGACAATGGGTCAAAACCAAACGGGCTAATTAAACAGAAACACAATCCAGAAATGAAAGTCGATAAACAGAAACAGGTCGAAAAACTACTGGTCAGAACAAGACAGAAGGAATAAGCTACACTCAATGGTCGGGGACGAAACAGGTATCAATACGAAAACGCTGGAGAGTATGGAATAAACACATAACAATCTGGCAACTAACTGCAGAAACAGAGGGGTTTTTATATGCAGGTAATGAGAGGGAATGGGAATTAGGTGGGGAAACAATCAGATGAAACAGATGAAAAAGGTGAAAAGAATGAATGAAGTGACAGGGAGACTACGGTGTGCATGGAGGTAACAAAAACACGAAAATGCTAACAACATAGGCATTCATTCATTCATTATCCTAACCCGCTTATCCTGAATAGGGTGGCAGGGGGGCTGGAGCCTTTCCCAGCATACATTGGGCAGGAATACACCCTGGACAGGTCGCCAGTCCATCGCAGGGCACACATACCATTCACTCACACACTGAGTGTGAGTAAACCGGAGTACCCGGAGGAAACCCACGCAGACACGAGGAGAACATGCAAACTCCGCACAGAGAGGCCCTGGCCGACGGGGATTCAAACCCAGGACCTCCTTGCTGTGAGGCGGCAGTGCTACCCACTGCACCATCCGTGCCGCCAGAATACAGAACCTGAAAAACACAAAACCTAACAGTAAACACAAAAGTTATGTGTCTGTTCAGCCCAGCCGATGTTCACCGGTCATGTCTGCTTTGTTTGCTTTCTTTTTCAGATTTGTAGTTTCCAGAGGCCTCCTTATTGTCCGGCTGGTCCTTCTGTTAATGAAATAAAACATCATACGAGGGATGTCTGCCTTGCTTCACTGACAATTCGTTTTTTGGCCACCCTTCCTTTCTCAATGACCATTTCCATCTTCTCTCTTTTTTCTATTTAGTCTGCACTGACAACATGACTGGCAGCTCCATACAGCTAATGGCCAGGGCTAGGTCCACAGTGCAGGTGATGGTAGCAAATGTCTCCTCTATGCAATCAATAGAACCAGCAGCTCTGTGCAGTTGATGGTAAGTCAGTATCGTTGCCAGAAATATTCATATTGTCCGGCCTGCATAGAACTAGGTGGGCCAGAACTACCAAGGTGGGCATTCATGCCTCCCCTGCACAGTAAAAGGCCAGTTGATAGAAAGTGCTGGCTGTGCTGAACAGTTTTTAGGGCCAAATCCTGCTCAGTCTTGTTGAGTCCATTGTTACTCACAGTGTAACGCCCGGGTTGATGCCAGTACAGTTGATGGTACAAGATAGCTCTCCGGTGTAGTCAATGGTAAGAACTGGCTTGTCCGTACAGTGCTCATGGCTGATACCTGCACTGTGCATTCAGGGTTTAGGGTCTATATCTGCACTGTGCATTCAGGGTTTAGAGCCTATATCTGCTCTGTGGAGTCAGGGTTAAGGGCCTATATCTGTCCTGTGGAGTCAGGGTTAAGGGCCTATATCTGCACTGTGGAGTCAGGGTTAAGGGCCTATATCTGTCCTGTGGAGTCAGGGTTAAGGGCCTATATCTGCACTGTGGAGTCAGGGTTAAGGGCCTATATCTGCACTGCGGAGTCAGGGTTAAGGGCCTATATCTGCACTGCGGAGTCAGGGTTAAAGGCCTATATCTGCACTGCGGAGTCAGGGTTAAGGGCCTATATCTGCACTGTGGAGTCAGGGTTAAGGGCCTATATCTGCACTGTAGATTCAGGGTTAAGGGCCTATATCTGCACTGCGGAGTCAGGGTTAAGGGCCTATATCTGCACTGTGGAGTCAGGGTTAAGGGCCTATATCTGCACTGTGGAGTCAGGGTTAAGGGCCTATATCTGCACTGTAGAGTCAGGGTTAAGGGCCTATATCTGCACTGCGGAGTCAGGGTTAAGGGCCTATATCTGCACTGTGGAGTCAGGGTTAAGGGCCTATATCTGCACTGCGGAGTCAGGGTTAAGGGCCTATATCTGCACTGTGGAGTCAGGGTTAAGGGCCTATATCTGCACTGTGGAGTCAGTGTTAAGGGCCTATATCTGCACTGTGGAGTCAGGGTTAAGGGCCTATATCTGCACTGTGGAGTCAGGGTTAAGGGCCTATATCTGCACTGTGGAGTCAGGGTTAAGGGCCTATATCTGCCCTGTGGAGTCAGGGTTTAGAGCCTATATCTGCACTGTGGAGTCAGGGTTAAGGGCCTATATCTGCACTGTGGAGTCAGGGATAAGGGCCTATATCTGCACTGTGGAGTCAGGGTTAAGGGCCTATATCTGCACTGTGGAGTCAGTGTTAAGGGCCTATATCTGCACTGTGGAGTCAGGGTTAAGGGCCTATATCTGCACTGTGGAGTCAGGGTTAAGGGCCTATATCTGCACTGTGGAGTCAGGGATAAGGGCCTATATCTGCACTGTGGAGTCAGGGATAAGGGCCTATATCTGCACTGTGGAGTCAGGGTTAAGGGCCTATATCTGCCATATGTGGTCAGTGTTCAGGGCTGATCCCTGCTCTGTGCAGGCAGTTTTCACATCATACAGATATGTAATGTGGCATCATTTTACCATACCTTAATATATCTTAATATATAGTTACCTCTGAGATTAGGAAATATACTCACTGTGATCTTGCTACAGTATATAAAAAACCTGGGGGTTGATGAAGACTCAGAAGATACCCTGATCTGCACTGCTGTACTGACTTGTGAACAGCATGTGTCTGGGAATTGCTGTGGGGGATTTATTGCTGACAGGCCCACCTGCAAACAAAGATTTCTTATAGTCTGACAGCATAAGAAAAGGAACAAAAGCCAGCCATCCTCAGTTGTTGCATGCGTGTTTTGAAGAATTGGACACATTTGTTTTTATCTGTATTACTGGCTCTTTGTCCTGACAGCCATTTTCTTTTAGGTTTCAAATTCAGAGAATGAGGCCAGCCTTGTATTTTTCATCAAAACTCAAATTCAACTTTTCTATTCCATGTGTGTTTCAGCATGAATGTAAATGAAGGGGTGGTGTTTATTAAAAAGCAACATACAGAAAGGGGACTTAAATCTTGCCACTTCTCCCTGCTTCGATTTTTGCTGAAATTTCAAGTATGGAAATATATCCATTTACTCATATCAAGCTTTAAACCTGACAAGGGAATAGGCACAGTTGCAGTGTCATTGGACATACACCGTAGCCATTGAATCAGTATTCTTCTAGCATTCACAGAAGCCATTTGAGGACACAGCTTTAAGCTTACAAAGGAATTCTAGGTGAAGCTGTGCATGAAAATAGTTTTTTATACGCTCCCAGGGACAGAAATACCATTTGCATAGGCTTATCAATTATGCCTATCAATTACTTCATATTGAAGTTAGTACACATTTCACAAATTGCCATTTATATTCCTTAGTTGAGAGGCTTTGCCTTTTGCTTTTGGTATTTGATTCATTTTCTAAGGTAATTTAATTTTCCAGTTTACTTAACTGGTAGTCATTCTGTCACAAGTTTTACAACTCTATTTTATAAAAGCAATCTTTCCACTTCAGTCTTTCCTGACTGTGGGTAGATTATTGTATATTTCATGTATTAAGCATAGCATTGAGAGGATAATGAGTTGTAAACGATACCCTGTGAAACACAACAGAAGACTAATATACATATAGTGGGTCCATAATTTTTGGGACAAAGACATACAGTGTCATGAAATAGTATTTTGATTTAGCATATTTGCATATTTTGCATATAATATAATTGCATATTTGTCACACTGAATGGTTTCCAATCTGCAATATTATTACAAAGGGAACCTGAGGAAACACAATACAATCTATGGTCAACTCTATAGACTAGTGTGCATGAAAATCCCAGGACATCAGCAGTTTCTGAGATACTCAAACCACCCTGTCTGCCAACAATCAGTACACAGAAAAAGTCACTAAGATCACATTTTCTACCCGTACTGATGGTAGATGTGAACATTAACTGAAGCTCCTGACCCCTTTCTACACGATTGTATGCATTGCACTGCTGCCACACAATTGGCTGATTAGATAATCGCATGAATAAGTTGGTGTAATGCATATAGTTTAGAGCAACAGACATATCCCTAGACTACACAAGACAGGCTCTGGTATGTGTGCGTGTATGTGTGTGTGTCTGTGTGCCCACACTATACCAGCTGTTTTCAAAGAAAGGGAAGCAAAGTCAAAATCTGGATCTGGCAAGAAGAAAAAGGCAACTAAAATAAGATAAATAGACGACTCATAATCAGAGGAGTGCTTCCGCCTAGTCTGTATGGAGCCATTTTCAAACAGCCACCCAAAAGAGACTTGGGTGCAGTGAGTGAGATGCAAGGGGGCCCATGACGTTTGTACCTCAGGCCAAGCAATTTATTTGTGCCAGAACTGTGGGTCTGAAGATGAGTCTGATTAGTCAGATACCGATAGGCCTATATTGCAAATCAATGAAGAGATTCATTGTGCATTAGTGTGTTTAAACACCATGTCTGTTTTGCTAAGACTTCAAAAGTTTAACACATTATCTGTGTTACATTACATTCCGATTCCAACAATTACCAGGGATCTAAGATTCAAAGTTGAAAGTATTTGTGCTCTGTCAACATTACTGTTTTGATTGAAAGGTATGATTTGCCAGATTCTCTAAGCATGATTGTTTTCATTTGGAGTTCTTTAATTAAATTTAATGTGGTTTTGAATGAATAAAAAATAAATAAATAAATTCACAATTAATTATTAGTGTTATTTGTTGATAATCCAATGTGACAATTTACCCACTGATAGGGTAAGTTGTCACATGTGCACACTCTCTATTTAACTGTCTACAACGCCATACTGAAATAAGATATCCATATGTATGAATACAAAATATGTGCCCAAGACTTCCTTCTTTCATTTCGTATGACATTTATACCATTGTAATGTATTGCAGTAAATGTAAGACAGTGAAAAGTGACAACACAGCCCGCTCTCCCCATTCAACTCCCAACCAGTTTGCAATCGCAAAATAATAATCCAGTTATTTATCTTGAGAAATCTTGCAATACCACTTGTCAAACTCAACTTGTCAAACACTTGACGTGTCATTTATCATTGTCATTTTTCCCTTAAAACCCATCTCTTGCTGTTTTTCATTTTGTTTTGCTTCAAAAGTAATAAAAAAGTGACGTTTCTGATTCTAATCAGATCTAAGATGAGCTGTGTTTTATTCGGCCATGTGCCTCTCATCTATGCTGTGAGCTTGCAGCACTGCTGTTTTAATTTCCCATCCATCAACATGTTACGGTCACATTACGGCCACCTTGCCTTGTAAGGGAGTTCAACTGTCGGTGGAAAAAGTAACGTCACAAACAGCCAGATGGTCAGATTTATCTTCCCAACTTTATCTTTGCTGTAGTCCGTTCCTTCCCAACCTGCGCTGTAATGGTGTGATGGTTGTCACGTGTTGGTAGTCACACTGCCTATATCGCGCTCCCTAGAAGGCGCTGTACAAAGATTTTTCCCTAAGCAGTACCTTACCTTATTGAGAATTTTGCTATGAAAGGTTGGTGATAAAACTGTTTCATTTAAACAGTCAGTGTGTTCTAAATAAACATCTTTGTAATAAATATTTAAAATTGCTACAAATGTAGAACTTATTTCTGCAATATTTATTTACATTTTTACTGAAAACTCTTTATCTTATATTAATCCAAGAGGATAAAATGTATGCATACTATTACCTAAGTCTTAAATGGTTGCACAAGTGTTGAAATGACTCTTATATGACATGCTGAAATTCAGTGAGTCACAAGTGAGTAAAAAGTGTGAGAACCATTGCTGGTCTATTCTTTTTTTTTTTTTTTAGATATTTTTTAGGCCTTTTTCAGCTTTATTGGACAGTATACAGTATAGAGAGACAGGAAGAATGGGAGCGAGAGAGAGGGGAAGACATGCAACAAATGTCAGACGGTCGGATTCGAACCGCTGACGTCGCGGCTCGCAATGAGCAATGATCTACAGGCTGCGCCACCGAGACACCCCATTGCTGGTCTATACTGCCTCAAACAATTACATGGGATCCAGAAAGCTTTTATTTAGCTGAACAAAATCATACAAGTCATACAAGTGATCATACATCATCACTATCGTTTTCCTTCATCGAGACACTTGTTAGTGTGCTTTTGTTGCTCGCTAAAAAATGTAATTGTTAAACCCAAGTTTCATGCTACATATTTTACACTGAATATTTGCAGATTATCCTCTTCTAAACATTTTTATAAATGTTTTTTTTTTTTTGGAGTTAAGTTAATTATAGCTCCAGCAGGTTTGGGTAAAAAAAGAAAAGAGAAAAAGATTAAGAAGTTGGCCATTTCGGTCAAGTGTCCATTTCATTGTGAAGCAGCTGCGTGTTCATTTCCGATTGATTAGCCTGAGCGCTAGCAAGCTTGTTAATCAAGGGAAATCAATGAAAACAGGTTGAGATTAAGTTTAGAAAGTTTTGTCAAAAAAGACCTCTACAGTTCATGAATAATAATTCTCAACATAATGAAGAAAAACCCCCAAGCAGCTGTCCGACAGATCAGAAACACTCTTCAGGCTGCATCCTGTGTGGATGTGTCAGTGACTACTGGCCACACTTCAAAAACAGAACTACAGAGGCTACACTGCAAGATGCAAACCACTAGTTAGCTGCAAAAACAGAATGACCAGATTAAAGTTGGCTAAGAAGTACCAAAAAAGTATTGTGTTGTTAAGAGCAAATTGTCGAGGCCAAAAGGAACTGCCCAAGATTAAAAGCATGTCCATTCATTTCTTAAATATGGTGGTGGGGCTGTGATGTTTTTTTTACATGTGGCTGCCAGAGGTACTGGCTCACTTGTCTTCATTGATGATGAAACTGTTCATTGCAGCAGAATTTATTCTGAAGAGTACGGAAGAATGCTATCTGCTCAAGTTTAAGTAAATGGCGTGAAACTCATTCGATGGCACTTCATCCTACAGCAAGACAATGATTCAAAACATACTGCTAGGAGAAGATTTTTGTGTGAAAACATTGTAACAAGACCATCGTAAATCCCTTCCTATCACCAACCAACACTCTCTACCAGAACACTGCATAGCTGTACAATAATCCAAGCTCATTGGTTGGAAATTGGTTCTAATTGCCAGAGCTAATAGCGTGTGTATGAGTGGGGGTTCACAGAGAAGGGGGAGGGATAAACAGTGTTGTGATTTGAGGGTGTTTGTTGCCGCAATTCCCTTCTTGACTGTTAGAAGTCTGAAATTACCTATTGTACCTTTAAGTCAACTACCCCAAAACCAAGCAGAAGCATCATCATCAGAAAATATACTCAACACCTGGTGATGTCTATGGGTCACAGATTTCAAGCACCAAACAGACTACTTTCACAACATTAATATGTTGCAAACAATACAAAGCACGCATGAATCCCAAAGTGTCAGTTACAGAGCCAAATCAAGAAAAATGTCTTTGTCCCAATTACGGAGCTCACTGCATTTTAAAACTTTGAAGTCTCCAAATTGGGAATCCCCAATTCTTATGTTAGTCCTCATCACTTCATTGTGTGGCTTGTGCAGACAGACTGCGGGATTGATCTCAGGGGGATAGCTGGTAGGCAGAGACAAAAGGTCCCACGAAATTAAAGGTGTCTATTCCTGTGCGATGCTACAGCCAGTTAGGTGCTACCCTGCAAGGCAGCCAGCCACAACCAGCACAGGCACTGTCCAGATTCGATAGCACCATAAGCACTAGAGCGGTGCATTAATAGGATGAGACACCCAGCAGCCTAGATTACTTTTTTATGGAAGTGCCAGCTGGTGAATGCATGTCAATTAAAAAAAAATTAAGGGTATCAGCCTTTTAAAAGACAGTGGTTTTTGTAACATTGCAAAAACACTGCAATTTAAAGCATGAAAATCCAGAAACATAAAACTTTAATTAACTCGAGCCACTCTGGCAATAGCACCATGACAGTGCCCTGCGGGATCGCCCTCCTGATGAGAACAAATCTGTGAAGACATTTCTGCCAAAGGACAGCTCAGGTCAACTGGCAGCTGATGCCAATCATCTGGGCAGGCAAGGCCAGTAAACTGGGGTAAAACCCTGGGGAGGGGGGGTTACCAAAAAGTGTGTGTGTGTGTGTGTGGGGGGGGGGGGGGGGGGGGTTAGCTTCAGGTAAGATTTAAGCTTAAGTCTAGGCGGCCATTGGAGAATTAC
Source organism: Conger conger (assembly GCF_963514075.1). Lineage (NCBI taxonomy): Eukaryota > Metazoa > Chordata > Actinopteri > Anguilliformes > Congridae > Conger > Conger conger. Next base: position 45,432,083 of record NC_083761.1, on the reverse strand, counting down.
TGTACTTGCCAGATTCATGACAGCAAACCTTGATTAAAGGGGAGTTCATTATTGTTTTCCACTTTGTTCTCATTTTCACAAAATCAGTTGTCAGCTCTAATTTAAACCACTTCCCTCAATTCTTTCCTGCTGCAGGACTGTTCAGAGATGTGGCAGAACGGGATGTCACAATTTGTGGCCAGAGAAAACAAATGTCTGGGAAAGACTACCCAACGGAAAACTGCTTTTACATCAGCAAAGACTACACTTCCCCCTCAGCAAATAATTACCGGTGTCAGCAAAAAAACAACAAAATGTATTCAGTGTGGTTGATGCCCACATTTGACTATCAGTCAATCAGCTGGGAAATATAAGAGCAGAGATCAACCTTGACGAACCTAAGGCATATTATCATTATGTGCTGTGATTTTATTGATCCATACACATGATTAATGATTGCTGTATTTGGAAATGTCATTATAAAGTTCAGCTTGGCACAAAAAAAAATTGAAAGTGATTGCAAAATAGGCAAAGTCCAAATTAAATCCAATTAATATTGGAATCATATGATGGAGCATGGCCAACGGGTATGACCTGAACTACGATCTTTAAGACCTTTGCACCCTGCCCCCATCCTGATTTAGGAGCTCAACCCTCTAAAATCCTCTGCGGTTCCCTGGGTCCTGCTCTTAACAACACATCCCCAGGGGTATGCTGTAACTTATTCTCTGCCTTCGCTGTGAGTCTGACATCCCTCTCCCTTCCCCCCGATTTCAATAAGCTCTCATCTGTAAAGACCTCAGGACTCCCGGGAAAGCATACTTAATACTCAAATATTTTTTTAACTGTGAAATTTAATACACAGTTCCCCGTGGCTGCCACTTTCCATTATCTTTGAACTTTCGATATATCCTTGCGTGCCTTTTACTGCATGTTGGGTATCATCTTTAAGGCGGAAGATGATACAGAATCGCAGATATTGTTGTCCCCATAGTAACCACTGAAATCGTGCCTGGCACGTACAGCATGCGATGGAAAACCGCGCTGCAGTCCTCAGCGAAGAGGAGGATGCACATTCCCGCCGCGAGGGTACGGCTTGACGACAACGAGAAAAAGGACGAGTCTGCCTTGCAGAAGTGCAGCGCGAATAAAAAGGCGACCTTAACAACTTGATTTAAAGGTGGCTGGGACCTTCAAAAGAGGCCCCCTGAGGGGGGCTTGGCGTGAAACCCACAGTCAGGGTTGGGCTCTCTCTTGTCGCTGCCAAGCTTACTTAGGCAGGGGTCCGACTGGGGCCGGTTCCCACAAAGAGCTTCAGAGAGCTCTTAGGAGATGATCTTTCCCCGCAGGAAATTGGCGTACTCCTTCCTGTGCAGCACGCGGTGCATTTTGAAGGTGTTGGGCGAAGCTTGGGAGAAGGCCAGCATGTGTCCGCGTAACTCCTGGAAGGCCCCGCCACCCACCAGCTGCACCCTCATTGGCCCAATGCTGCCTTTGTGCCTAAAAGATTTATAGACGGCCGAGTCTTCTTGGAGACAGTGATCCAGCTGGAGGAGAGAGAGAACGAGAAAAAAGAAAAGAATGGGGGAGAGGGGAAGGGAGAGAGGAGTGCGGAGGGGAGAGCCAGAGATTCAGAGAGGGAGCCCCCTGGTTCATGCATAATGCATCCTCAGAAATAATTCACACAATCTCCAGCTTTTAAAAGCCTCCCTGCCTCTCTGCCTGTCTGTCTCCCTTTAATGTGCAAAATACAGCCTGTCTTGTGGCACAGGAGGATATTAGTCCCAACTCCAAACATGCAGAGTCAGTATATAGAAACTACTGTGCATTTAGTTTTAACCCTATCCTGAACTCCTGCTTAACATAACTGCATGTGTTATATGCTGATCTCTGCTGACAAAGCTTTTGAAAATTATCATGGGAGGAATACATTAGTGTGCAGTGATGATTATACACTTAACACAATGAAGATAAATCAGAAACCAAGTACTATTCAAGTATTTATTTCATGCAATATTGGCTCATGTAGATGAAAATAAGAAAACAGATAACAATATATTGTGAAAACAAAAATAAGTATTTTTTGGAGAAAAACGTCAATATCTAGTGTGGCCACCCTGTGCTCTGATTACAGCATTTAATTGTTCACATATTTTTTATTTCTTCACTCGTTAGTTCATTCCAAAGAGATTCTTTCGATGTTACAACAGATTTATTTATCTGGGAATCCAGCAAATCCCAGATTTGCTCAATCAGATTAAGGTCTGGACTTTGAGCGGGCCAAGTCATAACTTTTATGTCACCAGATGATTCTTTTCATCAAGTGACCAACCGGCATCATGTAAGGCTACAATGTGGCTACGAACAATCTCAGAGAGCTCCTTCCGTCGTGCCATCTTGTTTAACACTGTGACACCGCTCAAAGTTTGTGTTACCTTAAATACTGGAACAATTGACCATCAGAAGTAATTTTGCAGAATAATGTTGCTTCAAACCAGTTTAAACAAATTGTTTAGCATCAAAAATGATGGAATGAGCCTTCAAACATGCATTCATGCTATGCAAAAGTTAAAAAATGATGTGTTCAGTGTTTCTGTTTCTTAGCCATACTTGTACCCAAATGTAATTTTGGGAATTATTTTTTTGTTCTCATTGCCTACAATAGTATTTTTCAATGCATTTTCACCCAATTTTTTTAAAAGAAGTAATATATTAGGACCCCTTTTAGACAAATGTGGTGGTGTATAATCATCACTGCACACAACTGTAATGTTAAAAAAATGGTCTGGATGCTAATGAGAAAAAAGTCGTAATACTTTACAATAACAGATATGCAATTCTCTACATACAAAGCAGTATAGTACATAGACATACTTGCAACATACATAATAAAACAAGCAATTCAATAATACATGCAGAGACAAATGTTTCAAATGTCAAACAGCTTTCTTTGACACGTCATATTGAGCATCATATGCCACATGTTGCCAAACAGTGGGCTCCAGAATTATTGGCATCCTTCATAAAAATAGCTTATGATAAACAACATAGATAATGATCTATATTTTATGTTCAAACATATGGGGTAACTATATACTATTATTTCAATACACAAATATTGTAAATATAATCAAACAAAGTGAAATTGGCAAGACAATTTGACTTTAATTTAGTTCATCTCAGGCTAAAGGAACTATATTGTGTCATTCCATCACTTCCAGTTTCACTAGAGTAATGGGGTAACAAGTAAATGAGCTAACAAGCATGCAAAATGCCTTTGTCAACCATCAGCATGGGAAAAGACTCATCTTTGCCAATAGTGTTTGCACAAAGTATTAAACCAGGGGTGCCTAAATGTGGAACCCATTTTTTGGGAAAATATATTTTTTATAAAAAAAATTAGGTTTCTTATCTTCGCCTGGAGCTTTGATAAAGAAACCATGGTAAAGAAAGTAGTAAGCTAGAAATAAAGACATCATGCCATTCAGGCAACTTTCAGTCTTAAATCAAGGCTGGCAGACTCATTTGCAGTTGTGTGACTTCCTGTGGCAGGAAGTGCAGTACACTTGAATGTTACTGTGAGCTTTCCTGTCTGGGCCCATCCCAGAGTGGCAGACACCTGTCTTTCCTGTTACCCGGGTGACACTCAATACTCCTATAAAACCACACCAAGGGGTTCCACTGGGGAACGTGTCTCAAGACGCTGGTCACATTCAGCTGTTCTGAAGACACTGAAACACTGATTGCGTTGTCATTACACCTGATTCAGGCACTGCCATAAGGATGTAGGAGGCTGGTAGAGCAACCTCTAATATACCTATTGATTCAGTGTTTTTTTTTTCCTTTCCAGGTTCCGAGGTTCTGGCTTTAAACACCCTCTCTAATAGCTATATACAAGCTAATAATATAAAGTATACGGCTTTAACTAGCAAATGTACTATTGTTGAAAAACCAGGTGACCATTCCTTCCTCTACAACAAGTATGACATTTAAAGAGTCAACTTCCTCCACACACATTACACAGCATGAATGGCCAGCGGAGGAAGAGAGGTTGTGGAATGTGCTGAAAGACATGAGTCAGCCAAGGCTTATTTTCAGAAACAGTGACAATCTCCTGCTCCATACTGACTCAGAAGGGTGGTGTCAAGGGCGTTGTCTGTTAAAACCCAGACCCATAGCTGTGGTCCTTGGTCATATGACCGAGTCTGAGGGGGAAGTGAAAGAGCCCCCCCCCCCCCCCCGGCAGGGTTGGCTGTGCAGTGCCTGTGTTTTTCGGAAAGACTTCCTCACCTTGTAGCGCTGCTCCTCAGTCAGGTTTCTCACCCCCTGCAGCTCCAGAAACACTTGATAGTGGGGGTCAGAGCCACCGGAGGACTCGCCTTTGACACAAGAGTTGTCAAATCAGAGTGATTTTACAGCAAAGAGTTAAAACCGTGAAACTGCGTGAAATCTACAGCTGGCACTTACATATCTTTTCTGCCCGAGCAAGAACGGTAATACTCTCGCATTCCACCACCTTTGAGTACTTTAAAAAATATATACAGTGCAGTATATACTCCAGCACATTGGATTTGAAATTAAACAATTAATACAAGGTTGGACTGTCACCTTTTAAGTTTGCAAGGTGCAGACTTAGAAGCCAACTGTCTAATTACTTTTGTTCCCCCAAGATGGGCGGCTATGTATTAAAAAAAGAATATAATTCCTACACAGATAAAATATGGATGTAACTAGCCTCAAATTAAAGGTGACAGTCTGCACATTAACCTCATAGTCATTGTTTCATTTCAAATCCGATACACTGGAGTACAGAGCCAAAATAACAGAAATTGTGCCACTGTGCAAATACTTACGGATTGCACTGCAACAAACATATCGAAGAAGTTTGTGGATATACTCATTCTAACATTCTAACTCATCCTAACATCAACAGCAGAGAAAAGGACACTGAACAGGATGCTGGCAATCATGGACAATGACCGCCACCCACTATATAACACACTAAACCAACAGAAGAGCATCTTCAGCAGCAGACTCCTGTCTCTGACATGCTCAACAGACAGGTCAAGAAGGTCCTTTGTTCCATGGGACATTCATTTATACAATACACAAAACGGGAGGAGATAACTGGACTTTTCACCATGAGTCTCTTTCTGCTCCTTCCACCACATCACGCTGTCTCTACTGTTTACTGTTTACTTTGTACTTTTTGCACTACCATCTTTGCATATTTATTGGATTGCACATTTATTTAATTTAACATAGCACCTTATTTTTTTTATTTATTACCATAGCACCTTATTTCAGATTTTTTTACTTTTGATCTTTATGTGTGTGAGATATGTCTGTATATATGTGTATGTATAAGCTACTGAATGACTAAAATTTCCCTCGGGATGAATAAAGTATCTATCTATCTATCTATCTATCTATCTATCTATATCTATCTATCTATCTATCTATCTATCTATCTATCTAACTCTAAAACCCAAGTCAAAAAAGAGCTGTGTCTGAACTTCCAGCATGTGCTTGTGCTCCAGACAATCTCAGAGGTTTCAGAAGAAATTAAATAAGTCTATGAAAACAACAGACAATCAAGTTTTTAGGACCAATTCCAAAATAACCGGGCTACATCCACTGAGAGTGTAAAAACAACATTTTCAGAGACAACATTTTTGACAGTTTAAATGTAAATGGTGTTTATGATATGAAGGCTAACCATGTAATGTTGTGCAAATAAGAAAAACTTTGTTCTGTTTGAATTGCTCATTATAACGAGGTCTGGGTAGAAAAATAATTTCGTTATGGTTCAACTTTATGATGTTTTTCTGCCAAACCGACTTGTAAATCTTAAAACAACCTATTCAGGAAGACTGCCTGCACATAGGTTGTAAACACTTCTCTAATTTTGTTGAGGTTTCCTACCAATTCCCTGCATGCTTCTGTGCAGACCTGTCACAGCCCTGTAGTATGAATAGAGTATAAGTCTCCTCACTTGACCTTTTTCTTCTTTTAACATCGAGCAGCCAACCAATTCCATCTTACCCAAAATTCCACTTTCTGCACAGCAGTAGTCCACTAGCTCCGCGCCGGGCCACTGACGGACTGCTCTCATCAGGGCTGCCAGAAACATGGCCTCAGACACTTTCTCCCCTCGAACGTTCAGCATTTGTCCACGCCTGTTGACATATCACACACAGACACAGAGGTCCAGACACCTGACACTGCATAGGCCTACAGTAGCTATAAGCTTTTATATACTGACAGTGATTGAGCCACATACAATAATTAAGGTCTGTACTATACCTGTACTGGAATTCCACCACTGGGCATTGATTGTGGAATCCAACCACTTTCACCACATCTCCTATGCGGTACCTAGGAAGACAATAGTAACAGCAGATTTGTAGTACATTTCTCTCCTTGTCCCAACTAAAATACTGGCGTTTGTATGCCTTCATATAACTCAGTTCTATTACATTAATCAAATATATTCTTAATCTTCCATTCTAGTAAGAGGAAGTTAGTTAGTCTAGTTAGAGCAAAGTGAAATAGGCTGAAGACCATGAAAACTCTTATGACATCTAGTGGCCACCAAATTAAATAAACCTAAAATGCTTTTTCAGACACTGACCCTCATCTGTACTCAGATTTACAGTGATTAAAACAACAGTGAAGTGTCAAAAGTCTCAATAATATAAGTAAAACTTACACTACTCAATAAGTAATTTAGAAAGCTTTATGATACTAAGATCTTTGAGGACATCTAATGTTAAGGTAGAAGCAAATGTTTGGAGAGCTGAAAGTGGGTAGATACTAGACACTATTGTGTATAATTATAATCCGAGTTGCTGTTCTGAGGCATCCTCAAGAGACAGTTAAAAGTATTCGCCCAGTTATAAGTTGATTGACACCAACAGCAGGGGATTCATGCCCCTGTCCAATCAACAGCTCAAATTAAGCAATGATGATCCAAGTTGGAGCAAGGAACAGATGCATATCCATATCCATTGGTAAATGGTCAAATATTTAGGCTCCCTGTGGTATGAATGCACAATCTACAACAGTTACATGTACAGTATGCAGACCTGGATCAAATGTGTAATTATTATAGATTCTAATATTTTTCTGTGCTCAACTGACCTTGCCTGGTGCGATTGAGCCAACCAAGAGGACCAGAAGGTTGGGGTTTGCACTTTTCGAGAGTATTTATTTGGTTTCAATACACCAGACAAGCTCAGGAAAGCATAGGAAAGCATTTGAATCCAAAACGGTTACATATTTAACCCAGCACAGAGACATTACTCCCAGTCTTCCCAGGAAATCATTAGGGTGTCAAACCTGAAGAGACCAGATGCGTTGGTGACCACCAGCTCGTACGAGAGCCCCTTCTGGACCTGGTCCATCAGCAGGGTTTGCGGCTGCTTCTCATCCAAACTGGCCTCAGGCAGGAACTCACAGAACATGGAGCGTGGACAGAGCAAGTACTGCCGCTGGTCCTTCTCTGGCCACAGGTTTACCCCAATGAGACCTGCTCAAACACACAAACCCTGAATTACATTTTCAGATTCACCCGCATGCACACACACACACACAATGTGTACACACACAGGCATGCGTGTACACAAACACATACAGTCATGGGGCACTTAATTCAAATCTCCATCGTAGAGACATATGAAGCACGTGTCCCCCCAAATACCGATACTTTTCTCTGCAATACATGACTGTATTATAGTCATAGCTATCACCGAAATATACTCCAGAGCCCTGTTACTCAAATCACGGGCTGGGTTCCATTCCAAATTGTATGCTTTCATCCTGATGTACCCTTCCTTCAAGGGGGGAATCCCCACGATGCCTGGATGAATATGCCTGGATATGGAGGCCAAGCCAAATCGGGTTCGCTTCTGAATTATGAAAGGGGAGGGGGCAATTATATTCCCTTTTCCTCCCTCCCACCAAGGGTATAAAATGCAAGCTTCCAGCAAGAGGGGAAATCCAAAAATGTTCTATGTGTGAAGTAGAGAGGAGCAATTCAGTGCGCTCTCAAACAGAAGAGATGTTATTTCTTTGTTGGAGTTTGGGAATAATTCATGAGGGCATATTCAGGAATGGAAGGGGGATTACGAACTGGGAATTTAACTTTGTCAGATACTTCAGCCTACAACATGTTTTTGTTTGTGTTTTTGAGTAAGGTTTAATAAATACTCACTAGTGTTTTATAAGACCGGCTGGTGTGTTTTTATTGCCACTAAAAATAAGTTATGGTGGTTTTTATTAATTATTCATGAACATTCCAAAGTCACCTGACGGAAAAAGAAAATGCTTGTGCACGGAGCATGCTCATCGCCTATGCTCCCTGGCAGAGCACCTGCTAAGTTTTGTTTGTTATACATCACACATTTAGTTGGTAAATACCTCCCTTGAGAGAACACAGCAGGGGAAGGGAATGTGTTAAAGTGGAATCAAACCCAGTCACAATCCTCGAGGGCCAAAAACTGCTAAAGTAGTTTTCCACCATCCCTATACCTGGGAGTGAGGTGTGAAGATACTCTGGCCAATTAGTCGCACTAACAGTTCAGTTAATTACCTGGAAAAAAATAAAACCATGCCAAATTTGGACTCAAGGGCCAGATTTGAGTATCCATTTTCTAGAGTAGGGATTAGCAACTAACGGGCTATGAGGTGCAGGTTTTCCACCCTCCCTATACCTGGGAGTCAGGTGTGAAGATAGTAATTCGCTTATTATCCGAACCAAGCAGGTAAAATAATTCGTATAAGTATAATAATCAGGTGGTGTAGCACACAGTTGAAACAAATTCCTGCAGACAATGCGGCCCGCAGGACGTGGAGTTGAGTGGCGCTGGTCAACACTGACACAGGGAATGGGCTCACGCTAAAGACGAAGTCATGAAACACTCTACTGCATGTCTATCCGTTTGACATTATAGTCAGACTGTGTACTTAAGGTGGGGACGTGGCCAGACCTTCAGTAGCAGCATAGAATGGGGAGTAGAAGGGGACGCCCCGGCAGTAGTGCTGCCTCAGCAGCTCTCCGTAGATGTGATTGGAGCCGGAGTCCACGGCCAGCACCAGGTTCAGCTGGGGCCACAAGCGGAGTGCGATGCCCTCGAAGCCCTGCTGGAACTCGGCCTTCAGCCGGGCCGCCCGCTCTGGGTCCTGCGTCAGCAGCCGGTCCAGGCCGCGCCGCACCCCGTCCTCGATGGCCAGCCGGGGGCTGACCCGGCCCAGCTCCACATCCTCCACCAGCTCCTGCCACCTCTCCTGAAGGCAGAGCGTAGACAGAGAAACATCACAGGGCTGCTTCGGTCTTTTTGTTCAACTGCCCCTGCCAGACATAATTCTCAACCAGCAATAACTGCTTTTATGTCTATATACTGTAGACCAAGGATCAGCGACTCACGGTCCGTAAAGGAACTGCAGTTTTTTTTCCTGATATAGACGAAGCATGGAATCAGTACACCCACAAAGCTTTCAACGGCATCCCATATCTTAGCAATGTGTTTGAAATGACCTGATATGACCGAATTCCCACTAGTGTTCTGCCTGAGCAAATACCACTGCATGATAATTTCGGTGAATGCCAGGTCAAAATGGACATATCCACAAAAGCACAGAGCCAAATTCAAATGAACTCCAAATAATTCTCACCCATAAAATTGAACTGATATACACATTGAATTTGAGTGTACAGCAATACTGCTCTTGGCTGCCTTCATAAGCAGTGTACCTGCATGAAACAGAAGGCGTAAAAGACAGAGGCGGCAAAGTTGGACTCCAGGGTGCCCACGCTGCAGTCCTTAAGGGCGAAGAGCAGGTGCAGGTAGAGAGCGTCCGGCTCACTGGACACCTGGAAGGCAGGCGCAGGGGTGGTGTATAGGGTTAGCATGTGGCGGGAGGAGGCAGGGGTGGAAGAGTTTGGTCCAATGGGGATGCCTGCTTCTGACTGGCGCAAAGTGGGTGTGTAGAAGAACTTGGTGGTGCGCTGTAGGCTCTCGCTGGCGGGAAAGGCCTTCCTCATGGCATCCAGGCACACAGCGACACCCTGCATGGATACGCAGGGCAAAACAATGCACAAAAATTAAACAATGAAATTATTCATATGAACTCAAAATGCCAAGATATGAAAAATACAGTACTTTATTCATGTTTCAATGGAAGCAACCAACATCATACATTAATTTAATAAAAAATAGATTCTCAAAATCAAGGTTTCATAATGCAAGGCGTCTTTCTCTGTAATGCTAGATAAGGTTATACATTTGGATGGATTTTGAACCATTCCTCTATGCAGATCCTTTCAAGATTCTTCACATTCTGCACACTTCAGTCCAGCGCACAGGTTTTCTTGTATGGATTGTTCTGAATCACGTGACAATTTCCTTGATGACATTTTTGGCTGTGTTGGAGGACAAGCGGCCGTAGCAACTGGTCGCAACTCGTTCACTTCAGTAGTCAAACACAGGAGTCAAACTAAGCCTAGATGAGACGGCTTCCATTATGAATTATTATGGTGGCGCCCAGTCAATATCAGTTTTTTTTAGTTTTTTTAAATAATGGTTTGATTGTGTAGGGGTCCTCGCACGGGCCGCCGAATAACGCAGGGATTTTACTCTCTACGAAACCGGGGTTAAATGTTAAATGTTGTGTAGCAGTATAACTGCAAAAAGTAATCAGTCTCATAAAATTACTATTATCAGAAATATCTAACCACAAATTTAGTATTTTAATTAATAATTAAAATAACCAATACTAATGATTAAACATACCGATAACCTGAAGGTTGGAAGTTCTTCGAAAGACTGCTTTAACTCTGCTCTCATGTCTATGCGATTCCAAAACGGACACCGGGGTTTAATAAAATATTTATTAAACAAACATACAAACACATAACAGATAAACTAACGGGAATTAGTAGGGGAAGTTAGTAGGTTAAGTTAGGGCGTGTATGTGTGTGTGTGGGCGCGCGTTGAACAAAGGAAAGGTGGGAGTAGCTAGCTTGAGTAAGCTTGAGTTCTGGCTGTGGTAATGAGTTAGAGTTAGCTGTGAGAAGGGACTACTTGCGTAGTTTTACTCTATATATGCGCAAAAGACGGCGAATCAATTCACGTACATATATGTAGCTAACCAAACACATTACAATGGTAGGATGGTAAACATCGAAAAACAGATTCACAAAAACAGTTAAGACTAAACTAAACACTGGCTATGCCTGAATGTTTGTTTTCTCACTGAGTCCATACGCATTGCTGGATCCAAAAGACATGCTGTCCTTGTAGAAGCGGCATGGTGCTGTGAATGGTGTCCGGGAGAGATGCGCAGGCTGGGGTGTTCCCGTCTTAGCAGCGCATTGTCGTCTGATCCGCTGGTCCTTTTCCAGGTGTAAAAGTTCGTTGCGGTTTCGTTGTTGAGCTTTATTGGGGTAAACTGATGTAGCGTTCCGCGTACAACAATTTCCACTCACTATAGGCCACGTAGTTACCGCGAGGTAACTGGGTGTGTCCGTAGGCCTGGTAGTGCGCTGTGCAGCATTCAGCCTCTGTCCGAGTCTCGGAGCAGATGAGCTGAAGCGAATGGCCAAAAAGGGTGCGTCGAAGAGAAGAAGCAGAAGAAGCAGAAAAAGCCGAAGAGAGATCCCAAGAACGTGTCTTGCTCTTATACGGGACCGTTTATTGCTCCCGCCATTACGGGATTGGCTGAACCAAGTTAGACGTCATTCGTGGTGGACGTCGCAGAATTTTCCTGTGAGAATGTGGAAGTTGTAGTCCCTACAATTGTTAACCTGTAACAGAAGAAAACAAAGATCTTCACTGCTGCAGCAACCATCTGTGTGCCGTCTGTAGGACTGGGTTGCACCGGCTGTAGGTTACTTCCATTAAAACATAGATTGAACGAATGTGCTGTGGTCAGATGAGCCCAAAATTCACCTTCCGCATGCCTTGTCCTTCCTCCTTAACCAAAGCTAGACACTCCCCTTCTCTGCTTCCTCAGCCAGCTCCCTCACCACCTTTCTCAGCCTGGGTCCTTTCATTCCATGCTCTTTAGGAAGCACTGGGTGGATGTTCCCAAGAAACCTCTGCATCAAATTTACATAGGTGACCACTCTCCACCCTGCTTCCCTGAAATCAGCTGCCAGCTCTGAGTACCTTTCCATCTTCCTCTTATAGGGTGCCTCAATCCCTTCCTCCCATGGGACTGTCAGCTCTGCTATTACCAAAGATCTGGATGTGGTGGACCACAGCACGATGTCTGGCTAAAGAGTGGATGAGGTGATCTTGGTTGGAAACTTGAGTTATCAGTGTCAGGGCAGTTCTCTCTCCCTGGATGATTTTCTGTACTGCATCACCTTCTGTCACAAAGTGGATCAGCCATGGTCGCGCTGGAGGGTGGCGTTTGTTCGCTTCCACCCTGCCTGCCTCCAAGATCTCTGCCAGCGCGGTCTTGCACATAGACAGGATGTGCTGTAGACTCGGATTTGTGGCTATTCTCCTTGGAGCTGCACCACAGGCACAGGTTACCGGAGCTTGGGAGAGTGTCCTAAGTGGACCTAATGAGGAAACTCAGCCTGGCTTGAGGCATCTTCCACAGTCTGTCCAACTTATGACCGTTGTCCACACATTCCCAGGTTGTACAGCTTCCTTGTTGGCACTGCCTGACTGCTTTGATCTTGTACTGCTCCTCTTCTGTCCTGACAACTCCTGATTCCATATCAGTGGAATACACCGAGAACCTGACAGACTCAGTAGTACCAAAATAGTATTAAAAAACAACATGCTGTAGTCTTAACTATTATGGTGCCATTTATTCATGTGGTAACTTACAAGAATTAGGAGACACCTGAGGGAGAAAAGACTGAATGTGAAATGCCATCTGGATCCCAGTTCTGACACTGACCTGTAAGAAGAACTCTGTGTTGGTATCCTTCGTGCTGAGCAGCATACTGCTGGCTCCAGATGTGCCAGAAGTCATAGCCAGGATAAGGGGTCTCCCAGCGATCAGCACCCCCTCTGCCCCTGCAGCTACACGCTTGACCAGGTCACGGTAGTGCTCATACTCCGTTAATGGGTGATGCTGGCAAAAAGCCACAGAGTCTAAAAAAATAAATTTTTATGATTATAGGCTTAATTACTTTTTTTTTTTTAATACAGTGGTCAATCACATTTGTTTAGTTTAAGGCATTCCATCATCTAAATGTACATTTCTGTCATTTCCAAAGGTCCAGGGGTCAGTGCGAGTTATTATGGAAACCATTAATCTTCAAATTATTCAGGGAAATATGGTGAATGGACTATGTTCCAGTGGAAAAACAAAGCAGTATTTTGTGTAGTCAACTCTGTCACCTGCTATTCTGAACTTAAAAAATATTATTTCTAAGCACATTTCCTCACAGATTCCCATGTTTGATACACATGCTCTGGTTAGACCTAACATTACCTTTGATTGCACTGAACTCGTACAGACGTCCATAGTATGTGTTTGCATTTTTGCGCAGACGCTTGAGTAGCGTTTCCTCCTGCGCTTTCCTGATGTCACACGTGTCTGCTTCCAGACGTTCCCTCTGTCGTTTCCCCAGCCAACCCACGACTTTCATGGCCACGTATTGAGTGAGAAGGCTGCCCACAGATCTATTCTGCCCCTTTACCCTCCAGTCAATGTCTCTCCACAGAAGCGCCATTCCACCCACAGAGAAAACTCCAACAACGATTGAGACAGGAGAGGGTATCCCAAGAAGTCCTGTTACACAAGGCATGAGATAACAGACACAATCATAGGAAGGCACTGATAATCGCTTCATCAAGAAACACATGATACAGTGAGCTCCATAACGTTTGGGACAAAGACACTTATAGCTCTGTAATGGAACAATTTACATGTGGTTAATGTGCAGATTTTCAGCTTATATGTCAGGGTATTTTTTATACATATTGATTTCACTATGTAAAAATGACAGCACTTTTTTTTGGACAGTGCAGTGATACTACGTATAGTGCAGACCGTAAGTATTTGGACAGTGGTACAATTTCTGTTCTTTTGGCTCTGCCCACCACCCATGCTGAAAAAAAACAGCCCAAGCTAGGTTAAAACCACCTACTTAAACCATTGCTTTCATGATTAAAAATGCTTTAAACTGTATAAACGTGTCTATAAACACTTAATATGTGTACTTATATAAGCAGATAATCATAAGATAATTGCATTGAAAAGTTACATTTTTTTATTCTTAACTTTTTAAAAGTGTTATGACATGTTATGATTAAAAACTGGTAATTTCTGCATAAAAATACAGTGTAATAAAGCAACCTGCACTTGGACCAGATGTGAATTGATTAAACATCTAAAATCGTGAAATAGCTACACAGCCAAAGAAAGATGAACATGTATTTGTCGCATGTATGCAGTTAGGCAGAAACATTTTCAGCATTTAGGACTTCAGCATTTGGGTGTGCACAATGACATTCATTCTCATTTATATATATTTCTGTAAGCAGTTGTTAAATAAACAAACGCTAAACTACCCAATCAAATACAATTAACATCGCCTGCCACGATTAGGAACGAGTTGCCTCGCTGTGGTTTAACTTACTGAGCAAGCGAGTAAATAATAAACGCCCTCAACAAAGCAACTTTTACGTTAGCTAACCTAGTAATGTTAGCCACTGATATCAGCGCTATTCTGATAGTCGGCTTTACTTTATTCTATTTTAGTAAATTGGTATTGATTGTGCAGGGTAGTGAGTGTATTTCAGAACACCTTCATTTCAACATAGTACCTACAATTTAAGTTGCCAAACGTTGTCGTAAAATTTCCTATGACCGTGAAGATTTACATTATGGACAGGTGTGACTGCTAGCGAAATCTATTTCCATCGCAGCAGTTTCGACACAAACAAAGCTGGTCCTAAAACGTCCTCATTAGCTATTTAGCTTCTGTGTGATCAGTGCGGCACGAGACATTACATTGCGTTATATGTAATTTGGCAGACGCTTTTATCCAAAACTACTTACGGTTGATTAGATTACGCAGGAGACAATCCTCCTCTGGAGCAATGCAGGGTTAAGGGCATTGCTCAAAAGCCCAACGGCTGTGCGGATCTTATTGTGGCTACACCGCCCCTACGGTACAGGGTTACGACACATACCTTACAAAGGTTGTTAGTTCAGCATAAACAGCTAGCTAGTAGTCTAGCTCATGTGCGCGAAGTTGTAATGACGTACCGTAATTATGTCCAAACACAATCAAGGTGATAACCAGTAGCGTGACGATAAAACATACATAACTGGTCCGTTTAATGCGACGTTGTACTGTTGCCATTGCAGCGAACGAGTCATCTAACCTCGTTTTTTCCAAGGTAATTGTTGCCATTGACAGGAACACGTTTCTTATCGTAATAGTAATGTTATGTTACGGTAGCTACTGTAGCTAGCTATCTTAGTCACAAATACAAAATATTGCATAGCTAGCTAGATAACTTCGCTAAACTAGCTAGTCTATAGTTACAATTAGCTAAAGCATTGTAGACTAACGGCATGCAGGTCGTGGCGTAAAATATCGTTTATTTAGCCAAATCCCAGAGGCCTCTGTCGACCCACTTTATAAACTTTTTCAGCCCTTCTCTATTGCTATTTAGCTAGCTAGGTAACATCAGCTAACTGGTTTTTTAATAGCGTACTTCCTTAGCTAACTTTAGCTTGTCAACATTGATGTCCACTGACACAAGTGAACTTTAACCGTTTCAAATTACGATGATGTCACTAATTGTGTAACGTTACCAGCAAAACCCCCCCAACGTCACGTTCTTGCAATAACGTGAAAGATTAAAGCAACGGTTAGGCCTACGAGCTAGATGTCAATGCGAGTGAAACGTTACAATACAGGCAGACATTGGCACTGTTCGCCTACAATTCGTCAAGATCATGCGCATTGTATGCATGGTAATTCGCAACTGTACCACAGCATTTCTATTGCAACAGTTGTTGTCACATCTTGTTTTGCACAGTAAAATAAATAAGTCGAACGTTATTTATGCAATAGGCTATGTTCTTATTTGGCATAACATTCTGCCACACTGCAATACTTCTCATACAGCACCATTTCTTCATTTTTTTTTTGAACACTGCTTTTATTGTTTTTACTGTTATATGAACCAACGTGGCTCATCCATTTGCATGTTTCTGGTATCTAAGCACTTTGTTATGTTCTGTAGTGTAATGTATTCACATTTATTTTATGTGCTACAAACGCCCGATAGAGCCACAGTAAAAATTCTACTACACGCTGATTGGCTTGACTGGCGGACAGACGGGGTCCAGACCAGGTCCAGACGCCTTCTGTTAAGGGCCAACCACAAGAACATTTAAAGAGATTGAATTCCTTGCCTAATCTATTCACAGTTCCCTTATGTTACGCAACATTACTTACGTTAATGTCACATGCTCATTACCAATAACATGAATAATAAATTATGCTCTTCAATGCCACATTCTCTAATATGAATAATTTAATCAGTGTTCTGCTTTAAATCAATTTATAGGTTGGTTATTAACAGTCATTCAACAATTCAGCAAGCAATCACCTGGCTCTTATCACGGTCTGTAGTTATTGTAGCTATTAATGTTATTAATGTATATTTTAAATGATGTATTTAAAGATACAAATGACCAGAAAATGAAAACACAGCACAGAACACAACATAGGTCTACTTCAGCCAGAAGATGGCAGGAGTGACCTTCTCAGTGCCTATCAAACAAGCAGAAAAGATGAATGTTTTTCCTCTTTTTGGCTTGGACAAAATCCCCAAAGGAAATGAAAACCTTAGGAGTCTAATTCTAGACAGATTTCAGCCCCAAACTCAATAACAACAACAAAGCTCATCTTCAAGAGAGTTGCATCTCACAGCGAGGGAGACTTTCTGCTCATTTTTTTCTGGCATCTCAACTGGAGATTTACCTTTTTTTTTTTGCACTTTGATCTCCTTTGAACAGATAGACGATGAACAGTAATACAAAATAATTATTGAGCCTGCTACAATATGAGCTTAAAGATAATTCTACATTCACATGGTAATGTTAAAATTTTTAAAAGAAAGCAATTTTGGTTATTGTGGTCAATTGTATAGAAAGGTACACATAATAACATGTAGTCATGTCTGGCTTTCAAAAATACTGCCATCTAATGAGCTGATGCTGATAAGCAATTTTTTTTACTATCAATATGTCACTCAAATTTGCTACTTTGAACAAATAAGGGGCATGATTTTCAGATCTTCTAACGGTATAACATGCAAGTGGTCTGCACATCATGAATGTTCAGCAGTCTTTTTCAACTAACTTTTTTCTGCAATTCAACTAACATTGTTATTGACCCTGACCAACATTTCATTTGAAGTATAATCTCCTTTTTAATGTTAAAATTATTTATAAAACTTTATTTCCAATTGTTTCCTCTCAACTTACATCCAGGTACTAAAACCAAACACAAATGAAGAACAAACATGAGACAGACTACACTCCATCGACAAGATATTTGAGATTACACATAGGCTAGGTGAGACAAGAGAACGATCAGAATTTAAAATAACAATAAAAGTAAAAATTAAAATAAAAGGCATATTCTAACTTCTCGTGTCACTTGACCCTCTTTCAATCAGCAAACAAAAAAAAAAAAATCCTTTACATGAAAGAAAAAAAAAGTTTCAACGATGTCTGTCAAACAAACAAAAGCACCAAATCTTTATTCTGCTACTGATTCCACATTGACTATCCCGCTGTTTTTATTTCTTTTGATGAAAATCCAAGGTTGCATTGTTGGCCATTCCCCCCTCATATTTGTAATCTTGCAATAGATTTACATGTTATTAAAATAGCATTATCTTAAAGAAAACTTCATATACACATTTTCTCCGTCTCCTTTTTTTTGATACATCCACCTGTCACAGTTCTGTCCAGAGCCCTTATGGCTTTTATATGATTGTGATCCGCAGCAAGCGGTGGGAGGGAACTTTGGGACGATTTGGACTCACTGAAATGTGCAATTGTCTTTGACGATAAGATGCAGGTGTTTTACACTTCAGACTCAGGCCAACAAAGGGTTCCAGCTACACATGCTCAGTATGAACTGACACAGAGATAAGTCCAAGTCCAAACACAGACCATGATTGCAAAACAATGATATCACCATCACTTCAAAGACAAAGAAAAAAAAAAAAAAAAACAAACAAACAAAAACAAACCTTACAGGTCAGCAAGAGAAGCAATGTTTGTAAATGTAGTCACTGCTTTAGACATTGTAAACACTGATGGATGGTAAAACGTTTGGCTAATATAGTCAAAAGGACATCTTTGCGTTTTTGAAAATTCAGGCAGTCACATGAAGATATTGTACAGAATGCGAGACGAGAGGCGTTAACAGCGCTGCCTTCACGTGTCATACTCCTTTGTTTACTTCACTTGTGTCTACTTTCTGCTCTCGCAGCTGCGTAAGGTAATCGCTGGAACTGGACGTGTGTTGGTACGGAAGGGGGGGGGGGGGGGGGGTGCACAGAGCAATGGGGCCACTGCGTAATTCCGGGTGCATCACAGGCCTTCATGTGCACATTTAACAACCATACAAACACAACACACCTCTGTTAACACTGACGGTGGCACAAACACGAACAGAGCAGACGGCGAAGGACATTGCCGTGAGGTGCAACGCGGCAAGGGGCCGAGGATACAGAGGAACACTTAACCTAGACGCGGTCAAGTGTTAGTGTACTACAGGGATGAGATGGGAAACACTGGAGGGGTCTGGTGCCAGAGCTCAGGTTGGCCTGAGGCCTCCAGTCGCGTGAGAGTCGCATGAGTCTGTCTCCACACAGGCATGGGCACCCTGGAACAAATACAGGATTTGAACACAAAATTCACCACCAAGTACTGAGCACTTGGAAATAATTGTTTAAAAAAAAAAAACCAAAAAAAAAAAACCAACAGCCTCAATTACATCACGTCATCATGACACAATAATAATGATGTCATCTATAAGGCAGTTTTTCGAAATTTTGATACAGCTTCCGAACCATTAAATTAAAAACATCGACCCACATTTTTTTCCTTTTTAGATAGCATTTTCTTTGTTGTTGTTTTCCCATCCCAACGTGTGCTTTTCAGTATAATAATAATAATATTATTATTGTTTTATTATTAGTTTCAAATTTGACTGGGGAAATATATTTAATGTTTTAGCAGTATTGTTCAATTAATTTTTTTCTGTTTATCTCTTTAACAGGCACATAGGGGATAGAATCTAAGACAAAGTCCTATCGCCACTTGATGAGCATGATTATAAGAGAAACCAACAACAACAAAAATACTCTGATTATCAACCATTATTAACATTTCACATTGTGGTTATTTGAAATAAACAGAAATAAAAACAACAATGGAATCAAAACATCAGAAAATTAAAGGGTGCTTTCTTTTGGTGCGGTATAGGGTCAGGGGTCAGAGGTCAAGGGTCATGACTGTTGACCGCTCCACTGGTTTTCCATTGGCCGACGTAGCAGTTCCTCCACGTGCCTGGCAACATCCATGGTGTCTTCCAGGTCAAACTCCCCATCTCCATCCAGCATCGAATCACCCCTACCGGAATACAATGCAGACTTTACACATAAAACAATCTATATGAGCTCGCACAGAAACCTGAGACAAACCCCAGGTCCAGTTCACATATGCTCAGGAGTATTCGCCGGTGTTATAGTACTCACATGGGAGGGTAAATGCCATAGTTGTGAGGGTGACTGACAGATGGGGAGGCTGCATGATCCATGTAGGTGGGGTTGGCTCCAGATGGGTCCGGACTGGCTGTGGTGAACCTGCATGCGGAGGTACAGACAGAACACCTTTTTAGTCACTACCCGCTGCATAGAAACTTGCACAGTCCCCTGAAGACACGTGATGTTACTGAGCTGAAAACAGACAGGACAGAAAACCTCCCCTTCAAATGATTATTGGTCTAAACCTGTTTTCAATCATTTTCTTTGATTAACAATACAAAATACTTCAAGGTACACTAAGTAAGATTTTTGTGTTAAAACATTGTTACAAGGCCATTGTAAATCCCTTCCTATCACGGAAAAAGGCTCACTGACATGTTGACTCTCTGCCTGCATTTATAGTCCTTAAATTCAGGTTTTAAAATATACAGTTGAAGGGCCGGCACTCTACCAAAACATTGTACAGCCGTACAATAATTCAAGCTCATTGGTTTAAAATTGGTTCTAATTGCCACAGCCAATGGCCTGGGGGTAGGGAGAGGGGGCTTATTCTGAAACATGCACAAGCATAAATCTTGCCCATCGACAATGGCTACCAGCACCACCAGAGTCTACCAGCTAGCGATCCTTAGATTCTACATCTCCTGTGGTTAAACCAAAGAAAATTGGACCTATGTGTCATGTGCATAGCGGCAAATCAAGTTCAGCAAACAAAATGACCTATTGTACTTTTCATACATCATATACAGTCAGTCCTCCTCAATTAGGCTAATATTTCAAAATTTCAAAAGTCTTTATTTGCATCGCCAAATTTTGCATGTTTTGAAACACTATTTCAAAGGATGGATACATGTGGCTGTTCTATGCACTCAAACTCAGCGAACATGCATGGCAAAAACCGACAATTTGTAGATTTTGTCATTGAAAAGATCTTGAAGCACACGTATTGTTAGATAGCTTTTACCATAACCTGCAATAAAGGCTAAGTGTGGGGCATCTTTTTTCTTTTAATGTATTTAGTAATTAAAACAAATTGTCTACATTGAATTCATCATTTCAATTCGTTCTACACAATGTGAAGACAATGTGTTACCTGCCAATTGATTATTTAGATCGCTGGTGAAGTTAATTATGGAAACTTGAAATGAAATGAATCAAAACGGGTCAAGACCAATGCAGTTTCCTGCCCTGTCTATTTCCAGCTCACCAGGCTCTGCTGAAAGGCCAGTAGTAATGTGATACTGTTGGTACCAAATTAAAATGCCATATTTTACTTCAGGAAGGTTATAACATTAGTTTACAAAAACAGCCTTTGAATCTTTCAGGCAAAGATTTGTTTACCCCTTATAAAGACATTTGAGGGCTTTAACTCACTCATGCATTTCATTCTATGTATGACGTAGACCAGGGCTGCCCATCTCTGTTCTTGGAGATCTACCATCCTGTAGGTTTTCACTCCAACTGTAACAAGTCGCACGTCATTCGACAGCTAGAGATCAGGTTGAGCTGTTTATTTAGTAGAATCAGGCATGTGAAATTAGGGTTGAAATGAAAACCAAGCGGACGGTAGACCCTCCAGCAGCAGGGTTTGGCAGGCCAGAACATAGACAGTGCTCGGTGTTGCTGCTGTCATACACGCAACGAGAGGGAGCCGAGCCGAGCGCTCCTTAGCAACAGCGGTCTCCCCGCCACGCTGGAGAAGGGGCCGGCGCTTTCCATGTGTTCCCGCTCCGCTAATGTGTTAACGGGCTGACGGTATTAATGCGAGGACAAGGTGCTCGCCCTTAATTGGCAATTAAAGAGGGGGCCTGCCATCCGCAATGCCCTCAGCCATTAACTCCCGGGCGTCGTGGCCGAGAAGGCCCGAGAAGAATTAACGCCCTGTGCGGAGAGGGGAGAGCGAGCGGGGAAGGGGCCTTCGGACGGCAGCTTCGGCGAAGGACGGCAGCCGCATACCGAGCCGCCAGTTAACGTCGCGCTAACGAAACAACGGGGAGAAGACTCCGCCAGCGTGACGGGCCAGGCAATCTTCCCATCGTCGAGCAAAGTGCTATTAACGGCTCTCAGGGTCGCTCCGGAGCCGACCGAGAATTTGAAGGGTGCAATTAGCGGTAATCAGCCCTTTCCTGTTATCCTCGGTCTCCGCGGCGAAGCGGTCGAGCAGGCCGCCGTCTCGGACGTGACGGCGCTCTCCACGGCGGGGGTGGCGGGTGTGGAGGAGGGGAGCGGCGGGACTTACTCTGGCACAACTTGTTTGATCTGCGGTTTGACGTAGCCGTCCACTGCTTTCGCTGGAGGGGAGGAGAGAGGTGGGCGGAGAGGAGGGTCAACATCCTACAATAGCCATCTGTTTAATCTTCCAAAAACGTTTATCTTCCGTGGGTGCACAGATAAAATTGGCAGAAGATATATCACTATAACCATCACAGCACTGGCTATACCACAGCTGAACAACGGCTGTTGCTGAGATGAAGGAACATGGGGCGGCGCATGAGGGTACATACAGTGAGGAGGGGTGTAATATTTGGAGAAGACCTCATCCTTGGGCCGGTCGGGGTAGAGGAACAGCAGGTGGTTGAGGTCGCTGATGCGGTCGGCCAGGGAGCGGATGGAGAAGTCTTTGGTTGTGTAGGGCATGAGGTTCCACACCATCCTCTCTCCTGGGCCCAAGGGGAAAACAGACATAGCTCTGTCAGCCAACAAGCCTCTGAGCTGCTATTCAGGAAGGGGTTGCCATTTCTGGATGGAATTCTCTGGCTAGTTTTGGCAGTCATAAGATACACATCCATACCCTCATACCCCATGCACACAATCAACAATAGAAGATGAGAGAATGTTCCATGTCTGTTCAGCAGAGTGAACAGAAATAGTTAAGAGCCAAGAACTGTAGAATCTTGGTTGGGTATTGGTAACAATTATACAATATAAAAAAATACATAAGATATTTTACTCAGACTATTATGTTAGTTAGTTAGTTAGTACGCTAACTGTTGCTACTTAAAATATTATATTATACGATTGATGACACATTTCGTATGAAGGCCTAAAGCAATTTATAGCCAAGAGCTTATTTTATTAATTTGTTTTACTACAGACAATTTCTCTACAATAAATGTATACTGGTTTAATACAGCCTAGCCAGTAGGGCTACTCCTGCCCACTTTCTATTGAGCGCATGAGAAAACACAGGAATCCATATAAGTTTAATTCTGAAATCAATGTCCTAAAACCCCCTTTTCAACAAATACCCTGCCACAAGAGCATACCTCCAACCCTGGTGCTAAATGCAGCAAGATATGCAAACTTTATTCAGACTAAGTTAGAATACCCAGACATTCATTTAAAAACCAAGCAGTAGTTTTAATTTGTCTTGTTTTAAAATGTCTAATTCATTTTTTTTGTAAAAAAAATACTGCTAAAACATTTTGTCTCTTGTAGGAAAACAACAGTCCAGTGTGCCCTGGCTTGTAAGGTAAGGAATGCTAATAAATCACCAAGAATTGCATGTTCGTGCTAGTTAGGAGCAACAGGCTTGATGAGCTGAGATAGCACTTAGGAAGAGTAACACACAAAAATAACCAATGACTCTAGCTAGCCTCAACTAAGAAAATCCATTGCAACCAGCCGGTCTAAAGCCAGATTCATGCTTGATGCAACAGCCTCTGCATGGGGTCCGTACGGTACTGCTCCTAGACTCCGTACGGCGGTTGCCAATCATTTCAGTCCATTCCGGAAAGCAGAGCTTGCAACAGAGACAATGAAATAGCTTTGTTCTACAATCCAGATCAATACGGAGTACACCGTATGGGTAAACATGAGTCTCCGTTTTTGCTCCGTACGGACCTCGGGCTTTAGCGGACGTGACCCTCGGTCGGTGGACCATACCTGGTTTGTTGGGGTTCTCGGCCACCCAGGCGATGGTGATGCCCCCGATCTCAGAGTCGCTGAAGCGCAGCAGGAAGGTCCCGTTGGGTTTGGACATGAGCATGTCCTGGGCCTGCTGCTTGTTCACAAAGCCCAAGATGGCCCTGCCACATCACAGACACACACACAGACACGGTCAGGCGGGCAGATAGGAGACACAGGAAGCAGGCACCCATAGAAACAAGCAACAACACAGAGGTAAACAGATGGACAACACTGATAGCGTATTGTTTGCTTTGCCGAATTAGATTTTCATGTGTCTGGGTAACACCCGATGTAATGTTAATTCAACTCCTCATGAATTAATTTAATCTCTGATCATCAGAACCTGTTTGTGATGATCACACTGTCGCTATGGAACGAGTTCAACATCAGCAACAAACCAGAATGTGATTCCAAGATAAAAACAACTGTCCCACGTACGACAGTGCAATCTTTTTTTCCATTTCAATTATTGCTGAAAAAGTAATATGCCATTTCCGCCCTCTCCCCATTCCTATTTTTACACTGACCTTTCTTGCAATGAGAAATTTTCAAAGCCCTGAAATGTCTTCATAGATGAAGATGAAGGTGTAAAATAATATAGTCACGACAGTAAGACGGTAATGACAGCCTTGCAAATGATCTTTCGTTTCCTCTGGAACACAGGGTGGATGACAGACAGCCGCTCTCTCCTACCCGTCGTTCCAGTGTGGCTTCAGATGCTTCTTCATGAGCTCCATCACCCCGTCAAACCATTGCCAAAACGTGAAGTTCCGACCGGGTAAGCTTTCCTGTGAAAAAAGAAGAGTTGGGGTAAAGACACTGGTCATTCACATTCACAATGTGCCTTTTTAATATTACATGTTCATTGTTCTAAGCGTATTTCCTTATCCTGGAAATGCCTTTACATTTGCTCAAGGGTATGAAAATAGTGCTCTGTTTTGGAACTGAAAACGTGGCAGCCAAAAACTCATAATTCATTATATGTACATGACTGAATATTACACTTACATTACAGACTGGTATTATCCAGAGTGACTTGCACAGCTTTTGCATACAATTTTTTACACTGTATGATCCATTTATACAACTAGATATACACTCAGTGACCACTTTATTAGGAATTTAATTTTTTGACTTCTGCAAAAAGAAGACTGCTTTACCAGTACTGGTCAGAGAACCTCATAGCTGGGCTAATCATGTTCCAGAGAGCCTATACAAAACATATAGCACATAAGATATTGTACATAGAAATAGCATTCCTATGTACACGTACCCAACAGTATGCAACAAAACAAAACTACAGAGAAATTCTAAGTAAATAATGGACATTATATCTGTAGTAGTTAGCATGTGTTTGGAATTAGAAACTATAATGGATTGAAAAGTATACCAAATGTACCCTGACTCATGTCATTCGTGGATTTGCAAAAAGCAGAGATGGTGATTTGCCCCCACACTTGTTTTGGCACCACGCGTTACAAAATAAGCAACGGTTGTCGATACCGCGAAAGCATAAGCATCGCGATATAGTTTACAGATAGAACCATGAGTTTTAATTTTAGCTTTCAAACAGTATATCCTGGGACCATAATGATTGAAAAATTCACCCTGCAAGAAAGGGAACAAATAAACCCACTCAGATCCAAATACGGGCCAGTGCGACTTGGGGTTAATGGTTTGTTCAACAGACACTGCATCAGGCCGTGGGAAATACTTATGCAGAGAGATGGGAGAAAGCGTGATATTCAAGACAAAGCAATTGTGTGTTTTGTGTACAGAGCCATCCCATAATTCTCTTATCAGGATGTGAAGGACATTTTGTTCCATCATGCATTTCAGTGCTGAAGGAACCGTGTGGAACAAGGACAGCAACATCCTTTAAATTTCAGTGACCGTAGGGCCCTTAATTGAACAAATGCCCCTAATTGAAGGCAGGCTACTCAAGTGCTCGCTGCCATTAGAAATCAGTTAAGGGTGACCTGGAATAGGAATCACTGGGGGCAGGGCTGGACAAACAGAAAAATTACGGCTGGGCTTTCTTGTCAAGGAAATGGGTAGCAGCTTAAAGGGGACGTTCACTGTGCAGGAGGAGTACTAGTAAGGTAGTTGTGACTGAGACTGCATTGCAGTACAATGTGTCAGAGACAATACTGTGTCTGAGATTATGGTCTGAGACAATACTGTGTCTGACAGTACTGTCTGAGACAATACTGTGTCTGAGAGCACTGTCTGAGACAATACTGTGTCTGACAGCACTGCCTGAAACAATACTGTGTCTGACAGCACTGTCTGAGATAATAACTGTGTTTGACAGCACTGTCTGAGACAATATTGTGTCTGAGAGCACTGTTTGAGACAATACTGTGTCTGAGAGCACTGTCTGAGACAATACTGTGTCTGACAGCAGTCTGAGACAATAACAGTGTCTGAGAGCACGGTCTGAGACAATACTGTGTCTGAGAGCACGGTCTGAGAGCACTGTCTGAGACAATACTGTGTCTGAGAGCACTGTCTGAGACAATACTGTGTCTGAGAGCACTGTCTGAGACAATAACTGTGTCTGAGAGCACTGTCTGAGACAATACTGTGTCTGAGAGCACTGTCTGAGACAATACTGTGTCTGAGAGCACTGTCTGAGACAATACTGTGTCTGACAGCAGTCTGAGACAATAACTGTGTCTGAGAGCACTGTCTGAGACAATAGCTGTGTCTGAGAGCACGGTCTGAGACAATACTGTGTCTGAGAGCACGGTCTGAGACAATACTGTGTCTGAGAGCACTGTCTGAGACAATACTGTGTCTGAGAGCACTGTCTGAGACAATAACTGTGTCTGACAGCACTGTCTGAGACAATACTGTGTTTGAGAGCACTGTCTGAGACAATACTGTGTCTGAGAGCACTGTCTGAGACAATACTGTGTCTGAGAGCACTGTCTGAGACAATACTGTGTCTGACAGCAGTCTGAGACAATAACTGTGTCTGAGAGCACTGTCTGAGACAATACTGTGTCTGAGAGCACTGTCTGAGACAATAACTGTGTCTGAGAGCACGGTCTGAGACAATACTGTGTCTGAGAGCATGGTCTGAGAGCACTGTCTGAGACAATACTGTGTTTGAGAGCACTGTCTGAGACAATACTGTGTCTGAGAGCACTGTCTGAGACAATACTGTGTCTGACAGCACTGTCTGAGGCAATACTGTGCCTGAGAGCACTGTCTGAGACAATACTGTGTCTGAGAGCACGGTCTGAGACAATACTGTGTCTGAGAGCACGGTCTGAGAGCACTGTCTGAGACAATAACTGTGTCTGAGAGCACTGTCTGAGACAATACTGTGTCTGACAGCACTGTTTGAGGGAATACTGTGCCTGAGAGCACGGCCTGAGACAATACTGTGTCTGACAGCACTGTCTGAGGCAATACTGTGTCTTACAGCACTGTCTGAGGCAATACTGTGTCTTACAGCACTGTCTGAGACAATACTGTGTCTGACAGCACTGTCTGAGACAATACTGTGTCTTACAGCACTGTCTGAGGCAATACTGTGTCTGAGAGCACTGTCTGAGACATTACAGTGCTTCAGTGACAGTCTCAGAAAAATACTAATAAAATAAAATGTAGCTCAAACGCTTTACATTAAGCCAATTACAAAGAATTACAATGACAAGACATTGTAGACAAAAGAATAAAGAAATAAACTAATAAACAATGTGATTGTGGAACACTTTGTCGCCACAAGTGGGATGACACAGTTTGTGGGAATATGTACTGTAATTCCACGAACTCCTTTCCCCTGTGCCTCCCTCAAGTGGGACCACACTGATTGTGGGAACATGCCATTCCCAACAACCAACTGACAAATAACAGTGTACTGTATACAAAATAGAAACAGGGAGAAAAGGATAGTGCTGCTGGACATAGCACAAAGTTAAAAGCAAGAAAAAGATGTTAGATATACAGTCAGGTCCATAATTATTGGGACATCGACACAATTCTCATCTTTTTGGCTGTATACACCACCACAATGGATTTGAAATGAAACGAACAAGATGTGCTTTAACTGCAGACTTTCAGCTTTAATTTCAGTTTCTATATGTGCCTCCCACTTTTTAAGGGACCAAAAGTAATGGGACAAACTAACAATCATAAATCAAACTTTCACTTTTTAATACTTGGTTGCAAATCCTTTGCAGTCAATTACAGCCTGAAGTCTGGAACGCATAGACATCACCAGACGCTGGGTTTCATCCCTGGTGATGCTCTGCCAGGCCTCTACTGCAACTGTCTTCAGTTCCTGCTTGTTCTTGCGGCATTTTCCCTTCAGTTTTGTCTTCAGCAAGTGAAATGCATGTTCAATCGGATTCAGGTCAGGTGATTGACTTGGCCATTGCATAACATTCCACTTCTTTGCCTTAAAAAACTCTTTGGTTGCTTTCGCAGTATGCGTCGGGTCATTGTCCATCTGCACTGTGAAGTGCCATCCAATGAGTTCTGAAGCATTTGGCTGAATATGAGCAGATAATATTGCCCAAATATTGCTTTTGTCAGCAGTCACATCATCAATAAATACAAGGTAACCAGTTCCATTGGCAGCCATACATGCCCACGCCATGACACTACCACCACCATGCGTCACTGATGAGGTGGTATGTTTTGGATCAGTTCCTTTCCTTCTCTATACTCTTCTCTTCCCATCATTCTGGTACAAGTTGATCTTTGTCTCATCTGTCCATAGGATGTTGTTCCAGAACTGTAAAGGCTTTTTAGATGTTGTTTGGCAAACTCTAATCTGGTCTTCCTGTTTTTGAGGCACACCAATAGTTTACATCTTGTGGTGAACCCTCTGTATTCACTCTGATGAAGTCTTCTCTTGATTGTTGACTTTGACACACATACACCTACCTCCTGGAGAGTGTTCTTGATCTGGCCAACTGTTGTGAAAGGGTTTTTCTTCACCAGGGAAAGAATTATTCTGTCATCCACCACAGTTGTTTTCCGTGGTCTTCCGGGTCTTTTGGTGCTGCTGAGCTCACTGGTGCGTTCTTTCTTTTTAAGAATGTTCCAAACAGTTGATTTGGCCACACCTAATGTTTTTGCTATCTCTCTGATGGGTTTGTTTTGATTTTTCAGCCTAATGATGGCTTGCTTCACTGATAGCCACAGCTCTTTGGATCTCATATTGAGAGTTGACAGCAACAGATTCCAAATGCAAATAGCACACTTGAAATTAACTCTAGACCTTTTATCTGCTCCTTGTAAATTAGATAATGAGGGAATAACACACACCTGGCCATGGAACAGCTGAGCAGCCAGTTGTCCCATTACTTTTGGTCCCTTAAAAAGTGGGAGGCACATATAGAAACTGTTGTAATTCCTACACCGTTCACCTGATTTGGATGTAAATACCCTCAAATTAAAGCTGAAAGTCTGCAGTTAAAGCACATCATCATTCATTTCAAATCCATTGTGGTGATGTATAGAGCCAAAAAGATGAGAATTGTGTCGATGTCCCAATATTTATGGACCTGACTGTAGATCAAAGTGATATCTAAAAAACTAAACAAAACAAAAAGGGAAAATAAAAACAGTGGTAAAAATAGTGCTGCTAGATATAAGCAGAATTCTAAGAATTAAAACATAATAAAAATAAGGAGACAATAATAAAAGCAGTGCTGCTAGATATAAGCTAGATAAAAAATTGTTTTCAGTTGCCATTTCTTCCGGTATTAATTGGCAGGGTGTTCCATAATTTAGGGGCATAATTTAATTATTAAAAGCGACATGCCCAATTTTCTTTTGCAAACCATGGGGAATAATTAATTAACCAGCTGCAGATGACCTGAGGGCTCGTGAAAGGGACATAAAACAACAGCAACTTTGAAATGTAAGGAGGAGCTAAACCATTAAGAGCTTTGTAGACAAGTAAAAGAATCTACAAGATACAGGGAGTCAAGGCAGTGCAGCTAAAACCGAAGTAATATGCTCTTGCTTCCTTGTTTTTTGTTCAGTCTCGCAGCAGAGTTCTGAATTAATTGTAATCTTTCAATTGACTTTTTTGGAAGACCAGTAAAAAGAAAATTGCAATAGTCCAGCCTACTTACTAATTTCTCAGAATCCTGACTTGATAAAAATGGCCGTACCCTGGTAAGGTGAAATCAGGCTTGGTCACCTTGTTAATATGCATTTTAAACTTACATCCAGGTCTAAAATTACACCCTGGCTTCTGACTTCTGCTTTAACCCGGGGAGCCAAATTTCCTAAACTGTTAAAAAGTGTGCGCCTTTTGGCTTTGGGGCAAACTAAATGTATTTCTGTCTTATCTTCATTTAACTTAAAAAAGTGTAGCTCATTCATTGATTAATTGCAGACAGACAGGTAGTCAAGGAATATAATGCATTCGGAATGCAACTGCAATATATAGTCATCAGCATAGGTGTGGAAATTAACATTGTGTTCTCTGATGACATGACCTAAGGGAAGCATATATAATGAAAAAATAAGGGGACCAAGGCAGCTCCCTTGTGCAACACCCAAAGATGTCATATTTTTCTGATGTGATTTATATAAAATTGTCTCCCTGTAATGTATGTTTGGAACTCATTAAGAGCGCATCCGGTTTTCAAGGCTATTGATTGGAATACTGTGGTCAATTGTGTCAAAAGCTGCACTCAAATAATAAGAACTGAAACATCTAAGATCTAAGATCATTAACTACCTTATTAACTACCTTAGTTAGAGTGGTCTCTGTACTGTGATTAGAATTAAAACCTGACTGGAACTTCTCTAAAGTACTGTTTTCATTCAGAAAGATGGTAAGTTGATAAAAACCTACCTTTTCAAGTATCTTGTTCATGAACGGTAAGTTGGATATACTGTAGGTCTGTAGTTGCTTAGGACACGAGAATCTAAATTTGATTGAGGTTTCACAACTGCAGTTTTAAAAGCCTTGGGAAAAATTCCAGTCTCCATGTGTTGACTATCTTTAGAGCAGTTGTGGAGACGCTCTTAAAAACATTTTTCAAAAATGTGGTAGGAACAGGGTCAAGATGACATGCTGAAGGTTTACTCTGTGCTACAATTTTACAGAGCTCTGCCTCAGAAATTTTTGTAAAGCTTCAATAGTGGCTGGCTTGTTACAGGGCAGATTATCTACATTGCCAGTGTTTCTAACAATAAAATGCTAATTCGTCACACTTCGAAGGGGAAGCTTGAAACGTGAGCTCAGTGTGTACACCATTATTAAAGTTAGTAATGCATTCCTTGCAATGAACCTCTAGTCTGGTTGTACTCCATTTTCTTTTGGCTCGTCTTCATAATTGCTTCAGCTCACGGATCGTGTTATTTATCCATGGTGTCACTTTATCACAGAGCTTCTTTTTAATCTTGACTGGGATCAACCATTGAATTTATTGAGCGGTTCTCAGCACATAGATCAGAGGATTTCACAAGCTCTGAAAACGTTTGTTCTGCTGTAGGATCTAAATATCACATTTGAATTATTTATTTTTTGTTACTTGATGCATTTAGAAGAACATCAAAGTACATACAGTAATGATCAGAAGCAGTATATCCCTTCTGAAGCTACCAAGTCAAGTATATTACCATGCTAATGGGTTGCTTTGGTGACATTTTGAATTAAGTCTAAATTGTCTAATAGATTCATACATTTCAAAGCCTTGGAGTCGGCACTATTATTAATATGAATATTCATGTCCCGATTCGGTCAAGAGCAGAATGGACATAAGCTCAGAGAACTCAGGAAGAAATACTGAGGATAGCTAAGGAGGCCTATATGATGTTAAAATAAGCAGGACTGGGTAAGCCTTAAGCACAAAGGCAAGATATTCAAAAGATGAAAATGTACCTAAATCAATCTCAGTGCAGCTAAACTGATGGGAGAAAATAGCAGCCATTGCACCCCCTCTTCTACTCCGTCTTACTGACTGGAAAAAGTTAGTTTGGGGGACAAGCTTCGAGAAGTGTTGCCACACCCTTGTTAAGCCAGGTCGCAACAAGAAACATACAATGCAAATTCTTATCAGAAACAATATGATAAATATTTGTGAGTGACTTAACATTAAATGATAGGGGGGGGGGGGGGGGGGGGGTATGTGCACCTGAATATGTGCTTTGCTGAGAGAGCTGAGTAGGATGCTAAAGTTTTCATTTAAGTTTAAGTTCAGATTGTTGCTTAGGAATGTCATTAGCCCCTACATGTACAATGACTTTGTTAATGGTTGGGTGATAAATCAAAATTTCATCTTGTGATAAAAAAAATCCAATTGAAGTGTTCTGCAATCCAAAGTTTGGCAATCCAAAAATTTGGCAGAGCGTAAAAAGGGAGAATAATTTAAATTAAATATAAAAATTTAAAATAATAAATAGAACTGCGAAAGAAGTTTGCGAGTAGAAAGTAGATCAAGTTGCAGGAGCTCACGGAGACACGTCTGCTCTCCCCAGAGTCCAAGCATAATTATGAAGCATGGCGAAGCAGATAAGACTGAAGCATGGTGCTCAGGCACTGTCCTACTGTGGAACCCAACTAAGACAGGACGTTTGGGACAGGGGCACAGTTGGCTTCCTCTGGTCGTGTAAAAATCACACCAGGAGTTTCCACAACGACTATACCGCTACGGCGTTAGTCCTCTGCAGCGCCAAACTCACCCTGTTGAACTGTGACCAGGACATGGTCATGTTGCGGTAGTCTTCGGAGTTGACGCTGGAGCTGCTGAAGGCCTTCTGAGCCAGGAAGACCAGGTTGTCCTCCGACAGCCCCCGGTTACTCTGCACCTCGGCCTTGTACTTCATGTTGAGCGCCTCGCACAGCTGTGGCCACAGCACCTTATCGGGAACGATGAAAGGAACCCGACCCTGAGGGAGCATAGATCTGGATATAAAACTTATCCACGACACTTGTGACCTCACAAAGCAGCCTATGCACATACCTTCATCATCCCAGCCCAATCTAAGCCGGAGATCATCTTCAAGGTTAGAACGCCTGTTGCCAAGCTTATGTTAACATTTAAACACCCTTTGTACCAGTCTTTGTATCAGTATGAGTGGATTTGCATTTCAGAATCTGGGATATCTGAACTGCTGGCCTGTTGGCCTACAACCAAAAGTAGCAATAAAGGGAGGGTAAAGCTGCAGTCGGTAGTTGAAGAGCCATTCTGAACTGATGGTAATGATAGGCAAATAAACAAATAACACTCACCGGCTCAGCAAAAGCATTGTCCCATAGTACTGTTGCTGTGGCATTGTTGTCTTGGCTACCGTGGACAATCACAACCACGGGAAGTGATAATGTCTAAGTGAGGAGTGTGGCAAAGACAGAAAATGCTTTCAGAAGTGAGAAAATGGAGGCTGAAACAGAATATGTAGCATACCCCACAGAACTGAGGAGAATGCAAACACAAGATCAAAAGAGTACAGAAAAATATTTTAATCCAAAACAATTACGTTACAATATGACTCAGGTCTGAAAGGGATGCATCAATTAATTAATTAATCCATTCATATATTCATTCACACTGGTATCTGCCGAAAACAGCAAAATACTGATTATATCCTCGCTCACAGTATTTACCTTGACTTGAAATACTAGCTCGTTGCCTCCCACACTGAACTGCGACTCGAACAGAATGGTGAATTTCTCCTCCGTGACCGACTCCGCCCCACGCCTGTCTGAGCGCTTGATCCGCTTCAAAGACTGCACCAAAGACAAAGGCAATCACGATGGGAGGAATACTGGAACAATCTTCAACTACGACTCTTTTATAGGCCCGCTTAGCACCTTCACTTTTTCATTGGTCTGCAGTGAATTTCCATTCATTTTTTGGAATTAATTCATTTCAAATAACATAACTGGCACCCAAAGTGGGGCTGAACATATCCAATTTCCACTGGAATTTGAAATGTTAAATTATCTGCAACCACTGCTATATTCAAATTCAAAGAAAGTTTCACTTGTCAAGTAAAAAATAACCTAAAACAAGCCGATATTTCCTACTTGAGAGAGAAAGAATCAAGATTGAAAGTCTTATTACAAGGCCAAAACACTTCTTTGTGTTTTGTAGTGTAGCTGGAGTGCTCACTTATCGATAGCGAAGCACAAAACCTTTGATCTTCAGTAGATACCCTATGAGCCAAGGATCCCCAGCACTCACCATGTTCCTGAAATGGGCGCTGAGTGTCCCAGTGGTCTGGTGGTACTCCATTACGCAGTTGTTGTTGAGGATCTCACCACTGCTGTCACTGAAGCAGATGGCAAAGACTGTGTTAGGTGGGCAGTAACCCAGACATAGAATGTGCCTTAGTCCATTTGTCATCACTGGATGTTTCAAATAGCATCTGCCTGACTTCTGAATTCATTCCTGCTATAATGTTCTGTGCTATCGGTAGGGCTGGGGCGATGTCTATAAAAATGATATCATGATACAGTCATGTGAAAATCGTGATATACAATACAATCCCCACTCAGCGAATCACCTCTGTTCGTTGGAATACAGTAGAGCCTCTACTATCTGGCAACCACAGGGAATCGGAGGAAAGTTGGAAATTCCAGAAAGAATGAGCCCCAAAATTAACAGAGGCTATACAGTATTGTTGTAGTTTAAAGCCAATGTATTTCTAAAATGTAAATTGGCTTTGCGTGTGCTTCTATATATTTAGATAAATAAAGAGCCAATTGTAATTAATGTATAAGGTAGAAGCAAGAATATGATTTAAAAGTTAATTAAGGTATAATATAGAATAAAGATAATATTATTGGAGTTCTCTCCACAGATGTGGTTGGTGAGGGTTTGGGGAGGGAGGAGGAGAAGGGCAGAGATAAAGAACAAAATAAAATAAAAATACTTATTTTTTGTCTATGTTTTTTGTTTTTGTGTTTGGGTGGTGGGTAGAAGGATTCATGCACACACATATGTAATCACTGAATTAACAAAGTTAGCAGGATTATAAAAAAATGAAAGAAAAAAAACCACTTCGAGATACCATGATAGTCCATTATTTTGGTATTCAACATCCTATTTTCCTTGATAATATCCTAATCTAGCTTCCTCAAATGTCGTCAACTGCCTTACAGATGTAACCACGACATGCATTCAATTTAAATTTCTGCACCATGCTTTCCCCTACCCAGCTTGTCAATATCCAGCACTCCTTAATATTCCACTACGATTAAAGATGAGAAAAATATTTTGGATCTACGGATCTAGGCCCGTTGCGTAACAAACTAAAAGATGGGGAGAGGCAGGGCCTGGACCTACTTCCTGGTGTTCTCGTTCTTTAAGAGCGCCTTGGCCTGCTGCTCGCTGATGATGGTGGCTTTAACCTGAGGGGGGTTCATATGGACGTTCAGCTTCCCCCCTACCAGGAGCCGCACGGTGGCGGCAAACTTTGTCTGCGTCTTCAGGACCTGCGGGGGCTGCTTTTCGATGATGAAGGTGCTGGGGAAGAGAGCAACATCAGAGGATCAGCTTCTTCAGTCCTGCGTCCAGAGTGTTCGGTGAGTGCAGACACACTCAGTGACCGCTATATTAGGCACGCCGTACACCAGCTCTTTAATGCAAATATCTAATCGGCCAATCATGTGGCAGCAGCGCGATGCATAAAAAAAATGCAGACATGGTCAAGAGGCCCAGTTGCTGTTCAGACCAAACATCAGAATGTGTCAATGTGACTTTGACCGTGTAATGATTGTTGGTACCAAACAGGCTTTGAGTATCTCAGAAACTGGTAATCTCCTGGGATTTTCATGCACAGCTGTCTCTCAAGTTTACAGAGAATGGTGTGAAAACAAAACACACTCAGTGAGCAGCAGTCATGTGGGCAAAATCCCCTTGTTAATGAGAGAGGTCAGAGGAGAACGGCTAACAATGGTATATGTCTCTGAACACAAAACACGTCAAACATTGAAGTAGATGGGCTACAGCAGAAGACCAGCCTAAGACTAAATGGTAAATGGTAAATGATTGGGCCTTTCTCCAAAGCACTGTACAATTGATGCTTCTCATTCACCCATTCACACACACTCTAATACCAACAGCATTTGGGGGTTAGGTGTCTTGCTTAGGGACACTTCCAACACACCCAGGGTGGGATCGAACCAGCAACTTGAAGTGATGCAATTGTGATGATAGGTAATCAGTGTAGTGGCCTTTACCTACCTAAGGTGAAGTGAAGTTTACTCTTATTGATTATAAATGGAAGGCCCAATGCCTTCTTGGTGATAATGAGATCAATAGGCTAACCAGCTAACTCTAGCAACACAATAAAATGGCAGTGACCGTGTTAATGCCAGCTAGTTAACTACCTAGCTATGCACACAAGAACACACAATCTTGCAAGGAAAGGTAACTTAATATACAAATACCATGTTGATGGCAGACAGTTGGCGTTTCCTTAAGAATTGACTGAAGAAATGTGTTTCAGACAGTAGAATTATTGTTGAAATGGAAAAGAATGACACAAACTGTACTTTTAAATTGTGCATCATTGTGCATGCTAGCTAACTATATAAACAAAACCTTTGATTGAGAACTTGCTTCAACCAATAAAAAAGAAAAATACCAATGACCACTTTTTGCCAGTAGATGACATCTGCGTATAACAAAATGGGGAAGGTTACATTTAGCTAGTGGGCCAAATATATTCTTTAAGCAAAGTTCCCAGCCTTTATTTTTAATGGATATCAAGTATTAATTGAACCTCCCATTGTAAAAACTAAGGAAATGAAACGTTCTAAGTGAAATGTTTGCATTTGCTGAAAGCCATTAATTAAATTAAATTGATCAGCCTGCTCTCCATTAAGGTATCAGCCCTGTAAGTTTATATTCAGTTTGTGCAGGACAAGACTTTCTCATTTATACCCAATTATTTACACAGCATTAACATGGCAGCATATTATTATCTTGATACATTTAACAGATAAAGAAAATAATGCCATGACTTTCTTTAATAGGTCAATTACTTTTGAACAAATATTAATAATGATGTATAGGCCCATATATGTACATACTGTAGGCTCTATATCTGCTGCTACACTTTTATCCAGAAGGACATACAGTAGGCATATATGAATGAGATCATATCAATATATACTCACAATATATACTTTATTGCAAGATCTATCAATTAACCACACTAGTTTAAAAACGGTATGCTATGTACCAACAGTTTGTGGGAAAGCTATGTTGAAAGAGTGATACAAGATATGTGGTCCCAAAGGATACATTGGACATGTTGGAAATAAATTGTGTTGTAGAAAAGTGCAAAATAATTATATTGCCTCTCACTTTAATAAGCAAAATTGCCAATACACTTTACAGTGCACTACTCTAAGTTTATGAATTCTTTGAGAGGTTTGAATCTTAAGCAATCTGCCCAGTGGTGAGCACGTTGTTTGACGTGGAGTAGACATTGTACATGGCTATAGCATGTTGTCAGAGATCTGTGCTGATACCTGATGTTAGCATTAAGGCTGATCAATTTCATTTCCTGTCTTTTGAGGCTTTCAGCAAATGCAAATATTTCACTTAGAACCTTTTTGTTATTAATTATACCATGAGTGTAAAACAAGCAAAAATAAACGCTGAAGCATAAAGAAACTCAATAGTTGGGAAACTGCTGACCTTGGTAAAAATGAAGAAGTATGAAGTTTGTCAAAAAAAATCAACCATAAAAACAAATATAACAAGTTGAGCAAGATAAATAAAAAACAAACTGAGAAAGGATTATCGTAGGCCACTGTATGTTCTCCCTTTTTATAGCCCACTAAAACAATATATACTTCTGCTTTTCTTTGCCACATACTGTAGCCCACAAAGCACAAGCACTAACTGAATGACTCAAAAGGGAAAAAAAAAAAGTCTGTTCAAAGAAGAAGTTGAGCTACATGGGAGGGAAACCCATACAGTACAGTTAATAATTGATATTGATTAGACAGATAAAATGGGGGTTATTTAGAAAACCAACAGTAAAGGCAGATTGTTGTCATAGAATTTGGCTTGTTTGGGAAGAGTTCATAGATTACATTATATGCTTTACAGGTAAACAAGCACTGATCCACGCTTCCTTTTGGTAAAAACAAAACTGTCAATGGAAGAGAACAGTAATAAAGCTTAATATTTATATTTAGTTCTTGTGGTGATAGGACAGAGCAGTATGCAGACCCAAAAAGAGTGGTGTTGTGCAGATATGCAGAGGAAGGAGGGTTTTGTACATAGGGAGAAAGTCGGGCTGTGTCCACACGGTGAGGTTATGCAGCTATTGACACATAAGGTTATGTAGATATGCAGTGGAGGGTGTGTCGATATGACAGTGGAGGCTCAGTAGACTGAGACTGGGGAAGGGTTGTGGTGAATATATATTTTTTAAAAGATCAAATATGCACAGTCGGCATGTGACTACAAGAATCCCTGATCCCGAATGGGGCATGGCCAGTACCTCCAAAAGGAAAATGAGTAATGCCTAATGTTACATGGCAGAAATTGTTAATAGTATTCTCTGTTGCTTTCCATTTTGGTTTGCCCTTCCCAAACAAACAAACCTTTACGGAAGAATCGTGTTAGTTCAAACAAACTAAATTGCAATTTATCCTCAACTTCCTGTTTAGCTGAAAGTACAGTGTCCCACAGTGCATTTCTTGCCAGCAACAATGATAATACTGTGCATGGCCAGTACCTGGGAAAGGGAGGCCAAAATATTGATGGTGATACAATGTAAATTGTGTAAAACATCCTGAACAACCAATGCACATACCAAGAAACTGCACTGCAACCAATTCAAAATGAATTTGTAAAACAGACAGCAAATGCCAGTGATCCATACAAATTAATTTCCGTCCACACTTTTACAAAATCAACATACAAACAATATACAGAATTTGCAGACTGCTATCCAGGTTGCAATGTCTTTTGACTGTTCTAATACATTAATCACTTCATATGGAGACTGAATTTCTGTAGTGCATTTGCATATTTTTGGACAAACTTTTCAACAAATTCAGGGGTGCACAACAATGGCTGATCAGTTTCAGGATTTCATGCCAACTATGTATTGACACCGGCTGCAATTGCAGTTTGCAAGCTTATACGAAAGATTGTACTGTGCTCACGTAAACCAGGGCAGTTCATAGAGCTGTCAGGAAACCAGGACCGGAGTTGTGCACCCTTACAGTTAGGCTGCCTTGTGTTCTTCACTATGTGCAAATATGTTTACACTCTATTGTTAATATTAGGAGATGGAGGTTAAAGTGGTTTTTGTTTTTAAAAAAGACAGTACAGATTTCAAACAATGAACACAAACTGGAAGTGAAGTATTTTTCAGTGGTAATATGAGTGCAGTAATATGTATACATGAGTTGCAGTACTGCAGTTCTGTTCAGAGCCTGTTCAGAGAACGTGTAGCGAGAGGCACCATCTATTCCCTCATCTCCAAGCTGGAGGCAGCAAAGACTGCAAAGACTGCATTGTTATGGCAACCACTTGCCCTTGCTCACAGTGCCTCCCTCTCTGTAGCAACAGCTAGACAGTCTGGGTATAATCTCAAATCTTGCGATTTAAGAGAGGAAAAAAAAAAAAAAAAAAATTCTATTACTTCTTTCTATCTTTGATAAGATAGTTCTATCTTTGTCTTTTATTTACTGTGTGCTCGACTGATTGAAAAAAATGTCTAATCTCATTCTGTGGAAAAAGCCCCCCTCAAACTCCTCCATCATCCAGAGCTACCGCCCGGCATCTCTTCTTCCTTTTCTACCCAAAACAACTGAACAAGCTGCTTCTAACCAACTCTTTTCTTTCTTTTCCAAGAACAATCTGCTAGAACCCCACCAGGCACAGCTCTCTCCTGGCTGGCCTTCCAGCGTCCGCAATCAGACCCCGCCAAGTCATCTAGAATGCAGCAGCTTGTCTGGTCTTCAACCTTCCCAAACACTCCCATGTCACACCCCTGCTTACTACCCTGCACTGGCTGCCTGTCATGGCTCGCATCAAATTCAAAACATTGGTGCTAGCTTTCCAAGCAGTTAAGAGGTCAGCCCCAGCTTACCTCCAAAAGATTATCAGACCCTACACACCAGCCAGACTTCTTCATTCAGCCACCATAGGAAGCCTGGTGCCTCCCCCTCTCTGCACTTCCACCTCCCAGTGGTGGAACAAACTCCCCGTGGAGGTCAGAACAGCCGAGTCTCTGACCACCTTCAAGCGCAGACTAAAAACACATCTCTTCAAGCTGTACCTCTCTTATATTTCATATGGAAGTGTATATCATTCTATTGTGTTGTGCTGTATGAAAACAGTTTTTAAATATAAATATAATATAATATTCATTATTGACTGTAAATACAAAACTCATTAGCTGGTGGCCCATTATTGGAGAAAACCTTTGAAACACCTCTGAGGTAAGTAAGATAGTCTACCCAAAACGACCACATAAATGGAGCCCTGTATGAGGAAAGTCAAGAATGAAGTGGCCAGCTTCGTCAACAAACCAATTTCAACAGACAAAATGAGATGTGTATTGAATAAATTTCCTCAGTTCCTCCATATGAAACTTTACTACAACGGCAAAAGCCAGAACACTCGCACACCAGGAGGCCTTCATCAGAGCAGCCCTGCAAGACGGACACATCCAGTACAAACAAAAAAAGAAAGGTTGGCAGAACTACAGCCCAAGAGTTTGGAAAAGTACCCCACTGACTGTTAAATTAGAGGACATGCTTGTGAATGCTACATGCTTGTGAATGCATGGACGGCAACATTTTAAAACGTTTTGAATACTATTACCATCATAAAATATAGCACAATGAACCGTTGATTATATTTTCTCTACTCCATCATAACTGCTATGGAAAAGTTAACTGGTTTTCACCTGCCTATTCCTCATGTTCTAAGCCAGCCATCATCAAATCAGGAGCTTGAATCCAAATCTAGTCCTGGTTTTGTTAACTGCCAGATAATTAGTTGAACAATTAGTGCTACTGGACTCCAGAGATCTCTAATTATCAGAATCATGTGTACCATGTATTTGGGGTTAAAATGAAAGCTTACAGCCCTGTTAATGTCCTGGAACAGGGTGGTGCTGGCGGTCTGGAACGCAGCAGGAACACGTTTTGTGCAGCGAGAGAGCTGTGTGTGTTCAGAGTGGGTAAAGCAGGGTGAACAGCTCCGGTCCTGGAGGGCCGGTCTGCGAGCTGGTTTTTGTTCCAACCAATTACCTTAAATGTATTTTTCGGACAGCTCTAGAAATGATGTTGGTTCACTCCTGTACTTGAGCACAATAAAATCTTTAGGATACACTTGCAGTCTGCAGCTGTAGCTGATGCATATACAAATGTCTGATCAAGACATTTGAATATGTCCTGAAGCGGATCGGGTGCACCCCTAACTTAAAGACTGAAGACCTGCGTACTGACGCAGGCCACACTTCCTCACAGACCTTGTGACCAGTGCTGAGATGATGTCTGTGATGGTGCTGTTCAGCTCGGTCAGCAGCTCCTCGATGGGGCCGGGGATGGGCAGCTGCTGCCTCAGATGCTCGGCTCTCCGGATCTGCTGCCGGTTCTGCCAGATCATCTCCGCCAGCTTTTCACACCTGGAGGCAGGAAGCGCACCCGGGTCAAATATGTAACCGGTTTGGATTCAAATGCTTTTCCGTGCTCGACTGGTCTTGCGTGGTGCAATCGAGCAAACCAAGATGACCACTTTCAGAGAGTATTTCAATATTACATTTCATTACATGTGTTTCTTATCCAGAGCAACGTACAGTTTATTAGACTAAGCAGGAGACACTCCTCCCCTGGAGAAATGCAGGGTTAAGGGCCTTGCTCAAGGGCCCAATGGCAGTGCGGATCTTATTGTGGCTACACCGGGAATCAAACTAGCGAACTTGCGGGACCCAGTCATGTACCTTAACCACTACGCTACAGGCCGCCCTACACCAGACCATTCTCCACAACCTTCCTTCTCATCAGTAAGGAACCTCTTCATACAGTCCTCTGCAACCTACAGATATGGCTCAGGGAGCTCTTGCTGCTATGGTTTGACCAAGAATCCCATCTGAAGTATTGCAGGGATGTCACATGATACCGGAGGACCAATCGTGGCTATTCTCTTTGGTGAGGACTCACCAGGACTGCAGGACGTCCAGCCCCCCCTCGGGCGGACCCCCGTTCCCTGCCAACTGTTGGCGCCTCTTCCACTGAATCAGCTCGTCATCCAGGATGATGGTCTGCTGCTTCCGGAGCAGCTGTAGGGTCTTTTGGTGTTTCTCTGCCAGGTCCTGAATACACACACACACACACACGCACACACGTTACCAGGACAAGCCCACAAAGACTGCGTCACCTGTCACCAAGCATTCCTCACATAGCTTTTCACTGACAGCGTACAGTATCTACGAATGCTCCAACTCACACTGAGGTCCATAACCATTCCTATGCAATACTATAAAAATGTTGCGCATGAGCATGTGTCTTTTAATGAAGAATATCTGAACTGACATCCTCTATGATGGCTATAATTAGTTTTTTTGGGGGTGAGAATTTGGGTGCAGCGTACCAGTCTGTATTTCTGTAGTGTGTTGGCCTCCCGGGTGAGCCAGGCCTCCACGGTGGCCCTCTTGCTCTGCAGGGTGGGCTCCCTCAGCAGCCGGTCGGCCGGGGGCAGGGTGGACAGACTGCTCAGCTGGGCTGGGGGAAGGAGGAGGGGGAGGCCGAGGAGAGCGATCAGCCACTTTCCGTTCACCCCGACCAGGGGACGCTGGAGCAGAACTCGGGCGAACCGAACTACGCACACAAGTAACACACGCATCCCAAACCATATGTACCTGAACTGCTGAGCCGCGTGGTTGAACTTACACTCGAGTTTCAGCATTTAGCAGATTCTGTTATCCAGAAATAAGTGCATACATAAAGGGACAGCTAGTGCCAAGCAGTAAGTGTCACAGTCAATTGTAGTTGTTAATACCTAAGCCTACAACATAAAGTTAAAGGTACAATGGATAATTTCGGACTTCTAAT
Organism: Conger conger; assembly: GCF_963514075.1. NCBI lineage: Eukaryota > Metazoa > Chordata > Actinopteri > Anguilliformes > Congridae > Conger > Conger conger. The sequence goes on along the minus strand of NC_083761.1, from coordinate 45,389,399 downwards.
GGTCAAAGGAGGAACAGCGGCTACAAACACGCTCAAACCACAACACTGTTTATCCCACCCCTTCTCTGTGAACGCTATTGGCTATGGCAATTAGAACCAATTTTCAAGCAATGAGCTTGGATTATTGTACAGCTATACAATGTTTTGGTAGTGCCAGCCCATCAACTGCATATTTTGAAACCCGAATTTAAGGACTATGAACACAGGCGAGGGTGAGTCAACTTGTCAGTGAGCCTTTTTCAATGATAGGAAGGGATTAACAATGGTCTTGTAACAATGTTTTAACACAAAAATCTTACCTATTGTACCTTTCAATAGTGTATTACATTACATTATATTACGTGATGAACGCATTATATCCGAGTTTGTGTTATTGTGGAACTGAATAACGTTATTCAACCCAATGAAAGAAAGCAAACAAAACAAAGGTTAGCTAGCATCTGGGAACCATGTGCAAGGTTTCTGCTGTTCTGACTGCTGTGTGAAGCTCATTCCACCACCAGGGGGCCAGAACAGACAATAGACATAACCTGGACATGCAGGTATGCAGGGTCGAAGGTGCCAGACCACCAGAGGTAGCAGGTGTGTAGGGCCTGATGGCCACTTGAAGATAGAATGGAGCTGTCCTTGCCTTATAGTTGGTGAAAGATTGATATTGTGAATGTACAGATTTAAGTAGACGGGTTCGATGGTGCAGGATTAGACGTAACATAGGGGAGGATATTAAAGGCCCACACCCATGAGTGTCCTCTTCTTGGGTTTAGTATCAAAAGCCCCCACAAAACATTTGCAAAGAGCAGTGACATAGCTTTTTTGAAAAGTCCCTAACCCTGCCCCCAGAGCCAAATTTCCCCTCCCCCTCTGTCTCCTGTATACAACTCCCTGTGTTAAGATTTAGCAACATGATCCGATAATTACGCAAAAACACACGTTGTGTCACGCGGGAAATGGTTTCACAAAAAGCTTGGAAAAATTGCAGTTGGACCCTAAAATATGCATACAAAATTGCAATCGTTTTATTTGGATCAGTACGGAACACAAATCAGAACCTCCAGGATGAAATGAAAAGCTAAAAAAAATATGCGTTGTGGGCCTTTAAAACCATCATAAATGCTTGTTCTAAAAATGAAAACAAACATTTGGCTCTGCTGTCCTCAGTAGGGGCTCCGCAGGTCAGGAGCGTGGAAAGGAGAAGCGGATTTTGAGAAAGGCTCACCCTGAATTCGCAGGCTCTCCTGGTACTGGATGATGAAGTACTCCTGGTTGTGCTGCAGCTTGCGCAGGTCGGTCTCCGTGTCCTGCGTCATCACGCGGAGCTCCTCGAAGGCCTGGTTGATCTGCTGGTACTTCTGAGACATGGTGTCCAGCATCCCGCCCCCCGGGGAGTTGGACTGCAGACAAGCAAGAGCGCAGGGATCACGCATGAGCCCGCGTGCTCTCGTGTCAACACGTGTGAACCCCGAGGCGGGACGAGTTGACCGTTCCTTGTGACACGCCTATCGAGACATTTTAATGTTGATGAATCAGTCATTAGCTTTTGCTTGTGTTTCTGTTATATATGTGTGTGCGTGTGCTTGTATGTGTATGTGTAATGTGCATGTATAACAGCAATCCCAATATCGAACAAAAATGCATTGTCACCTGTTGGCAGGGTTTTTCCTGGCAAAAAATAAGGCAGAGACGGTACTTGTGAGCATGACCATGTGATCAAATTGACCAAAACTAGTTAGTAATACGAATTATACTTTTATTTACAGTCAGTAATGATCAGATGATGGCTCCACCTTGGTAATGAAAACAAAAACGATAATGTCTCCTCAATATAAGACCTGTACTGATGGCTTACAGAAGTTGAGATGCAGCATAGGAGCGTTCAAAAGAGACTAAAATCAGTGTGTCGAAAGCCCACTCTCATCTTGTGCACATATGGAAAGGGACTGAGCAGAACACATAGTGATCTATTATGTTTAATATCAACCAGAAAAATATTTTGGCTTCATTCTGAAACTGTTTTGGGGCAAATTAAACTGGTGGGCTGCCACAATTGAGTTAATGGGATTTTTTCCTTAAGTTTATTTTATCTAATTCAATTCATGTGAGCTTTTTAAAAAGGGACGCCTGACCTTCCCTGAGGGCACAATGGTTGCCATGGCAAACCAGTTGGGAGACGCTGTTCTACGGGACATATCTGCAAAGTTGAAAACATAAAACTACCAGGATGTAATTTCTGAAACTTTTTGGAAAATATTGAACCTCTTTGGGAACAAAACCCAAGATGTATCTGTCCGAATGCGGCGAACGTGGCAATGTCTGATCATGCGGCTGCTGTATCTTTCTTCTCTTCCTCGGTCGTGTCTTTCCAGGTGCATTGTGCTGACGCGTAATGGCACTACTGCGGTTACAAATCATAGAAACGCACTGTGCGCAACCCTTGTATTTATGTTTTTGGACACCGGTCAGAATTTTGTGGAGGCGGCCCAAAATGATAGAGGCAGCCACTTGTTGGTGGCTCACGCATTCTATCCAGCTCTTGATGAAACTGACACTGAAGGGCCAGAAAGCCACAGGTCACAGAGGCTTATTTTGAACAGGGGTTCTTCACTCACATTTGTGGCTTCCCGCACCAGCCTCTGCTCAGTGTACAGGATGTGTTTGATACACCGCACCAGCTCCAGCGGACACCGGTCATACGTGCTCTGCAAGAAGAAACGGCACATTTGCAAAACAAAACAGCTGAATGAGCCCACACACAGCAGGCACACACGCACACATACACACACACACATACACACACACACAGCGGGCACACAAGCGCGCGCACACACACACACATATGCACATATATACACACACACACATACACAAAGTCTTTGTTAGGGTTGGTACCGCCCGCCCGTAATAAAATTGCATTCATCCGTTCTGTGCAGAATCTTTAATAGGTGCATGGGGCAGACAGCCCTTAGGACACGGCCCCAAATCTGTCTGTCTGCGTCAGGCTCACACGCAAGTGGGACCAGACTCAAGATCGTATCTTCTGCAAGTTTTACAAGAGGGTTGGGATTCAGACTGGGATTTAGAGTGTCCAAGACCAGTTTCAAGGCCAGTTTATAATTAGGCGATGTATGATTGGCCGATGGATGTTGCCACACTGTCATACACATTCCATTTTGCTCGACTTATGTTGACACTGTCACTCAAGAACTCAGTACAAGAACGCATCGCTAAAGTGACACATGGAAGCTATAGTTGATGATGCTTTGCTGAAGATAATTACAAGAGATGAGAACATTCTATAAGAATGTTGTCAGCGATGGGGTCAAAGTTCAATACAATTTAAGTCTTCACGATGGCCACAATAACGATAGTGAAGACGATAAATCGTCCATCGCTCATGTCCAAGCCAAAAGTCCAAGCCAATCATACATCCCTTAACTATAAACTGGCCTAAAGGCAGTTTGTCGACCTAGCCCGAGGATTGCTTTCTCACCTCAACAACCTCTTATTCCCTTTAGGAAGCAGATGACCGTGAGCAGAGGGTGTGCGGTAGACCAGTCAGAAATATCACCACCTCAAGTGCTTTCCTATGACCGACTCCGCTACCTCTGCTTTCCTTCTCTCGGGGGCAGCTGAACCCACGGCGCACTTCTCCGGGGCAGCGGGAGGGCCTCCCGGGGCAGCTCACCTTCAGCTGAGTGGCATAGTGGCCCAGTTTGATTCTCAGCAGGAAGCCGTCCTCCCCCATCTGGTGCTCGGCCTTGTTCTGCAGCTCCTGGATCAGGCCGTCCAGCATCCGCTTGGCCTTGAACTCCTCCTGCGGGTTCTCCAAGTCGATCGAGTCCCTGGAGCGCGGCAAAAACACGCATCGGTTGTGGGCGGAATCCTCAACAAGCCTTCCTCAGCTGAAGCCAACGGCGGAAGGTCGCGGACCGTTCATCCCGGGGATGAACCGCATTTGTCAGGGACACAGGCTAGGGGTATTTCCATAAACTCAGAGCACCCCGACTAGTCACCTGGTCATGCAAAGTGTTATCAAATTCACAAACAAAGGCATTAATCCTTATGGAAACAGTAAAAGACTAACTCCTGTGGTCCGTAGCCGTTATCGCTTCAGTGCGGAACAGAAAATTGCTCTGAGCAGCAATTACTGAATGGGCTTGACTCAAGGTTACCCAAATTCGAATTCCAGGAAAGGTGTTGATCACATAGTGACCTGGCTGCTTCCAGCCAGGCCCTTCAGATTTTACCTTGGCATTTCCACTAAGGTGTGTGCCAAGGTTTTCACAGGACCCAGCCATAATCTGTGACAGTATGCCACGTCTCAGCCACAACTGCAGCAAAGGTTCTGGGAAAATCTAACAGCCAAGACGTGTGACTGCTATGAAAATGCAGGATACCTGCCTGCCAGAAGGATGTTATCCTCGATACAGCCTCTGTTACACAGGCCTGGTGCCATAGACTGGCTTATGCAACCAGCCAGCTTGAATTGACATACATTTTGCTAAAATCTCAAAACTGACAACAAATCAGAAACCACTCGTGATGGTGAAAGGCAAAAATGTTCGGGCCTTTTTGCTCCTTATAAGAAATCAAATAGACTGCAGCAAGGGTGGAATGTTAAACTGAACGAAATGCAAGCTTGGGAAAAAGGTTAATTTAAAGGATGTCCTGTTCAACTCCCTGATGTTGTACTCCCGTTGGACAGATCATTGGATGAATAACTAGTGTTTTATGCACTGTAGTCCATATGGAGAGAATGAGGCAGTCAAGAAGCTGGACACCTACGCTCCAGACATGCCTCTCTGAGAAATGTAGCATTAGCCTGTGAGAGCAGATGATGTGAGGGAGAGGGGAGGGCTGTGTGGAGGAGAGAAGGAGCTTACGCACCACAGCTGGCCCTCGATCCACTGGGACAGGTAATGGCGCACCTCGATGGGGAAGTGCTGGCCGTAGAGGGACTGCATCTGGTGCAGCGCATCCCCCTGGAGTTGCTGGGCCTGGATCCAAACTGCCATCTTCAGCACCCTGAAGACGAGGGCCGCAAAAACAGGAGAGAAAGAGACAGGCTTTTAAACAACCCCCTCTATTTAACAAGTGTCAGGTCATGACATGCAAACCGAACCAATAAAAAGTGTACAAATATCAGAACCAGACAAAACATAGACGAAAACAAGACAAATAAAAATGGTTTAATATAAACACGACATAAATAAATAAATAAATAAATATGCCACCCAACAGATTTAGGGAGGGTGAAGTTATGCAGTGTTCTGACATTTGGCATATATTTGATATAATGGTATTCATATTCGCTGCAAATAATGTTCTAATTTATTCTTTAACCTGCCAAATATAAACAAATGAATTATGATTCCATCCCCCTGCCAAGGTACATACTCAGCTGCGATCCCTTTTCTAACTGTAACTGTCTGAATTTAACTAACAAATAAAAACAGAGACAGCTCTCTTTTTAAAAAATAACATTTGAGCAGAAAGAAAAACTTCAAGCAGAGACTGGAGATTCGGGATACACTGATATATCAGTAGAGAATCGGAATCAGCTGATTTCAGCTTTAAAACGCATCAAGCATCGGATCAGCAGATTGTTTTCTACCATAGATAATTGAAACCGATTGTGTAATGGGCTACAAAGAATATGAGCCAAGTGTTTAAATTCGGCATTTCATTCCCAAGAGGGGGCCCTCCATCTGCCTAAAAGAAAGTTATAGAGCAGTATGGAATTCTGAGAATTTTTATTCATTTCTTAATAAAAGTCCAGTTAAAGGGACTGCATAACAAGGACAATTTCATTTATTACTGTGTTGCAATTACATTACCTCTTACATTCAAGGTGTCACTTTGTGTAGACATGTCTAAAAAGCTTAAGCTCTTCTATCTGAATTGGCACAAAAATTCTTTAAAAAATTGGCATCGGCAGATATGGGTGGGGGGAAATGTGAGATCTGCATTGGCCTTAAAAAAACGCATCGGGGCATCCTTTAGTTACTCAGATGCTCTGAGAACATTTGATCACTTTCCTGAACCAACCATATGCACAGTTGACTAGAGTGTAGGCATAGGGAAAAGAGAGACAAATAAACAGAATGTCAATGCAGTTAGTGCGTGTTTCTCCCATTAAGAATAGCTTTTTTTGTTTTGCTTTCAACCATAAAACTGCAATGGCCCCAAACCAGCCCGTCATTCTACATGCTATCAGTATCTAAACAATCTGTCATCAAACACAAAAACAATCTGGCCCAATGGGAAACACAAAGTAAATCTCAAATAATATAAAAAAGAGTTCAGAAAGCCGAAACCCTTTTAATAATGTGATAAATTCCACGTCCAGGACTCACGTTACTGCACAAGCATCCCTTTGCACTCAGGGTGGGGGTGAAGTGTTGTTTCAGCTGCCCATTTTTACAAGTTGCCAACTTGTAAAACCCCAAACGAGGCAACTGGTGGGATTTGTCATCTTGTAAACCCTGAAATAGGCAACTGGTTGGATTTGCTCTGAGAAGAGGCAAATTAAATGCTCCTGTTCCTTGGTGTCTACCATGCCCAGTACAAACCGCTGAGGCACGGGAGAGAGAACTGCGCGTGAGTAGAGCCAAAGTCGCCATGTTCACGCGAAGCAGAAGTGCACAGGGTGAAATGAGGGAAAGCAATGTGGAGCCAGATTAGGGAAAAAAAAGAAAGAATTGTAGTTGAAACTGAAAAATGATAACTTGATAAACCAAAAAATATTAGATGGTTGAAAACATGTGTTTGTAATCGCCCAAGTTATTTTTTTCAACGACAATTCTTTTTTGGAGTCTCTAACCTGGCTCCAAAAAAAACCACACGTGCAAGCAAATCAGCTTGGCCAGGTTCAGAGATCTTTGTTAAAGAAATGAATGAAATTGCAGACTTAGACTTAGAGTACTTGTGAGGCACAAGAAGAAATTCAAGCATGCATACCTACTGGAAGGTGTTCTTGGAACCCATAAGAACAGTGAAACCAATGAAGAGGGAATACTGATTGTAACAAACAATTCAGCTCTAAATGACAAATCCTCTTACTATAAAACATTCATGAACCAAGCAGAAAAAAATGTCACCAAAACCTATTGACCAGTGCCAAATCTATGCCAATAGTATTTCAAATAAATTGCAAAAAAAGGAGCATTCGATTTCCCACTTCTCAAAACAAATCCCACCAGCTGCCTCTCGCTAGAGCACCAACCGCACTCATCGAGCCGGATGGCCAAAGGCCTGTGGCACGGAAACAAACGTATCCTTTCAAAAAAAAAACAAGAAACGAGAGGCATCTTATGATACTTATCTGGAGTTCACCCGAGGCCGGAGAGGAGGACTGAAGAAGAAAATAAAGAAACAGAAGTGGCAGTCTTCCCCGGTCGGTTGGTTAAAACAAAGGAGGCCATTATACGGCACTGGCTACGAGGCTCTCCCGGGAGGCCCCGCTTTAAGTCTTCTTTCATCCCTTCAGTTCGAGCAGTCACTTTCACAGGGGAAGTGAGAGCCGAATGTAGTGTCTGGCTAACTTATTAACTTCCACTCCCCGTTTCACGGATCGGTCTGAAGCAGCCGCCGGTAGGACAGGCGTACGACCGATCCTAATGAAGGAGAAACGCCACCATACACTTTAAAACAACTAGAGCGCAAACCCGCTGACGTGCACAGAAAAGTCCAATACGGCATTCAGAACGGATGCATTTAAGGAGGACTTGTAACTTGTTTATTATCATTATTTATGTTTTATATACGAGGGGCAGACATGCGCATTGCGCAATTGATTTTGCAATATTGCACCGTAATGTTTCTAGCTTTTGCCAATTCTTTTTTTAGGGAAACTTTTCCTGTTCAGTATGGCTGACCAGATCAAGTTCCTTCAAGCATTGCCTTCAATGGAGTGTCTAATTTAGCACCGGGTTTATGCATGGAGGTGACCCTTCAAGATAAACCACAATAGAAATCGTAAATGGGAAAACGTTTGGACTGGCTAACTTACTTTGCACTTCTGCAAAGAAAAATGCATCATGATAAGAGAAAAGGAAGAAACAGGCCTTAAAAAACACAAACAGACGCCCACCTTCACGCAGCAAAGGGGTTAAAAATGCACATTAGAATTAGAATATCTAGCTGATAGTCTTGTGCACACAGTGTACAGTACCACATCATTTGCACCCCCCTGCAGACCCAGTGGGTCCTGCTCTAACCAACACTCAAAAAATGTTTGCCTTTTGTTACACATTAAGTTCAAAGGCGAGGAGAAATGAAAACAGAGAAACGTGACATCGAAGTTGAGCTCCGGAGGTGGAGCATATTTACTGCTCCCTTTTTCAGGGGTGACCAGAGAACGGTCAAAAAAAGCCAGCTGGCGTGAAGGGAACCATGCAGACGTACCAGACTCCCCCGTCACCTACAGCCCCCCACCCCTCCTCTGTCTGTCTGTCTCACTGGGGTGAGGGGCTGCTTCCAGCGCGATCGTGAGTGAACAGGTCAGTACCGGGCAGTGCTTTACACCTAAAGTCAGTAATGTCTGCAGCAGCAGCTGCCTCAGGCTTCACACCCTTTTCCTATAGAGCAGCGGTCCTCCTGAGCCGCAGGGTGTGCTGGCTTTCCATTTAATCCGTTTAGATCCACTTAATGGATCTATTACAGCTGTTAATCACACAGTCAACTCATCTCACCTGGAATCTTGGGTCTGAATCAGTTGCTGATATTAAGGCAAAAACAAAAACCAGCACACCTGCGGCTCTCCAGGCCCAGGAGTGAGGATCTAAGATGTGTTCTAAGCATATAGCCGGTCTGAATGCACTGTCCCATTGAAGCTGCAGGACCTCACAGGCATAACCACAGCATATAAAGCAGTCTTTACATTACTCTATAGAGCAACGCCAAGCCCCTGGGCACTACTACACTTTTCAGCCCCCTGGACATCCACATCTTTATTCCCCATACTGTCACTAAAGTGGAAATGGGAACTACTCAAAGGAGTTTTGCTTTATGGTTTTACATGGTTGTTGGCCATATAAATCTGTGATTGGTTTTATGCCTGCCTTAAATTAGCTTTATTGAAGCAGCACTTACATTGACTGGTCTGGGAATGTTTTTAGCTTGGTCCGGCACAGTTACTGATATAATGCATACTGTATAAGTGGATGCACTTATGTTCTCTTTCAATGTAAGTCGCTCTGCTAAATTAATCAAATGTACTGCAATATAATATAATGCACACAAAATGGAATACATAGAACTCCAGAGCTTACCTCTGTCTTCAGCTCTCTGTTACCATGTAAAAGCAGGATATTCTGGAGAGGAAAGCCACAAACCTGGAAAGAGAGAGACCATAGAATAAGGGTTTATAACTATTGAAGATATCAGAGAAGACAGGCAAAAACATTTCTAGAGGGATCACAGCAAAATGATATATTCCAATATCGAGCCTGGTTTTGACTTTGACCCAAATACACAACATCATTAGCCCAGTAACATACAAGATGCGCATTAAGTTAAAGCAGTATCACAGGAGCTTTTACAGCAGTTTTGAAACTGGATGCAAGGTAGACAATTTTAGAAGAGTTGTAGCGCAGCTCTCATCTTTTTAAGAACATCAGTGTCAGATGCACTGTTGGGCCTTTGAGAAGACCCAGAGCACAGGGGACAGAAGGCGTGCCCCAGACACGCAGGTACAGAATCATAGTCTCCGCTGAATCCTGCTGTTGTACAGACACACGTCTTTTGCACATTTTGAACGCTGATTCAGAATTCTTCACCAACAATCACAGAATTATTTTTCTGAAGACAATGTTATTGAAAATGTCAACAGTGACTAGCCAATAGTCCATACAGACAATATCCTCATGATTTCCAAAACAGTATCTGTTTCATATTAAACGCAGGAAATACAAAAAAAATTATTATATTCTCTACTTTATTTAAACAAATCTAAAGCTTTAGGAGAAACATCTCAAAGCTTACAGTAGCTCAATATGATGTGTTCTAAGCATATAGGTATATCCTTAGACGATAGCTTACTACCATATATCATGCAGTATAGCAATTACACCTTTTGAACTAAAACAGACGAGGGATATTCAACCAGGCTCCACGGGGGTACTGCTTAGGGACTGCAACTGTCTTTAGATGTCTAACAATTTTTTCGAAAACTAAAAAAAAGATATATTTTAGACAAAAAATATATATATTGAGTACACTCCAACCATGATGTATTGCAGCCTAAGATATGCTACGTGAACAACTGTCATCAAAAAAGAGTTTTAGTTGGCTATCTAGCAAGCCAAGTGTTGACTAAAATACAGCTAGCTAGGTGCTAAAATGAATAGCTAGCCCATAATAATTGGTGTTTCATGCACTGTAGGCAGAAATAACAATGAGACGTGTGTGTGTGTGTGTGTGTGTGTGTGTCTGTGTGTGTTTGTGTGCGTGTGCGCGTGTGTGTGTGTACTGTATTGACAGATTATCATTTTGGAGCATTACAACAAGTGTTTGAGTCATACTGTTTCACATATGATTAACCAGTTCGCTACAATTTAAAAAATGCATGACTCTGAACTGAAGGGCTACACAGATACACAGAAACCCTGATACTGTTTACTGTTTTTAGGTCCATCCTGACGTAACAAAGATTTATAAACGAGAGGCTGTACCTTTAACGATTCGATGTGAAAAGCAAAAGCAAAGGCGGCAGTTCGTAGGACCGTTTGAAAGGTTTAGGCCTACCTTACCCAAAGATGGCAGATTTAAGGAGACCATTGCTCTCGCTTTCTCTTCTTTTCGCACAGATGCCACTTCCTTTCCGTCTATATTCAGAGCTGCTTCTCTTTCATTTTCACTGGCACACGTGTACAGGAAAAAGAGGCGCAGAGACTTGCTGCGCACAGGAAGTGACCTCATGCCGCAGTCCCATATCTCAGCTGACATACGCGGGCAGGAGTTGGCAGGACTTGCCACATGCTCTTCCATTTAGGCCACTTCGGAGGCTGGACAACAATATGCCGGCATTTCTATTTTGCGTACTTTAGATCTCCTGAACACCCTGCCCTGGGTCTAGTAACAGAGAGGTGACACTGGTGCATAGTGTAAGAGTGTTCATGAAAAATAATTAATCACTGGAACGATAAAGATCATTAAAAACACATGACTGCATGCCTTATCGTAAAAACTCCAACGTATCTGAAATCATTTGATGACAGAACATTATCCGCACAAAGGTTAAGCTCAGGAATGTTTAAGCCAACTCATTTAATTTAATATTTAAATTCACAGTATCGCGGTTTTCTAAGGCAAGATTACAAATTCGGCCTACATACAGGTGAAATGCAGGGAATTTCATAGGAAATAAAAATGCGGCACAAACTAATTGACACAAACTAATTTGTTTCATACAGGAGAGAAGAGATGTCTGAGACCGAGGTGAAGAGCAGGACAAGTGGGGTGGCGAGAGGCCGTGGGAGTGAGATTCAAACAAAATGGAAGTTTGATGGGAAATCCCTCAGACCAAGGCGTAGGTAAGTGAACAGAACTGAGATTCTGAGAGACTGTGCGATTCGACGAACGGGAGTAGCCTAATGAACAACCACGCAACCACGCTCAGGGGCAGGGGAAATACGACATCAAAGCCACTCTGCTTCGTACGGCACCCCGTCCCAGACGTACCAAGAAGAAGGTAAATAAATACTGCAAATACAAAGAAAAGCAACAAAGAGAGACTGCCAAGACTGACAAATCAACCAGCCTGTATCTATAAAGGGAGGTTAAAGGGTGTACAATTTCACAGAAACGCAGACGATGTCTGCCGACCGGGAAAGTTTACAGCGATTGGAAGGTGACCTTTCATAAAGGAAGAAAAAGTGAATGAAAGACAAAAATAAATTGCTGAAGAAACCATTGCTGATAACTAAAGAGGTGGGCTGAGCGCCAGGCAGCCTTGACATGGGAGGCTGTCGGCTAGTACAGCTGGGGGAACTGCATATAGCTGAGAGGGCTCAGTCTGTCAGCGGAGCAGCGGTGTGTTATTTTAGCTTCGGCCACCGCTGCCGTCTCCTACGGTCATTCAGGGCTGTGCACAGCGGGCGGCGGGCTTCCGGCTGCTGGTGAGGTATGACCAGCTAAGATGTTTTCTGTCTGCTTTAAGAGAGATGGTCGTCAAAGGCTGGGACTCAACTGACTAACAAAGGCCCACACACACACTTTTGCGTTTCAAATCATCCTGGAGCAATTTGCATTTCGTACCGATTTGAGTAAAACAACGGCAATTCTGGGAGAGGTATTCGTGTTTTAGGGTCTAACTGCTGCTATTTTTCAGAGTTGTTCGTAAAACGATTTGCCACGTGACGTGACGTATGTTTTCGCATAATTATCGGATGATGTTGTTAAAGCGCTGACCACAGCAGACAGAGAGGGGGATTGGGCTCTGGGGGCAGGGCTAGGGACCTAAATTAAAAAATGTCAGAGCTCCCTAGTTCGTGGGCGTTTTAGATACTGAAACCTGGAAGAGAACGCTGATGCGCGTGGGCCTTTAAAAGCAATATATTTTTCCCCATTAACTTGGTATGAAGAATTCAGTGATCACTGAAACAAAGTCATCAAACTGAGTTCAGGAAGAAAAACGTGCAAAATATATATTTTTGTAAAGTTAAGGACAAATGTTGATTGAATACAGTCAAAAGAGGAAGCCAACAGTAAGCTGAGTCATTTCTGTAATTGTTCAGTTTGGATCTAGAACCCTTCGCTCTAGGGCTGGGTAATACAATCGTTTCATACTTATCGAATATTTTTTAGCACAATGACAGTCGTTGCCATTATGCGATGCTTTGCCTTGCCTTACTGCTTCCGGAAAACACCACTGACTTCTATTGGATGTTAATAAGAGAGCCAATCAGCAGCAAGGTCATACAGCTGTGATGTGTTTTTATCAATCATATCGAAGCCGCAAGGCCTTGCTGCTGATTGGCTGCCTTATGAAAAAGAACAAAAAAACACCAAACAACAAGCAATATATGAACACAACATTTGCGGAGCGAGAGATTGAGGTCAGTGCATCGACAACACATGGAAACTTTCTAAATGAAAAGGCGAACGGATCACAAGGGGAAAGCCCAGCCACTTCATCTCATTTCAACATTTATGTCACCTAGTGATTGGAATAGGCTCTGTCACCGTTTCCCCCACGCTCCGCCGAGCAGTGAACTCTTCAGACGCTTGGAACCACACAACCAAAATGGGTGAGAGGGTCGCCCCCCCTATCCCTTTAACCTCCAAACCCTGTTGCAAGGCACGGGGGCACTGATGCGCAAAGGAGAGGTGCTATAGATACCGCTTAGAACTAAATACAGGGTAGAAAAAAAAGGCTCAGTGAGTCAGAGCCAGAAGCAAACAGCAAAATGCTGTTGCACTTCGTACCAAAAAAGAAGAAAAATAACTTTCCCTCTTTTAAAGGAAATAACCTCACAAAACAAAGTCACCAAGGAAATATCAGGGCATCGAGAGAAACACAGCCCTGGTCTTTGAGAGCCAGAAGGTCTGCTGGTTGTTGAGTCCACCGTAAAATCTGCACCCAATTCAGATCCAAGTAACCAGGTGAAGCAGGTTAACTGCGCCATCAACTGTTTTATTATATTATAAACAGTGGGCTCCAGAATAATTGGCATCCTTAAGAAAAGAAGGTTATGTTCAAACATACGAGTGAACTATATACTTTCATTTTGATACATTTACTCTCATGTTTCAGTGTTTTTTATTTAGTAATCTCATTTTCCCTAAAAACCACAGGTGTAATAAAATCAATCATTGTTCATTTTAATTTAACTTAAATTAACTTAGAATGAACTTAATTTAGTTAATCTCAGTTTAAAGGAACTATATTGTGAACCAAATGTGTTCCCTAGCCTTATCACAAATTAGAGGAAAAGACTCATCTGTCATCTTTGCCAGTATTTATTTTTGGGGGAAAAATATGTTTTTTAATAGAAAAAGACTTTGGTTGATTCCACTGAATCATTAATAAAGCGCATTACTTCACGCTTGTTGGAAAATAAAGCTTATGACTGAATATATTTTAGTTTACAGCTTTTTTCATGCATATTTATCAAGGTGGAGCCCACTGTATTTATTGAGCGCCAAGCAAGAATGGAAACCAGCAGACCGTGTGAGTGTCCAGGGTAGCGGACCACTGGCCTACAGGTAATGGGACGTGTGCCACAGAAACAGAAAAGCCAGGGTTGAGGAGGCAGTAAAAAACGTGCATTCTGTTGGAAACAGGATGGACCTTTCTCCCCTTTTATCTCACATCCCTTTGATGCTGGTTAAGAGAACATTTCAGCCTTTGACAGGAGTCAAGATTCAGGGATGTTTTTCAGATGAAATGTTGTACAAAGTTGTACAACTTCCTTCAAAAAAGACAGCAAATTGCTTTTAGCTGCAAATTGTTTAAGACCAGCCTCTCGTTTTTTATAACTCTTATCGGTTTTGTCTGTCTGAACCTACAGAGAAAGCAGAAACAAGAGGTTCTTGTCGAGATCAGTCCAGTATCAGTATCATATTCCAATAAAACATGTATTCTATGTCTTTAATCATACATCTCCGCTACAGAAATAGTATAGATATGCTTTGAAATGTCCCTTACATCCACACTAGATTACTGTAGGCATTAGATCAGTGTAAGCATCACCACTATGATACCCACCCGCACAAGCTATCTATCGCATTTCTACAGAGCTTTGAAGCAAAGCAAGATTTCACGCTTTTATTTAAATGGTAAATGGTTGGCATTTATATAGCGTCTTTATCCAAAGCAACCCTTTGACTGCCAGACGACTGCTCTTACCGCCTGAGCCAAGTATTCATTAGAACATATGATATCAAAAGAACGGGCTGTTCAGCTCATCTTAGTCATCTTAGGAAAAAAGTTGATTCTTAATTTTACCTGACCACCTATTCCAGAAATGTTGCACGCATGCAAACACGCATACACACGCACTCACGCACGCACGCACGCACGCACGCACGCACGCACGCACACACACTCACACACTCACACTCTCACACTCTCACACTCTCACACTCTCACACTCTCACACAAACACACAGATACACAGATACACACACACATACACACACACACACGCACGCACGCACGCGCATACACACACACACGCATACACACACACACTCCTTTGGCAGCTAATAGCTGTAAACAGTTGTGCAACAGAATAGGCCTGGCAGCTATGCGCAAACAGTGTGAACCCTTCAGCAGGAGTTCAGTATGTACAAAGCCGCGTTAGACTGAGCAGCCCCCGCCCCTGTCTGAATCACATTTCTGGCGACGGTGTTTGTGCACTGTGTGAAGTGCAGCTGTGCATGTTGCTTTGGCTAAAATGACGAAGCTCTGAATCGCAGCTGATGGCCAGAGACTGCGCAGGGCTCTACGCTAACTGGCTCTACGCTAACTCTACGCTTGTTTCCCCAAGGAGCACATGTGCTCCGAGTTGAAATGTATAGGAGCAAACTAATGCATCCCAATTAGAAGATTATACATCCCAATTACACTTCCAGTTAGCTCACATCAATTTTCAGGAGCAAATGCTCCTAAAATAGTAGCACTGAAGAGCCCTGCGGTGTTGCAATGGGCAGCCCGTCTTCGCCAGAAGAGGCAGCAGATGTTGATGACTCATTTAGGTCTGTTATTGCTTTTCAACTGGGGGGCAAAGGCACTCTCTGTTTTAACACTACTCTTATGGATGCCATTTCTGGGCGTAGCGATGCACGCGTGATCCGCGGTTGGGGAGTGGGTCCCCCCGGCTCCGCACCGGCCGCTGGACCCAAAGTAATCGTAAAACGCGCCCTGGCCCTGGTAAGCTCGTGAGAATAAACGGCTGAGTCACGGGGTGCAAACGTTGTCGGGAAATATGTGGTGCCGCAGCGTTTCTCTGCAATGGGAGATTTCACTGGCAGGACAGCAAGTCCTATGAGGGTCCTGCAACTGTCAAATCAGGTAGCCATGCAAAATAAAGACCTACATTCTTCAGACGGCCTTCGACAAAGCACCAGACCGGGCGGGAATACCGTTTCTTCCAGACGCGACATTCACGAAAACTGGAGGGAAAAAATGGCATTGTTTTGTCGAAAGACCACACAAAAACGCAATACCTGCTTATCGGAACTAATAGGAGTGAGTACGAATTCGACATGGGCTGTAAACACCGTCCGCATCCACAACCGCAGCTTGAATAAAACGGAATAAGCTACGATTAAGGCAGCAAAACAAGTGTTTTACCAACTACGTGATAAAACAAGTCACGCTCGGTTTAGAGCCTGTAACTACCGTACTGTTTTCGATAATGGCTCTCGCCGCATTAGCGCCGGGGCACAAAACCATAAACAAGCCAGTAGGGGAGAGGCTGGGACAGGAAAGGGCTCAGAACCATTGTTTACTATTAATAAAAGTGCACAAAGTTCAAACCGCTACAGCGACACCCTGGGAACGGGCGGAGGGCGGCTGGGGTTCTGTTACGCGGCTGCCCTTTGCGCGAGGTGCCTGGTGGCTGGGGGGTAACCCCACCTCCTCCTGCGCCCCTCCCGTGGCCCGCGGGCTATGAATAGCTTTGGCTGTGTGAAAGGTCGAAAGGTTATTGCCTTCACCTACATCCCCAGCGACAGGCGTGCCGTTGTTTCACCCGGCCGCCCTCCCTGCCCGCGGTTCAGAGCACGAAGGGCGGGACACTCCACGGCGGAAAACACACCCGCCGGGCCCTTAGGATGGGGCCGCGGCTGTACCCCGAGTGGTTTCACCAGCTGAGGTGTCGACCTGCCCGTGAGGAGCAGCCCCGGGTCAAATACGTCATTGTTTCGGATTCATATACCTTTCTATGCTTTACCGAGCGCGTCTGGTGTGTGGGAACCTATGAAGTGCTCTCAAACCCCACCTTCCGGTCCTCTTGGTTTGCTCAATTTCACCTGGTCAGATCAAGCGAGCGCAGAAAAGGTATGAATCTGGAAAAGTGACGTGTTTGAGCCAGGGCTGGTATGCACTGAAGGCGCGAGGCGTCATGAAGCTATGCGGCTGGTAATGAGGTAACGGAGGTCAACTTCACGCGCACCCTGCAGAACTCAGAGCGCTTATGTTCCCGGCGCTTTGCAGCATGCCGAGAGAAACCCAACTCTTATGTGAGTCCGGGAGGCCTTCCCAAACGGCCGGGAGGCCAGTTCTGCGACCTGATTTGGACCCTCGTGGACCAGAAGCAGGGCACAGACCTCCACGTGCAGAGCATCGCCGAGCGAGGGGGTTTGCTGTGTTTTCCGGCAGCCTTGTGGAATAGTTTGGGCAGATGCGGCGCAGAAGCCCACCCCAACCCCCACCCGCCTTTTTCACACCAGATTTAGACAGGACCTATGAATAGAACTGAGACACAGAAACAAACTGGACGCTAATACTGTGTGACACGCATCACAGTGAGAATGAAAAACCTTGAACAAGCCTGTTGAGCAGAGGGCCGGTGGGGGGTTGTGGTGGGGCAGGGGGGGCACGAGTCAAAGAGAAGGCAGAGATTTGGGAAGGGGAAGATTGAGTGGGGGGAGGTGGTCGAATGGCAGTCTAAAAGGAGGCCTTTGCACCTTTCGACCCCAACGAATATGTTACGGTAATGTCAGAAATGGATGACCCTGAACTTGCACTGGCTATTTATATAAGGCATGAGAAGCAT
Source organism: Conger conger (assembly GCF_963514075.1). NCBI lineage: Eukaryota > Metazoa > Chordata > Actinopteri > Anguilliformes > Congridae > Conger > Conger conger. The sequence goes on along the minus strand of NC_083761.1, from coordinate 45,371,676 downwards.
GTCCCGGCAACGTGTGGGCTTCAAAGGCCGAGAGCAGAAGTCAGCACAAGTGCGTGGCCGGGCTCCGTGGCCCAGAGTCCAGCGGCTGTCTGTACCGTGGGCTGGTCTGGGGAAATGTCCGCTGTAAGCAGCTCCTCAGGGTGATGGAGTGCATGGTCAGCCACACCTGTACAATCCTGAAGTTGTTTTCAACACAGATTTAATGTCTGACTTGAAATGTGTGTTATTATAGTTATTTGCAGTACATTACTTTGAATAGATACTGGGCGGATGTGGAGTGGATACATAAAAGATGATAAACCTTTAATTAATTTTGCTTCGAACATAAAATACTGAGGAATTCAAATTAAAATTGAAAAGTGTAAAAGTTTAGTTTAAATGCCCATCCCTGTTTGAGGGGTTGACTGCCACTTTGCCATAAAAAGAAAAACTCTTCCCAAATAAAGCATTGGCAGGAAAATGTACCACTCTGGAACCTTGGTCCCAAGGTTGCAGTCACAGCAGGTCATTGGGCAGTTTCCCTGTCACACACAATGATGGCTATTGGTGGACAGCCATTCACGTCCGTCACTTGAACACAACGCCCCACATTTGGTGCCAAAAGTTCTTTCAATCTGCTTTTTCAACATTACAGCTTTCTTTCAATTAGCTTTTTCAACACTACAGCTTTCTTTCAATTTGCTTTTTCAACACTATAGCTTGCAATTCCAAAGAGTACCGAGTGCATTGTTCAAAACGGGCAACAAAACCACTTGCAAATGTAAATGCAGGTCTATGCAGAACAGTATTTCTGGGCCTGATGTGCAGAACAATTATGGCAGATAAAAAGATGTTTGGGTAAAAAACAAAAAAAACGCTTCAGTTTCTGTAAAAAACGGAAGAGGTGCAAAGAGTTAACTGCAAGTCTCCTTTACATTACATTATTGGCATTTGGCAGACGCTCTTATCCAGAGCGACATACAGTTGATTAGACTAAGCGGGAGACAATCCTCCCCTGGAGCAATGCAGGGTTAAGGGCCTTGCTCAAGGGCCCAACGGCTGTGCGGATCTTATTGTGGCTACACTGGGATTAGAACCACTGACCTTGCGTGTTCCAGTCATTTACCTTAACCACTACACTACAGGCCGCCCCGTCTCCTAAAGAAACAGCATATTTTTGCTCCTCACCAGACGTATCGCTTAGATAATGGGCACAGATCGCTCCTGGGTTTTACGTAGAGGAGTTGGCTTGATGGCCCGTTCAATAAAGCCATGTCAAAGCTAAGAAAAATCATGCGCCACTTTTTGTGCCATAGAGAATGTGTATTAGCCTATCGCTCAAAGAAACCTGTTGAAAACCATTTATAAAGATCTAAATTCAACTTTAACAAGATTCTTAGGCCATTCAGGACCCCTGGTTTTCCTACCGTATGAAAGGCACTAAGAATTATTTTGATAATCAAGTATTCTATCGATTATTCTGATGTTTAATCGAGTGGATTGGATAAGGAAAAACTGTATGATGTATAAAAATACCAGCAGAGTAGCTGGCAGAAATATGCTCAGAGTACTGAAATGGTTAAAAAAAAAAAATATTTTATTGTGATGACACTGAAACCGATGCAAGTCAATGCAATGCTTAATAAAAAAAGAACACGATATGTTCAGAAATAAGTTATACATTTATTCTGAGTGCTTTATGACACCAACTGGAGCGATCTATCAGGGAAACACAGATTGTATTGATGTCTATGTCATGTAACTGGTAAGTTGTCAAAGGCTGAATCTTTCAAAAAGTCAGTGTAGGTATTCCTCTCACATCTCACTTAGCCTATTCGGAAGTTAGCTAATGCTCGCGGGTTAACGGAAAACTCACCTCTTGATATTGGTTGCCTCCATGAATTGATGCTTTCTCTTTAGCCTTGATGTTGCAGCACTGATGTTCTGCTTTTGCAGAAAGAAAGCTCAGCATTACAGTTGCGGTGCCACAATCAATGCACTTTCAGAAGGTGAGTCAAACGAAGCTTTGATGCAAAAATGTCTCATTTCGTAATCGAGAGATTCAAATTATTTGATGAATTGTGACAGCCCTAAACTGGTGAAGTCAGTGGAGGAGTAGAGATGGGTTTACAAGAGGAAACACGCCCCAGAAAATGACATTACATTACAGGCATTTAGCAGATGTTCTTATCCAGAGTGACGTACAATGAAGGGCAAATCAAACCCGGGGACAAGTGCGAGGAGGATCCGAGAGGAAAGTACAATTCCCAGTCCTACCACGATCACATAGATACAACACGAACCCTTGAAGAATACATCAACTTACCAACTATACATCAGTGCTATTATAATCTATGGCATACACAATGGTCAAGGACTCGGCTGTTCGGACATCCACAGGAAGGTCATTCGACCACCGTGGGGCCAGAACTGACAGCAGTCTGTGACCGAGAAGCGCAACAAAATAAAACAAGAGGCATAAAGAGCAGAATTTGGCAGTGTAAATTCCAGGCAATAACTCAATGTGCATAATATGCCACAATTTCAAGAGGTGTGGAACAGGGCCATTTTCTATCTGGGCCCAGGAGAAAGGGTCCCCTTGTGAGGCGGGCACCCTCATGATTCTTACGGGCAGATGCGATGTCTCCACGGACGCCACTGGAAAGGTTTGGAGGGGTGGGAGTGGGGCTGAGCGCTGGACCCATAAATACAAGTAAAGACACAAGCCCCACAGCACTTGACACTGACTAATGAGGAACCTGTAGCATGATCAGGGGATTTTCTGACCTGCTGGTCTAAAACAAGACACGGGCAGATAATACAGTGGGGAGAAGACAAAATGATGTATCACTTATTCTTTTCAAAAAATTCTCCCCAATTTTGAATCCTTAGTTGTATTCATAGGTCCACTTCATTCCACTTTCAACATCGTTAATTATATAGGAAAAAGAGAAACAGAAATATGCCCTCCTTATACAGAGCATGATGCCATGATTCATCACACTGTGCAGTCAAACAGCTGAACAGTGGACTCACGGCACTACAAGTCCTGGTGGTTTTTCAAGGTATACAACGTTGGTTTTTCCGTCACATGCTTTGGTATAACCCTAATGTACCAATAGTGAGATCCATGTATTGGAAACACTAATGCTTTTATTGATTTACTGGATGGCACAGAAGGGCTGAGATGGGATGACCAGTTGAAGAAAAATGTTGCACAATCAGAGAGCAAATGGAATTTATTTCAATTATACATTCAATTATACATGTTTTGTCTTAGCTACATATTGTACACATGGACAAGAAATTGATTTCTTAAATGTCCTTGTACATGTCCATTTACAATTCACAAGTAAAATTGTTCTTTTTTCTAGTAAAACCTACCATTGATATATTTAAATGTTGCTAAATCTGACAACAGCATAGTTTATTTGGGAACAGGGGCTTGCCAACTAGAGGACCTTAATTAGATCCATTCCTGTGAAAGACTGGCTGATTCAATGCGATAGCAAGACATCCTAAAGGCCATTGCTTTTTTGAAGTTTCCAGACTATTCTCCAGAAGAATTTTCCAGAAGAACTGGTGTTCATCTGTCTTATAGCAGACTGCATTGAAAATGTGAAACTGGCAGCCAATCAGCAAAGACTGCACAGCACAGTCAAACAAGGAGGGGGTATTATGTTAACAGTAACAGACAATATGATACACAATATACAAGAAATGTAAGAAATTCAGGTCAAGACCCTTACTCAAGGGTATAAAACAGCTATGCTCCATTTGGGAATTTAACCTATAACCTCAAAGTTACAAAACCAGTTGCCTAACCATTCAGCTATGCTGCCGTGCAAACATATTTACTAAAACATTTCATATGTTCTAATTATCCATGAAGGTACATTTGTTTCTGGGAAATGCAACCTGAACCATTGCTATTACTCTACATAGTATGAAAATATAACCACATATTCTAGGGTGCATGATATGAGACAAATGCAATCATTGGTCCACAACAAAATAAAAGGCTAGGCTATAGAAGAGATATTCAGGGAAGAAATCATTTCATATTAACAAAATATTAAAGTGGTCGGTTATTAATGTAAATTAAAGAGTACACATGCTTAGCCTGAGCCTAAATTCCGTGTGTACAAAAGCATTAAGGCATAAAAAATGGATTAAATCTGGGCTACTTTTTGCCAAAGCTGAAACCCAATGTTGCAAGGGAGAGTGTAGTATGGCCATTTGCTATTTGAGGACAATTTGCAAGCTGCAAAAGGCTACGCATTTTGATGCTACTTAGCGGTAGCCTAATGGATAAAAGTGTCGGGCTGTCGTAACTGTCACACTGCTATTGCTGTGAATCCCAATATTCTTCAACATCAACGGGTATTCAACAGAAGCAATCTCGCCCCATGCTGGAGTGGGAATTGTGTCATTTGTGTCTGTTGTTGCTGCAGGATGTTCAAAGACAACAACAGCAGTGAACGGAAAAATGCTTTCAGTGCATGCTGTCCTTTTACAAGCCTGTGTAGGCTGTACGATGAGAGGAGCTGAACAGATAAAAACATTGAAAAAGGACGCATGAAAAGATGCGAAAGAATGGATGTTGCAAAAGTTTTTCGGGAACATGACACTCAGGGGTCTATATGTGCACCTGCACACGCGCGCACAGGCACGCGCACATACACAACAAGCACAACAAGGCTATTGCCATTATCCTACAAGGCAAGATTCTATATCTTCTATAACTAGGAGGTTTGTGTGTTTTTGATTTTGTAAGGAAGAATCTTTCTATTCACTATATATACCCAGAGAGCTTTATTAGGTAAACCTGTATACCAGCTTGTTAATGCAAATATTTAATCAGCCAATCATGTGGCAGCAACTAAATGCATAAAAGCATGCAGACGTGGTCAAGAGGTTCACCTGTTTTTCAGACCAAATAGGGAAGAAATGTGATCTAAGTGACCTTGACTGTGGAATGATTATTAGTGCCAGACAGGGTGGTTTGAGTATCTCAGAAACTGCTGGGATTTTCACACACAGCAGTCTCTAGAGTTTGCAGAGAATGGTGCGAAAAACGGGAAATATCCATTGAGCAGCAGTTCTGCGGGAAGAAATGCGTGAGAGAGGTGAGAGGAGAAGGGCCAAACTGGTCAAAGCTGACAGGAAACCACACATTACAACAGTGGTAGGCAGAAGAGCATCTCTGAACACACAACATGTCAAACCTCTAAGTGGATAGGCTCCAGCAGCAGAAAAGCAGTAAGTCAAAAATAAATAAATAAAAATCTAATAGATACCTAATAAAGCGCTCAGTGAGTGTATATCTGACCTCATGACTTCAGTTGCTTCAGAAGGAGCCCTCAGTAAATAAGTGAAGTATGGCTGGACTCGAGTTTCAATCACACATTCAATGTGATAGCAAGGTTCGGCCCTTACCACCTTCAAAGCGGAGGAATTTAATCACAAAGGGGACGCAGGACGAATGCCGCAGGACCACTCAGGGTTGTGAGACACCAAGGCCATGGCTCTCTGAAGTCAGGAGCAGGTCTGTGGTTTAGAGCTCTGTGAAGGGCTACCACTGGCCTTCAGTGAGCCCGACGTCCAGGCAGACAGTGAGCGGACACAAAGCAGACCGCTGAGCTCTGCTGCTATCACAAAGATAGCTCTCACTCTGCAAGGAAGATGGCCTTTCCCAGTCAAGCTGGGAAACGGAGCGCAGGGAGACTACTCGACGTAACCTACCCTGCCAGTTATCATTGACACCGGCTTTTGTTCGCTTGCTAATATCATAGTCGAAGAATCCAAAGACCAAAGTCAAAAGAAATGCAGGTTAGGGACTTAATTAATGTGTTGATTAATGTGCACTGTCCCTGGTAATTAAATAAAATAAATAAAATAATAGTTGCCTATGGTCATAGATGCAACTGTTGACTGTCCACATAATATAATGATTAGTAGCAGATTGGCTCAGGAGGTAAGAGCAGTCGTCTGGCAGTCGGAGGGTTGCCGGTTCGATTGCACTCTGGGTGTGTCAAAGTGCCCCAAAGAGCAAAACACCTAACCCCCAATTGCTCCTGACAAGTTTGGTTGGCAGCCATTCGTCATTGGTGTGTGAGTGAGTGTGTGAGTATGTGCGTGAATGGGTGAATGAGAAGCATAAATTGTACAGCGCTTTGGCTAAAGGCTATATTAATGCCAGGCATTTGCCATTTTACCATTTACCAGATACATGAAACATATTTAGTGGCAATTACAACACAATATATTGCGCATACAACATACAACATATTAACAGCACACAACCAGCTGGAATTGAGGAGGATAACAAACAGCTGAAAAAAAAAATGACATGGATGAATAATTTGAAAAATATTTTCCATTACAGAAATATTATTCCATGTGATGAAATCAGTCAGCTTTCCAAAAGGAACCGCAGTATAAATGGACAGGATGTAATAACACGAGATGCACAGATGGAAAACTCTGCTAATCCAACACAAGCAAAACAAATGCAAGGGTTTGAACTCCAGAATAGCCTCTTTTGTATACAAGCGTATCACATTGGTTTTACACACAAGATGCTTAACCAAAACATGACAGACTATCTTAAGGTTAATTGTTTCACGTCACACTAATTACATTCTTTGCATTTCATGACTCATGTAAAGTGCTACAGCCTATCATAAAACGATCATCATGAAAAGGAGCTAGCAATATCACGGAGGATGAACCCACAAATGAAGTACAGCGTGTAAAAAGAAGTGTGAGGCTAAAAACCTCAACCAAAACCCCAGTCTAAAACACAAACAGTTCAGATTCAAACAGTGCAGACCTTCAGTTGAGTTGTATACTGTGCATCCTGGCACAACAGCCTGCCTTGAGTATTCAGAATAGAAAGCAGAGACACTGGTTTTATTGGATATTGCCTTAGGAATCCACACTAAGAGAGCTCCACTAAACCTATAAGGCAGGGATCTTCGAATGCAAAGCCAGCCCTGGTTTCTTTTCTCCTGGGTAATTAACTGAACACTTAGTGCCACTGATTGGCCAGACTGTCTTCACGCCTAACTCCCAAAGAAAAGGAGGGTGGAGAAACTGAGGGCCTTCATTTGATGATCCCTGCTAAAAAGGAAGCTGCCCCCTCCGCAGATGAAAACACACTCAGGACGGCATCCGCGGCCCATCCATGCAAATACCCCGGCAGAAAGGGAATCTCCGCCTTCGGACCAGCAGAGTGTCGTAACGCGCTGTAAATTCGCCACATTTGCGTCTATGACACTTCCCTCAATACAGATCAAAGCCTTGGGCCCTAACGTCAGTGGCGGTTTCTTCATGGCCCCGTCACCCCTCCACAAACCCCCCCACCCCCGGTCATGGTCTCTGCCTGCGTGACTCACGCTTCACTCCTCAGGTCTCCTCACAACCAACAGCCTTGCCGAGAGCTTGCTCAACTTCCTCTATCCTGTTTCATATGTTCCTGTAAATACCTTGAGGTGTGTCCAGCATATTTCTGGCCTATGGCCTCGGAAAATAAAAGAAAAGGACACAAGGAGGCACGTACGTACTGTATCAGCTAGCCAAACCATAGCGTAAGCCAGAGGGCCGCATTCCCGCTTATTAAACGCCACTGTAAAAACCTCAGGTTTATGTGAAGGATTTACAGAGTAAGGCTACGTCTTACTGTCTGTATTACCCTAAATCTTAAAATCCTAATGTACGGTATTCGAGGGAATTTTGCCAACACTCTCGGACCGAAAACTACTGACTCACATAATAAAATCACAGCTGCATGCACAACAAGAAGCCAAGCTATTTAAAGCAGAGGGGTGAAAGGTAAACAGGGTGGCTATTGGCAGGCTGCAGCTATAAATGCACCACGACAGCTCTGGATACGGCTTGTGTCCAGGGCTGAACAAAGTCAACTCTCTTGCACAATATTTCTGCAAAGAACAAACCTTGGATGTGGCTGGGATCATGGATCTAGCAGTGGAATCTGGGGGTCGGGGCATGTTCAGCCAAAAAGCAGTGAAATTTATTTCAGTTCGAAACCTTTGCTGATCCAGAACGCACACAGGCTGCACCACTATCCAACCCTTCGCAGACAATCAAGACAGATTATGTAGGTCAATTTCAACCCAGAAATTATCCCCCCTGCGTATTTCCCGCATATTCTCTATAGCTACCTCTTTGAACAATAATAACCCTGTCCATTGAGGATTTTAACCAATAACTGGACAAGTAATTCAGGGAACCATATAGGGAGTGTACAACTGGTCTCATAGCTCGCTCTCAATGAATGGTAGACCCAAATACACTGGGCAGGCTGGCTGCCAAATAATTAGTGGGAAAACAGCCAGTTCCAGTCAGTTCTCACAGCAAGTTCACTATGGAAGTTTAACGAGTAAAGGAAAGTTAGAGGCTTGTGGGTACAGTAAGTGCCTCACACCACTATATACAGAGTAGACACAGTAACAGAAAAAGCTCATCAGGCCAGCTTTAAAATAAGAATAATAAGCAAATTGGTGTTCGTTTATTGGTCCAGATGTGGCCAATCATGAAGGATTTACATTTTTCTGAAAGACGCAGCAGATCCTGTCTATTGTTGACAACTGTGACAAATGCTACACTTCTTTAACCCTTTCCACTTTGTCCACCTATTTTGTAATAGTCCTATATATGTGTCAATATCAATATATTAAAGAAGAGGCTTGTACCATTCAGACATTTGGACAGAACAAATTTATGTCAGAGTATGGACATACAGTATACATAAAAGATTTCTAAGTCAAGTACCAACCCAGAACTACTTTATATTTTGTGTACAAGATATGGTATGATATGGACAGGCATTGAAAAAAACTGCACCCAAATGTCCTCAAATGTCCCCAAATCTCTCCAAATACAAAACATCAGCTTCTCTTTTTGTTTTTTAAATTAAAACTGATGTATTGATAGAAAAACTGTTCTCACTAGTAGAGAGTCTTTTTATTTTTTTTATTCTATAAATATGAACACAACAATAATTTGGTACGTTGACTACTCAACCACAAGAGTTAATCTCAAAAACTAACACATTACAAACTGAGGGTTATCATAAATAATATAGCCAACTACAGAGAAACTGAAAGCTATCACATTACATTGCTTTAGCTGATGCCCTTATCCAGAGCAAAATACAGTATAGAATACATTAGAAGTTGCGTTAACACAGATAGCACCAACATATTCCACAACATATTCTACCACCTGCAGCCATCCCCCCTACAATCATCTCTCACCCCCTCCTTCCCCCTCAGGAATATCTCTGGCAGGCTGAGAAGGACCGTGGCGGAGCTGAGTGACATACTAGCTGATACCGCCATCGTCACTGACAAGAACAGGCACAACAACCAGTCTGCCAGTATCAAGTGATGCCGCCAGGGTCCCTGCCTATGTCACACCGGTTCCTCACATTTTTATATCGAGCCGGGACCCACTGAAAATCTCACTGGCTCCTCCTAGAGAACAGGATGTCCTACTTTGAACTACACTCACCTGCTCTCATTCTTGTTCATACTACGCTGTCGTACTGTGCCAATAGGTGGCAACACATCTACCAGCTCAGATTTCAAATAAGCTTAAGTGAAGTGAGCTTAAAGTTGGGCCTTTGTCCAACAAAGGTTTTATCAATGACGTGATCTCAGAAAGCAAATAGAAATGGGATATTTGTCATATGCAAATTTAGCAAGCCTTACTGAAGCTTCCCCACCAGATTTTAACTTCTTGACTTCTTGCATAGTACAAGAAATGGCAAAAGAAGAGGTTGGGTAGCATGTATTTACTCAAAGAAATTTGATTGGCATAAGATTGACCTCAGGGAAAATGTGTTCTATACCTGAACCACAATAACAAATAAAAAGAACATAGGCCATTCCCCACTGTTAGACTCCCTGCTGATGTCAGAGCAAAATCGCATCACATTCAAAAATGGATTAAGAGAGAAGTCCCCAATTTTCTCTGTTCTGTTCTGTCTCAATGTTTTCACCAATATGCAGAAATTCAGACTATCATTCATAAAAAAATTCAATTCACATGTCAACAAATCTGCCTTTTTTCCATCTCAGAAATATAGGTAAGACATTTCTTAACGCAGCAAGATGCAGAGAGGTCGGTACATAGCTTTGTCTTTAGCCAACCGTCAAGCTCTTTTAACTGGCCGTCCCAAAAAAACGAATAAACTGACTTCAATTGACACAAAGAGTTTTAACCAGAGTAAAGAAACAAGATAATATCACACCTGTACTACAAACCCTGCACAGGCTCCCTGTACCTTTTAGAAACTGTTTTTACTGGGTTTCTTGCTCAGGTTAAATTAATCTGGTTGCTACCCCCTCTTATAATAACAGCTAAAAGAAACACAGAGGCCAGCAGAGACTTCACAGAAGAAAAGGATATTCTGACTGCTGATCTACATTAAACAGCTTCAAAACCTTTGCCCTGTCACTACTAAACAAATTAAACAAGCCCAGAAATAATTACATTTATAACCCTGCAAAATAAAATCTGACAAATGAGGACACAGATGTAAAACTGCAGTTTTTATGAGCCGGTGCGTAAAATGCTTGGCAACAGTTTAGTGAGCAAGTATAATCAGACATGAAATATTAAAAATCAATTCAGGCTACTGAAAGAGCCTCAAGCCACGGGAAGGGAAAGCTGTGGCTATTTAAAAATCAATATGAATGAGCTCACTGAAAATGTATTTGAAGCACCATGATAAATACTCTCCTCAAATGCCACATTAGCACTGTCCAACTCACCCACACACTCGTATTATGGCACATCATTCTTCGTCACTTTACTGTTAAAGTTGGTCAGATAACATTAATAATCTTATCAAGTTCAAAATAAATAAATAAAATAAGGGCACTGTTCATGTCACCGGACAGCCCGGCCATTTTGGATGCAGAGCATGCAGTACAGAGATTAAGCACTGCATCGTTAAAAATGAGCAACAAAAATACGCAAAGCCAAAGATTTCATAGACATCTGGGTTCAAATACAGATTAAAAATCTGCTAAAACAAGCAGTGTATTTAATTTAACCTACAGTATGTCAACAAATGAAATCCTTTCATTCTGATTAATCCCCCTCCGTAATAAGTTGTCCAGGAGGTGTGTTGTAACAAGACAGGAAATAAATTGATTCAAGAAGAAATGTTGTGGGTAGCCCTCTAAACCCAAAGTCTGGCTAATTGGAACGTACACAGGGCAGAAAGCACATCAAGGTTCAGAACTCTTCTACAGAGCCGGATGGTTCCGTTTGACTCGACTGACTTAACTGTAGACGCCTGCTTTGCCTGAGAAGAGCGGTCTGACCTCATTGAGCTGGTGTCTGTGTGTGTCAATCAGTCTAAATCCCTCTCAGCCTGTATGTCTGTGGATATTCCAGGGGCCATCTGGCACAGCAGCTCAAACAATAAACAGAACAAAAGTAGAAGGATAAAGCAAGACCCACTTGCGTGAATCTTCTGTAAATAGCCATTATTTGTAAAATATTTTTTTTAGTTATGTGCATGCTTTGTGAACAGAATTCTAATTTACCATTCCTTTGTACCGGAACATGTAGTTGCGGCTCAATGACAAAAACGGCATGAAGCAAAATTGTTTAAACAAGCTACCCTAGTCTGCCGTCCGCATGCATAGCACAGAAACATAGCACAGAAACTGCCCTACTCATTGCTACTTATTGGATTTAATCATTTTCAGGTGGCGTATTTGTGTAATGAGGGAGGGTGTGGCCTAATGTGATTAACGCCTTAAATTAAGGTGTGGATAATCATTAGGCAGCTTCATTACCTCAGATAAAAAGGAGCCGTAACTGACAAGTCAAAAATTGTAAAATGTCTTTCAGATGAATGCAACACTCTTGAAATAGCTAAAAAATCAGGGTTTCAAAAAACACATGGAGAAGAAAAGGTGCAAATTAACTGCAGAAGTCAGTCACCAGCAGGGTGGAGGAGAGGTACTGCTATGGGCTGCTATCATTAAGGATGAGCTAGTTGCACCTTTTCCGGTTGGAGATGGACTGAAAATCAACTCCCAAACCTAACGCCAGTTTCTGGAAGATACTTTCTTCAAGCAGTGGTACAGGAAGAAGTCCAAAGCACTCAAGAAGGCCATGGCCTCAACAATGACCTGGCCCCCTCCTGACCTGGCTTAAATCCTATTGAGAACTTGTGGGCCCTTTTTGCAGTGAGGGAAGACAATACACCTCACAACAGCATTTGGGAGGCTGCGGTTGCTGCTTCAGCGAAAGTTGATCATGAACAGATCAAGAAACTGACAGACTCCATGGATGGAAGGGCTCATGACAGTTATTGAATAGAAGGGTGGCTATATTGGTCACTAAATATTTTTTAAATCCCAAAAATGTTATTTAATTGTCATTCTGTGTTACTTATTTGTTACACTTACTCTAAAAACTGAGAATAAACAAGAGAGTTGGGAAAAATTGTTTAGGATTTTTTTTTTTTATCACAAACTTTAACTGGTTAAGATTTCAGTCGAGTGTCTATTTCAGTTAACTGGTCAATCTATTAACCATGCCCATCACTACTACATAAATAAAATGTATTATTATTATTAATGCAGGATCATAGTTAAAAGTTAAAACACGGAAGCACAATTCCTTATGACACTCAGGCCAAAGTCGGTTCAACTCCCTACCATATATTACGCTTAGACGTATGTCCCCAAGTTTGAGAGTTAGATATAAAAGATAACCCTGGTGCTACACAATGCTTGTATTGAAGCATGCCCGTGTCATGCCAATCAGGAGTCAAGCAAGTCACTAAGCATGTTGATCACTGAAATACCCTACCACATATGCCTACAAATGTAAAAATTCAACAAATAACTTTACTTTATGTTGTCTGGGAACCCAGAGGAAGTGAGCGGCTTTGCCGTCACCCTTTCTAAAGCTGAATGTATGGAATGACCGCTGGAAGAGCTCAGGCAGTTTGACCCCCTTTGAGGTAACTCATTCCCCCCACCCCGTACCCCCGACTCAAACTCCGCTGAGAGAGAGGGAGGGAGGGAGGGGGAGCACAAGGGCTAGAGCGAAAGTGAGTCGAAAGAGCTGTTGGAACAGGAACATGGAACAGGAAGAGAGAGGAGAAAGAGAAGAGGATGAACAGAGAGAGGAGAAAGCAAAGAGCATGGAACAGAAAGAGAGAGGAGAAAGAGGGAGAGAGGAGAAAGAGAAGAACATGGAACAGAAGGAGAGAGGAGAAAGAAAAGAACATGGAACAGAAAGAAAGATGAGAAAGAGGGAGAGAGGAGAAAAAGAAGAACATGGAACAGAAGGAGAGAGGAGAAAGAGAAGAACATGGAACAGAAAGAGAGGAAAGAGAGAGGAAAAAGAGGGAGAGGAGAAAGAGAAGAACATGGAACAGAAGGAGAGAGGAAAAAGAGGGAGGAGAAAGAGAAGAACATGGAACAGAAAGAGAGAGGGAAGAGAAAGAGGGAGAGAGGGAGGAGAAAGAAAAGAACATGGAACAGAAAGAGTCAAGCTGTGCACAGTGGAATGAGGAAAATTGGTGGAAACCACAAGAGGGCAAAATAGAAGGCAAAGGCAGAGAACAGTCAGGAGAACCTTGTACAATACAAAAAGGATAGTGGAAAAATGCATTTGCAGAGACAATAATTCAGCCGATACCTGCATCCTATGAAACTACGCCTAGATCACAATAATTATGCCCATTTCCTGACTGGAGCACTAAGAAAGTGGATTGTGGTCCTCCGGGTCAAAACCAGTCCGGCAGCCACAGAGAACAGAATCCTGAATGTAGCTGTCTTTTTGCTCTTCAGCGGCAGTGAAGAGCTGGCACCATGCCGAGAGATGACTTCAAAAACCAAAACCAAGAGATGTCAACAAGGCGGGGGGGGGGGGGGGGGGGTGTTTTTTCTAAATTAATCAGCTATGAGGGAGCTTAATGCTTAACCTACATCAGAACTGGAAACAAAGGGCAAACCAAAAAGGTAAAGTAGTCTATGTGGGCTTACAAATCCGTCAGCTGCTAAAAAGGCACTAATCTGCTTGCAAAGGGTGGCCTCTTCCTACTGTCAGGCTTTTAAGCCTGAACTGAATGCCATCTTGGAGAAACTGAGTGAAAGAAGCACATGAATTGGTAGTTTTGGAGTCATTATGTTCATTCATTTGCCTTAAAAGCATTCATCTGCCCTCAATTGAGAAAAATAGATGATGAAAGAGCTAGACGCACAGTAAGAAGTGCTGTTGGTTATCCTTTGAACGTGAAGCAGAACTTACAGTCACTGAGCACTTTATTAGGAACATTTTTACTTTATTACACATACTAATTAGACTATATAATCAGCCAATTGTGTGGCAGCAGTGCATACTATTATGTAGATACGGATCAGGAGCTTCAGTTAATGTTCACATCAACCATCAGAATGAGGAAAAAATGTGATCTCAGTGACTTTGACTATGGAATGATTGTTGTTGGCAGACAGGGTGGTTTGAGTATCTCAGAAACTGCTGATCTCTTGGGATATTCACATGTACTAGTCTTTAGAGTTTGTAATGAAAGGTCTGAAAAATGAAAGACAGAAATGCCTTGTTAATCAGAGACATCAGAGGAGAATTGCCAGACTTATATTACTTATATTACTGTTGCCTTAATCATTAAAGACTTTCATACAGGCTAGCCATAAAAGTTTCAGTTAACAACCAATAAGCACATGTACGTGAGTCACAGTGTAACTAATATTTTTTCTACGTTGGTTTTCTGAAGGATAGGCCTTCATCTATTTAAAATGCCTTTCCCACAGTGTATTATAGGCATAGTACAAAAACATGGCCCTCCTCTAATTCTGTAATCGTTTTTAATGAATTGAATGTCTGAAAGAGTGTGTTCTGTTTGGAAAGCCACCTCTTTGCCCAAGTAGGCAGCTGCCTTCAAAGGCATCAAGTTAATCTCTCGCAAATTGAACAGCCTATGAAGTCAGAATCTACATTCAGCAATGTACCTGTGATTAGCTATTTGACAAAATTAATTATTTTGAATCAGCACTTTCTGCCCATTCTTTCACTCCTAATCATATTCACTCTTCAATGCTCAGTTCTCCATGTCTACAATGACACATTTGGGAACACTCTACTCAACATTAGGAGTGCAAGATATCATACAGCAGAGATCGTAAGTTATAACCGACAACCACACGTCATTACGTGTATAATCTGCACTCCAAACAATTGTTTTCCAATTTTTAGTCCAGTACGTCTAACTGAGCCTAGCCTTCCCCAATTCATACCAAACATATTCTGTTACAATATCCATCCACAAAAATAACATCAACCTGATCCAAACACTCACAGCCAAAGGTTAGTTACGATGATTCCATGATGACTGGACTCAATCAATGATTTACTGCCATGTATGTAGGCTTTTATGAAAGACCCTACACTGTCACAGGGAACATTATCCTACATTTTTTGCAGTGTTCAGGGCTCATAGAGACTTTCAACACTTTACCAAACAAATAAGCAAAACTGCTTTCCTTTGTTAGCAGCTAGCAATTATAAGAAGCTTCAATTCTGAAGAAAAGAGTCTGAAATCCAAAGCTTAAATGATTCATGACAAAGGGCGCATGGCCATCCTCTGACAAACAGAGTTGGGTAGCAACAGACTACATTTTATTACATCACGCAACCTAAAAATATGAATGAAATAATACTGCTGGCAGCAGTCTATAATGCTACCAGCTCCCATCGAATAAGATAGGGGGAGCAAACCCAACACCATGCCACCACAGGGCACCTCACTCCATATTCTTAAGCCACAGCGCAAGAGAGCAAGGCAGCTCCTCGCATGAATTGTAATGAGGCTGTTCCTTTATTTTGATGTTTCATATGAAGCTGCTCAGAGGTTCTGCGGAGGTCTGTGCTGCCTTCAAGGCGGGGGTGTCCTGCTGAGTAATCCGCTTCAGTGAAATGGACGGAGGCCTTCAGGAAGTAACTGGATCCATAAGCCCCTGACTGAACACGGCGGGATGCTTGCTTGCCCTGTGCTTGGCAATCTCCCATCTGATCCCCAGGTCACGATTTTCAGCCGCACATATGACGCACACCAGGAAACTTGCGTTGTACGTATTAAACCGGCGCACGGGGCTGGAACTGCAGCATGCGTGTGATCTAGGCAAGTCATCGCACGCTGCGCTTCTCCCATTAATGCGTATGCAATTAAAGGTGGATGAGCAAATAAAGGGTGTAGATATTATGATTGATCGTTAATGATTGCAGCCAAGGAATAATAAAGGCTGTGTGTTTGTAACAGGAAATATTTAGAAAAGAATTTATGAAATTAATCTCATGCGAAGCTGTGGGAGATGGCTGAAATAACATGCTCAACCATAGTGACAGTAACAAGTGTTTGAAGTTTCAAAAAACTGTTGCCGCAAGTAAAAAAAAAAAAATAGGCTGAAATAGGCTGAATGTATTGATATGTTGCTTTTAATCACTTTCAATCATGGAAAATAAACAGATTTATGTGACAAACAACCAGCCATACAAATAATTGTGCTTCTGGGTATGTCATGGAACCTTCAACACAACGTTCCCATTCTATCCTGGTAATAGTCAAGCTCATTGCAACGTTAGATCTCACATTTAATTAAAACGTCAATAGCTGCCACAGTTGGAATATTTACTAATTTTGTCCTGCACTGGATACGCTTTGATGTAGCAGTCGATACGAGGAATACGCCACAAGCAGTGAAGATATTCAATGCACTAAACATGTGTTTTAACTGCGCTGTTTAAGATATGAGTCTTTCACAAAATGCAGTCCCATTCGTTGATAGCGTAATGAGCTGTAGCCTTCATAAATAAGACATTAATTTCAGGCAGACAGCGACTGCACCAACATACCAGGCTGCATTTTGCGTTGAGAGTTTGATGTACGTAAATCTGGCCCTAAGTGTGGTCTAACGAGGGTATTGTATAAGATGAGTATAACTTCCTTAGATTTATACTCTATACTCTTGGCTATGTATCCTAGCATCCTGTTGGCCTTTTTTACTGCTCCCGCACATTGACTAGAACCTGAAAGGCTTTGATAAACTATTACCCCTTACGAATATCTTTATTCAACCACTGTGTTTTACACTGAGCATCAAGTATAACCCTTTTGAACCTGCCCCACTTTTCATTCACAGTCCTGTAATCAAGAACTCGCTCCCAGTCTATATTACTTAAATTTGATTGCAACTTTTTTAAATCCTGGATTTAGAGGAGCCCCTCTTAATTTGCCAAAATACATCAAAACGTACTGTGGAATGATCACTTGTCAATAAGCTTCATCCAAATATCCACACTAGGCAGGACTTGGCCAATTTCTGGAATCTCCTGCACATTAATTTTCTCTTAAATAAAATTCCACACACCGACCCCCACCTCTCTTACTGAATCTGACCTTCCTAATAAGTTTATACTCCTCAATATTAGATTCAATGTCATAGCCCCCACTAATAATAACAGCCTCAAGCCTCAAAATATTTATACTTAACAAAGACATTTCAGCCCGTTGCTTCTACACATCCTCTCCTGTTCCCTCACTCCCTGCTGTCCCAAGCCACCATTATTCAAATTTTGCTTTCCTCCCTGCCCCACCATGTCCCTAGTTTAAATAATCTTGTACTCCCCTAAGCATACGCTGACCCAGTGCAAAAGTTCCCCTCCACTTCAGGAGCAGCCCATCACACTTGTACAGCTCACCCCTGTCCCAAAAAGAGTCCCAATGCCCCATAAACCTGTACCCCTTTCTCCTACAAACATTTTGTAGCCACATGTTATGCCTCCAGATAAAGTTCTGCTTCCCTCTGCTTGCACGTGGTACAGGGAGAATTCCGGAGAAGACTACCTTGGAGGTAGTCCTAATCCTTTCTGCTACTTCCTCAAATCTGTCTTTCAGAACCATAAACCTGCCCTTACCTATGTCATTGGTCCCTACATGGACCATGACCGCTGGATACCTCCCTGCTCTGGCCAGGGACTGGTCCACATCCTCCAGGATATCTGAGCACCAGGCAGGCTGTGAAAGATTCCTTTTTGCGTGAGCAGACTATGCTGTCTTGATCTCTATTAATTGAGTCCCCCACTATCACTAACTCCCTTTTCCTGGAAAATGTGGCCATCGAGGTGCCCTGAGGTTCATCAATTCTCCCACTCTCAGGGACAGGGGCCAGGTCCAATTCCTGCAAGGGCTGGAATCGATTGGACACCACCACCTCTGGAGATGCCATCCCTATGTGGTGTGCACACCCTTTTCTTCGCTTGCGCCCTACTGTCACTCTATCTGGTCTGAAGTCTCTTACCCTCCCAGCTGTGGTGTGCACACTAACTGCTTAAAGGACGTGCTATGTACTAGTTCCTGGAACTCTTACAATTCTGAACTATGCAGTCAGCCAGCGAGCTGACTCTCCTGTTCTTGCTCGGGAGATGGTCGACAAGCTGACAATGATGACGGACAAACGGCTCAAGAAAATAGTTTTTCAGCAGAGTGATCATTCTACACCCCTCGCATAGCTTAGGCCACACTTTTACCCCTAACTATCACCTTCTCTCTCCCGAAAACAGAAAGTTACTGAAAAACAACAGTTTAAAAATGTGTGAGATGGCTCCGAATTCCACCTTTTTAGCAGAATTTGACTAATTTTGTAACAACTTAATGGTAAATGCTTGGCATTTATATAGCGCCTTTATCCAAAGCGCACTCACACACCAAGGGCGATTGGCTGCCATGCAAGGCGCCGACCTGCTCGTCAGGAGCATTAGGTGTCTTGCTCAGGGACACTTCGACACAGCCCGGGCGGGGGATCGAACCGGCAACCCTCCGACTGCCAGATGACTGCTCTTACTGCCTGAGCCATGTCGCCCCCTTAGATGAGTGTTGTGCAGCTTCAGGGCTAAAAGGTTCAAGGCAAGGTCAGCTAACTGAAGGGTTCATGCTAGGTGAGGTCAAGCATTTCACTATGAGTGATGTAGCTCAGTGGAAGTGGAATGTACGGTAAATGTAAAATAAATACTTATTCCTATGCTGCCTTTACCTTATTGTAAAGTAGGCCCATAGTAGGAGAGGACAGATCAGAATAGAAAAATAAATTCCACTGCACTCACCTTTCATTGCCCTTTAATTTGCCAAGCAATTTGTAAATGGTCACAACATCTTCTAAAACAAAACAATCACCATTTATCCAACAGTAAGGTGAATCTTCTGTCACAGACAATGTTTAGCCCATTATTAAGTAAACAGGTGAAAAAAACAATGCTATCCTTGGCTGGGCATAGAGCTGCATGCTGAATCTGGAGATTGCTCTTTAACCTGCTTGTACTGCAACATGCAACTAGTCTTCGTGAGGGCTCTGTGAAGCAAATGCTGCAGACAATTTTTTGAAGCTGAGCATATTTCAATTTATTTTCAGTGACAAAAATGTCAAAGAAATGTCAGAAGTAAGAAATTCACTGTAGAGAAAAGGTAACAATTTCTACAAGAAAAACTGAACTGTAGCCTAATTGCCTCTGCCAGATTATACATAGTATATCAATGAAACTGATTGCTTTGACCATCTAGTATGACAATCAATTGAGGCTCATACCAAATTTATATCATAGATTGTTGGTGGCATTTCCCTGTGCCCCAAGTAGCCAAAAAACGAGAGATTTCCGATTCCATTTTTTCCTTCCCGAAACCGATTCCGATACCTGAACTTGCGTATCGGCCGATACCAAGCACCAATCCGATACACGTGCATTAAAAAAAGAATGAATTATTATTATTCTTCTTTTTTTTTTTTTTTGCCTAATTGCAGGGTAACCTCACAGTTGCAGAAATCTGTAATTAAATCCCTGTGGTTTATGTCCAGGCATGCTGGTCGATCGTGTGTCATTTTTTCTTTTTTAAATGCATCGGTTAAAATGATAATTCCACATGTTTTCACCCCTTGGCTTCTGCCTGATAGACTTGATTGGCATGAAATCTGTTAATATGCTGCTGTTAAGAACTTTGTTACAGTGGGGTTGTGCACTCAAAATGTTGTGGTCACGTGATATTTGCCCGATATAATATGATAAAACCGGGTATATTTTATTTTAAGCTGAGTTTACCATTTCAGCTTCCGAAAAAAATGATGGTTATCGGTTAGCAATGTTTTGTAAACGTTTACAACTCAGTTTCCCTTTGCCTTGGTGAACTCATCGTGCTCTTTCGCATGATGCGGCTTCAAACGCTTTAGAAGATTGCAGGCGTTGAAAGCCTTGCACATCGCCATTTTACTGGTGGGATTTTCCAGGGTAAAATACTGCCAAATTGCTGACATTTTGCCAGCTCTGACTAACGTAGAACTCTCCTAGCACGTGTGTTGTTTGTCTGAGGAGCATAAATGATAATGCTATCATCACATGATAAATTATGTGGTATCGGATCGGTGCATCACTCGACATAGACTCACTTACTCGGCGATACCCAATCCAGCATTTTGGGCAGCATTTTTTGCAACCAGGTGCAACAGTACCCTCCTGATACACTGCACACTGACAAAGCAATTACTCTGCACAGTTTGCAACTGCAACATATACAAGAAAAAGATCACTTGCAGAAGAAGTGAAAAAGCGGAATTTCACAGCACAGTTGGTATCTGAGATTTCACAGAAGCTTTAAGTGCAAACTTTCTGCTTGGAAAAAGATGAAAATGGAAAATCTTTAAACATGCATGTAGGGGTGTTCCCTCTGCGAAACAACTTTTGAAGAAGTACACACAACTGGTTGCTGACACACATACTGAAAAGATAAAGGAGCTGGTCAAGTCAGCTGATGCCATGTTTGTGGTTACAGATGAGACAACAGATAGCACAGACAATTATGTTCTGCACACTGTATTATATTTTGCATGATAATTTGATTTAAACCTTCTTTCAGGCCAACACTTTGTACTTTGATGCTGTACAGCTCAGTTGCGGAAGGTATCAAACAATGGCTGTTGAACTTGAGGTTGATTTCAACAATTAGAGCGCACCTGTTACATGTTTGGAAGCATACAGCAGGGCTGCCGTTAATGTTGTGCCCTGTAATGTTTGCGATACGATATGACCACGTTGCTAGGTAGGTATGAAGCAAGATTGCAAGCTTGCTATTGTACAACTATGACTACTTATGCTCTTAACCTACTTAAACTCTTAAACTAGCAAATAGCCAATGCCTAGGAAGCACACTTACTACAATGACCTATTTCACAAGCAATTCACCTTGATAAAACATAAATTAAGTACCAGAAAAATCCTCTTCATTGAGACTGCTTGATCAGAACCGATTTGGCATTCTGAGCTAAGTTACTATTTTTCACAAATTGCTATCTATGTACGATCATGTATGATCATTTAAAAAAAATACCAATAAGGTTTTATTTGGCTGTCAAAGCAGCTTGATTTCCACATTGAGTTCAGTGGATATGAAGCTCATCTCAGCATGCACAGCAGAGCGTGCTTCCCAGGCCTTCCGTGTGCTTCCCTGAATGGCCCCTCCCACCCTCACCAGTTCCAATAGGCTGAGGCTCAAGTCTGGACCCTAACCCTAACCCTAACCCTCCCCCCCGTTTAGTTGTCTTTTTGTCCTGCCCTCTTTTTTCTTCCAATAGGTCCAAAGTTGCAGGAAATTGGTCCTTAACAAGACTGACATCTTCCTCACATGGCCCTGCTATTACCATCTATTCTCCAGCAATTTGTACACGACACAGGGGAGACACAGAGGAGGTACTGTAATGAGGGTGCGACACCCTGCAGAGAGACTTAGCAGGACTACCCTCATATCCGAACTCTGGCAGAACAGAGTGTGCCTGCACTTACGGTTAAAGGGCAAGTTGTTTATAGGAGCTAAACGGGCTGAACTGAGTAAGCCAAACACACAAGTATTATGGTTTCTGATCCTCAGCACACAGACTGACCTAATAGCCCACTCCAGCGATGCGAATGCAGCCCTAAGAGACCGAGTGGAAATGGTCACAGCTGCATTTTCTTGTGAGCGAAAATTGACAAGGACAATGAGAGGCTATGAAGTGGGGTAATGACTCAAAGAGCTAGGCGAACCAGCCGGGGAGATAACTAGCGACAGCGCCTAATAAACGCAGACTTGAGATATTGGAGTCGACCGTTTCTGAAGACAGACACTAATTCTCACTGATGAATGCAAGCTATGACAAGGCAGGAAACTCAGTGGCAAGATCAGGCTCACAATTATTTGAAGTGAGCCACAGTAAGAAAAGCTCTAACCATGTTAAGTACCAAAGCAATACAGACACTGGCAACAGTGCCGGGCTCAAAGAAAAAAGGCACAGGTGACAATCCAAAGGTGCAGGTAGCAAGCTCCAAGTCCTTCACAGGGTACGTGGGCAGTCTAAAAGGAAACCCGAAAAAAAGCAAGTATATTTCCGATACACTGCGACACATCACGACTGGAAGTATGAGTTGTTAACACTATAGACTGTTTACACAGCTTGACCAGTGGCCTGCTCTTACCGTTACGACCCCTTATCTCCAATTTGAGATTGGTGAGGAACTTCTTGTAAAAAGATTGGCCTGCCACAAAAAACAGAGGTGGATTTTTTATTTTTCCTATAGAAGTGAAGAGCCTGCACAGTGGCAGGGAAGTGCAGCATACTGTCAGCATCCTGTCAGTAACTTCCTTAAGCTGCTGCAAGCTTTTGCCTCGTCATTCAAATTCCGTTCTGGACTGTAATGTCCTCAAAGGACAGGATTTCTTCAGTGAACACAAAATACAGGCCCGGTGTCTACTCTGTGCTCAATTGTGTTTAATGTGATCATCCCTTCCCTTACGGAAAGTCCCTCAGAGAAGGTCAAGGCAAATCTTATTAGTCAAAGAAATATAGCATAGCACAGCAGACGAAAGCCTTTCAGAAGGCACTCTGATGAGTTACTGAAAAAATACAGACCTGCTCACAAACTGACCAGTGGTGGCTCTAGCTTTGGATTGCTTTATTCAAAATGCAGGCAATGAAAAATTGTGTTATGTCCAATTCATCTGCATTTTAAACAAACTATATATTAGTAGCCTAATATTTATCCGTTACTAATTACAGCATATACAGGGCTCAACAAAATAGTTTAAAGGTGCAGTACCCAAACATTTTTTAGGGTGTTTAGGGTGTCGCAGGCAGGCAGACTAGGATCAAACTTGAGTGGTGGTGATGGGATATGGTGGAATGAAAAGTTTTGTAGACTGAGGGCTGGGGTAACCACTAGAATGCTTTCTTCAGCATAACTTTGCGCAGTCATCCATTAAACAGTAACATTGTGGCATGCAAATCATAATTGCTGTTTCCACCAGTTTTTGGAAGCTTTTAATTTTTTTCATTTGCACAGCTAAAGCAAATTCTAGACATGCTGACATGGATTTGGGAAGTGAATCATGGGGAAACATGAACACTAGGATACCTATGAACACGGTGAATACGTATTAGTGTTTGTAACATTTCAATTATTCAAGCTGTGTCATATTGTTATTTGCATTGGCCATAATAGCCTGCTAGCCTTAGCTGAGAACACTTAAATACTCCCGCTATGCAGACACATACTGCAGTCAATAAATCCAATTCTATTTCTGGGCTTCGACATTCCCACTGGCCCAACAAAAATGTGTTTCATATCTTCACATAACAAATCATGCATTGAGAAATTCACTCATTCCAAACATGAGCAATTGATGGTAATTTGTCCCAGAAATATCATTATCTTGCAGGACTGCTATCAATATAGCAGGGTGTGCAAAAGGAATATTCAGTTTCTGGGGAACTTCACGAAAGTTACGTGCATGTGTTTTTTGTATGTTGATGATATATTTACCAATGCTCAGCTACAGTAGGGTATAGTCAACATCCTGAGAATGACAGTCACATCCACAGCTTTCCCTGGTTAGCCTATTTAATGCACAGTAACAATGGATTGCACATGGACTCATTACAGAATTATACTATACACAAATTCTGTACTTCATAATTTCAGTCAAAGTGTAAATAAATTCCACACTGCACACAGTGATGTAGATTATGAATCTCTTTGGCAAATAAGGGAAGTACTGGCAGGTTTAGCCTACTGCACTCAAAACAATCTCAAAGAAGAAACATGATATAATGTTAACAATGTTAACTTGGACTAAAGTTTGCCTGGATGAATCATTCTTGATGTTATATGGGGGTCTATATTGTGCTGTATATTGCATACATGTAATACGTTTAGGCCTACTTTCATGACTTACTTACTTATACTATGGCCCTAGCCCTTTTCAATTCTCTATGTGGGACTAGTGCATCACACGCTAGGTGCAGCATTTACATGGACCTGTGTGAACTGTGCAACTTTAGGACAAATGAAAATCTACAGGTCAAAACTTTAAATAAATATAACTTTTTCTTTGGAGCATAATTAAGAATGCAAGTTTTAATTCTGGATTACCTAATGCAACTGTCTGACTGTAAACCATATTATGCCAATAATTACTTAATATGGTTTACAGTCAGACAGTTATGTTTACTTTTATTCTCACATGGTGTTACCATTTGGCAGTAAAACATAAGAGGCTTTAATTAGCACTTTAGGATACGGTCTGGTGATTGATTTGGCCATTCTAAAACCTTCCACTTTTTCTCCCTAATGAAGTCCTTTGTTGTGTTGGCAGTGTGTTTTCAGTCATTGTCTTGCTGCATGATGAAGTTCCTCCCAGTTAGTTTGGACACATTTCTCCGTAAATTGGCAGACATAATGTTTTTGTAGACTTCTGCTACTACCATCATGAGTTACTTCATCCATAAAGATTAGTGAGCCCACTCCAGAAGCAGCCATGCAAACCCAAGCCATGACACTTCCTCCACCGTGCTTCACAGATGAGCTCATATGTTTTGGATCATGAGCAGATCCCTTAGTTCTCCACACTTTGGCAGAGGTTAATCTTGGTCTAATTGGTCCATAAAACTTTGTTCCAGAAAATTTGGCACTTTGTGGAATATATATTGCTGATACCTTCACCCCCACCCTGCAGAGATTGTTTGTTATGTCACTGACTGATGTTTTGGGGTTTTTCTTCACAGCTCTCACAATGTTTCTGCCATTAACTGCTGTTGTTTTCCTTGATGGACCTGTTCGATGTCTGTAACTCTTTTTTTTTTCAGGACATTCCAAGTTGTACAAGCTATCCTCAATGCTTGTGCAATGGATTTACTCTCTTTTCTAAGCTTCAAAATGGCCTCCTTCTCCCAAAGACAGCTCTCTGGTCTTCATGTTTGTTTATCTTTTCTAACACAAATGCAGTCTTCACAGGCAAAACCCAAGGCTAAAACCAAGAGTAGACATTCAACTATTTATTGTTTAACCAATCAATCTGGGCAATAAGGAATGTTCCAATACTTTCTCTCACCTAAAAATGATACAATATAATATATGTTCTAAGTTGTTTAACAAATGTAGATAAAAATACCAGGAAATAAAAGCTGAAGTTTCACCTCAAACTAAATTGTATTCAGTGTATAGCAAAAACAAAGGAATTGACCTTGCTGTTCCAATATGTTTGGAGGGGACTATATATTGCATCAAGTAATGAGATGACATTCACATGTATTGTACATTATTATTAAATATTAAATATTTCTACCCATATATAATATTTCATCAGGAGGCTAGTTAAAGGACATAACTTGCCTTATCCTGCAAGGGCCATCTCAGATGGCAGGTTCAAGTCCCAGAAGGGGGAATTGACCCACCTGAAACAGCTTACTGAACAAGAAGTAGCCCATTGCTGTGATACAAACTCCATTAATGCACAGATTTACAGCACTATTCTGTTTCTATTTGAACAGTGGGATGAATGCATTCTTCTGATTCTCCGCACAGATGGCTTGAGTGTTGAACGAGAAAGCAAGTTGGTACTTTAACAACTTTTGCAAGCTACCTCAGAAAAGGTGTTTATCACCTTTCACTTTACATTCTGAATGCACAAATGGAAACGAATAATTGTCAGATGAGCTGTAATTATGTGTCAACCCATGATATCGGAATACAATAATTTCACAGTTGGTAATAATTGTCTAGCAAATTTAATTTGCTTTAGTGCCTGCAACAGCAGCAGATACTGGCTCAAAGGTATATAGAGGAGAGTAAAATGTAAGAGAGCTGGAGGTTCTTAGCACTCTATTCTATATGGTTTAAGCATGGGCTGTCTCAGACATGGGCCAAGATTGCAGACAGAGGTGGCAGGGCAAAGCATGCACAACGTGGTTGACTTGAAACATAAATGAAGGGACCTGTGAATTGCCATTAAAAGTTCAAAGTTGGCTGGCCACGACATAGGTGGTTACGTTACAAAATTATACTACAAAATATGCGCCCCTTATACCTTCCTGGATTCTTATTTTTGGTGAATGTATTACTTCTGGTAATCCATTAGTCATTGTTTGAAACAGCACCTGTAGTCCTTCGCTAAACAGCTGCACATTTACAGAAAATTACTGTTAAATCAAAATCAAAACTAATAACATAGCTGATGGAAATCATTTTGGAACTGAACAAAATATCAATGAATTTGCTAATCATCATTATATATCATTAGAAATTAAAATACAGCCTAGTGTACATTATTCTCAGATTGTAGTGCACTCTTGCAGGTATACAAGGCTGGTGTATGGGTGGTAGTAACACTATGGGAAAATGCTGCCAAACAGCACCACTTTGGTAAGCAGTGAATTAATGCTCTAGGGATGACTTCCATGAGCAGACACTGGCAATGTTTTTTTCCTCCAGAGGGCACCAGGTCCATAAGATTATAAGGCAATGCACAAATGGCTGTGCAGGTAGTTATTTTTAAAAGGCAATTACGCCCCAAAATGCAGGGCATTGAGGGCAAAGGCTGAATTGCTGATTGTAATTAATGCCCTGTAACTACCAGCAATAACACAGAAATTGCAGGCTATATAGAGTTTAGATGACTAAAAACGTGTATGTGCGATGCGACAATTAAGAGATAAAGGGATTTTATTTTTTCCCCACTACTTAGACTACCCGACTCTGTTTAGGCTACTGTACAATACTTTCATAACCTATGGATGTCAGGAAGCATCTGTCTTTTCTCAAGCTCAATCTCACCATGGAAGTAATCATTTGTAAAACTGCACAGGACTGGTCCCTGATTCAATACCATCACAAATGTTTTCGCCAGAATCTTTGCACATAAAAAAAAGAAAAAGATTAGTTGGCAATTGCCCTTTATAGATTATAACTAGTCTAGTTGATGCCCAGAGATGCTTGTTGTTCACATCTCTAGTTTGCATGAGACTCATAAAGTATTAAGTACAGCAACTGTAATGCAGTGTTTCCCCACCGTTTTTTCCTTTCAGTTAAAAAATTTACTCTCAAAAGCAATTGATGTACTGACATTGATGTGAAAACAGTAGTTCTAAATGTTCTTTCTGGGTTTTAAAGTGTAAATATGAAAGATTCGCGTTTTGGGTTGTTTTAGTGACATCTAAAACAATTTAGATGTCACGAATTGCAAGTCAAATTAGCAACCGACAGTGACATGGTCAGAAAAAAGCCAAAAGCAATAGGCTTGTTTGAGATGAGCTATGGCTGCACAGTTTTGACCAAGTGCACTGCATGACGGATAGAATGTTGTCTGACTTGCTCTGGAAATCCGACGCGCTAGCCGTGGAAATCTCACGGGAGCAAGGTGCTCGCAGTTTTCAGGGCTCGGCCACACAGTAGCTCTCCACCGACTGCACAACTTCATGATGGGAGATGATTTGACACACCATGAGGAGAACATTCTCAACCGGTTGAAAATAGGATGATAGATAAAAAGCTTACTTGTCTAAAACTAAAGAACGGACATATTTAATACTTTCAATGCGTCTCTTCAATGCCATCTTGTGCAAATTTGTGCTAAAAAAGTTATTTACTGTCATTTCGCACCTACTGCACTATACCTAATCCCCACCCTAATTTTGAATGAAAGTAATCTGCAACCGCAGCCGCGTTCATGTGCAAACCCCACTCCACATTTCCGAGAGCGTTCTCCTCAATCCACGGTTCTTGTTCAATACACGCGGTGTCACCAGCTGCTTCATTTCACATGACCACCACAGCCCGGTCCACAGGTGCCCGATTGAATGGCAGGGGGTGCAATGAAGCGTGGACCCCAATCCGACTGAAACCTCCCGTGCCCTGGCAATGCAATCGGCAGCTGCCGCCCCTGTGCACTGGAACAGTCAGACTCGATGTCAGAGTGCGGGCCGCATCCCTACACCGCAGCGGAGTGCCTTAACCAGATGAGCCACCCAGCACTCCCGAAGGGGCTCTTTCTGTCTTGGGCTCAGAGACCGATCCTGGGCCCTGTTAGCACTGCATCGGGTCCCTGATCCTAGATTCACAACTGAATTCAGAAATAGTGAAAAAAGAACCAGATCCTGGGACTAACAATCTGCCAGTGCTGGCAGCTCGCCCAGAGATTCCTGCTCTTGCGAATTGCAACATTAATCCTGGGAAACAGGGCCTCCTTCAGGCAACTCCATTGGCAGTCTGCACCCGCCACACGGGGCAGGACGGATACCCGTTCCCTTTTTAACCAGAAAAGGAGTTGCGAAAGAAAGTGAATGAAGCAATCCACGGGCAGAAAAGATTCAAAGGCACAGGCTCGTTTCTGAGAGGGACAGACACATTACGGCTCGGGGTTTGCGTGTTCCAGCCTGCTTGCAAAAGTCAGAAATCTATCCAATGAAAAAACCGTTCACATACTGTATAAACGGTCTCCCAGCAACACCCCCGTTTGTGTTCCAGGACGGTACTTGCGGGCCTGAACTGAATGTGTGGTATACCCTCCAGAATTGTCCGATTACAGCAACCGCTCATGGGGATAGCAAATACAAGGTGAGAAGGCTTGAATGGGATTTTCGATTTCCCAGCCTCTCAACCTCTGAAATCCAACACTTGAGAGTCAGACATGG
This sequence comes from Conger conger, assembly GCF_963514075.1. Classification (NCBI taxonomy): domain Eukaryota; kingdom Metazoa; phylum Chordata; class Actinopteri; order Anguilliformes; family Congridae; genus Conger; species Conger conger. Next base: position 45,342,637 of record NC_083761.1, on the reverse strand, counting down.
TCTTTCAAGGTGTCAACACCGACAGGAGTAATCCCCACGATTCCCTTCTTCCCCCAGTCCCACTGTTGACACAGTATGTAGACATATCCAAACCATTCCAGCTGGCACCATGTCCATGCAATCCAGCTGTCTCATAGCCACATGTTTATAGTTCTTCCTTCTGCACAGCAGTAGAAGGGCAGGTTACAATCCATAGCAGTTTCTATTCCCCAATCAGTTTTTTCTGCAGTACTTCTCTCACTATTGACTAACATTGTACAGAAAAATGAAGAAAGCAATAAAAAGGTTTGCATGGATATTGCAATAACTTTCCTGCAGCAGGAAGTCAGACACCAACTGCCCATTCATCATTTGTGCAGCAGAGAGGAGGAATGTCACGTGTCAGATTACAAACACATTATTATAGGAAATGACAATATACAGTGCCCTCCATAATGTTTGGGACATTTTTTTTTTTTCTTTATCCTCCACAATTTGAGATTTGGAAAAATAATCACATAATCACAACTAGTCAGATTTTAATAAAGGGCATTTTTTTACATTTTGGTTTCACAAAATACAGCAGTATTTATACATAGTCTCCCCATTTCAGGGCACCATAATGTTTGGGATACAGCAATGCAAATTATGCTGATACAGTATGGAACACATCTTGTATAGCAAATCTCAAATTGTGGAGTAGATGCAAATAAATAAATGATGGGTCTTGGGTCAAACATTACGGAGGGCAGGTACACACAAAGTTAAGAAACAATTATACAATTATAGTTCAAAACATTCAAGTTAAGGAACAACATCAATGGTTGTGTGAATGCAGAAAAACATGCATTCTGCAAATATTCCAAGGTCTTTGTTTAAGATTACGTGGGCGATGACCGTGAATTAAAAAAATTAATTGCTTTTTAATATTATTAGCCTGTGAGGCAATATATGTATCTTACAGTATTTCATCCCTCATCTGTGGTGAGTGTTAAAATAGCAAAAGACATACATTGTTAATGCCAATGATGATGAGGGAGAAATGGCTCAAGTGGACAATACCACATGATGAGCGCAACTCTGACCCTCTGCCACAGCAAATTACAAAACACAGCAACAAATCTCAGATCACATTAACAAGTCGGAAAACACAACAGCATATTCATACAACAAATGAAAAACAGAACACACAATATTTCACAAAACCGACGGCTGTGAAACAGAACATTTTACAAATCAAATTGGCAAAACCAGAAACAATGACAACAACATTTCACTGAACACAACGGAGAAACCAGAAAAGGTAGGAACAAGCGTCGTCCTTGCTGATTGGATGTCTACGATGCCACTCTGGGATAAAAAAGAAAAAAAAGAAGGGGGGCTGGCTCCATTAAAGTCATTGTGTTTTCACAGTTGCTCATTAGTTTTAAAATTTGTTGCTGTGTTATATAATTTGTTTCTGTAAGACAGTTGTATATAACACTTCTTGGCCACCGTACTCTATTTCTGTTGCAGTCAATCAGTTGGTGAGAAAGCAAGTCAAACCAACAGAGAACCATGTCAACATAGGAAATTCCACAGGGGCCTTTAAATTATTACAGTCGTTCCCTCCCCCCCCCCCCCCATTTTCAAAATGAAAATGGCATGACGAGCCTCCAGGAAGGACCTTTCGTCAAAGATCAAAGTAATCTGTGACCTCTGTTAATTCCTGCCGTGGGTGGGGAGGGGCCTTTAAATAAACTTCTGCATCAATGGAGCACTCCGCTCTGAGGCCCCTTCTCTGTAGGCTGCCTGTGGCTGGATACATACACATCAAAGAGGACCGACCTCTCTCTGCATTTCACGCAGTATAAGGAGGCAGGTGAAGATAACGCTGACCTAAAACAGACACAATACGCGGGAGAGGGAGTGCAATTGGCTTAGGAAGTAAAGAGATCTCTACCGAGGCTGAGCAAATCGTTTATAATCACACTTCTGGATCCTCGATCCAAAAGTTCAGGATTCTCGAACAGTAACCAAAGGTTACAAAGGTAGATCTAGATACGATACTCATTATGATAGCCTAATGAATGCAATATGACGCTTTTATGAACTGTAAAAAATTATACTGTAAAAAGTGCTGGTTGTGAGAAAGGCTTTATGTGTCCAATAAATGTATCCTGAATGCTTTGTGACAAACTCAAACTTAACTATTCTGAGGAAATTCTTTTAATATTTAAAATCAGATAGGTAAATATATTTCCCTATATTTGGTTTAAATTATTCAGTAATTATTCAGTTTTAGCACAGTGAGTCTGCTTGGAGAGAAAGAAGCCACACTTGGAGAGACATTCTTTGTATTTAGTGAGAAAACAGAGACAGTTTTATCTGGGAGTCTGTTATTTTCTATTTACCTTGGAAAATGTACAGTCAACAGGGAGGCAAACTGTATATTGATCAACCTGTCAGTTACTCAGTCATTACTCATGAAATTGAAGGCAGACTCAACTTTACCCTTGACATTAGGAAGACAGTTTTGTTACTTTCCCTCTGGTCAAAAAACCCCCCCAGTGCAGTGATGGGGACACTGTGCTGCAGGGGACGCCATCTGTGAGATGAGACGTTAAACCGAGGTCCTGACTCGCTGAGGCCATTAAAGATCCCACAACGCTTATCACCAAGAGTAGGGGGTTCCCTGGGGTCCCTGCCAAATTCCCAACCAGGCTTTCACAACCCGCCTCTAAATCATCCCCCAGATTAATTGCAAAATACACCGGTTCTCTCCCTCCCTGGTTCTGGCGCAAAATGACTGCTGTGCATCACCCAGGCGGGTGTTACAGACTGGTGGTGGCTGAGACGAGTTTCCCGCTCATCACTGTAAAAAGCGTTTCGAGTTTTGAGAAAAAGGCTACATGAATGTATGGTATTATTTTTAAAAAAAGGTTCAAAATACATTTGCATTGTATGGCCAAACGGCGATGCATGGGAAATGCACATTGCTTTGCCTCAGACTAGATTAGATTAGATATTTCAAAATATTGCAAATATCTAATCAGCCAATCATGTGGCAGCAACTCATAGTGAAGAGGTTCAGTTGTTGTTCAGACCAAACATCAGAATGGGATAGAAATGTGATGTTTGTGACCAGACCATGGAATGATTGTTGGTGCCAGACAGAGTGGTTTGAGAACATCTCAGAAACGGCTGATCTCCTGGGATTTTCATGCACAATAGTCCCAAGAGTTTACAGAAAATTTAAAAAACCATTCAATGAGCGGCAGTTCTGCGGGGGAAAATGCTTTGTTAATAGGTCAGAGGAGGACAGCCAGACTAGTTTGAGCTGACAGAAAGGCAGCAGTAACTCAAATAACCACGCGTTACAACTGTGGCATGTAGAAGAGCATCTCTGAACACATAAAACCTTGAAGCCGATGGGCGAAAGCAGCAGAATACTACACTGGGTACCACTCGTGTCAGCAGGAAACTGAGGCTACAGTGGGCACAGGTTCACCAAAAAATGGACATTTGAAGACTGGAAAACAGTCTGACTAATCTTGATTTCAGCTGCAACCTACAGACGGTAGTGCCAGGACTTGACAGACACAACATGAATCTATGGATCCATCCTGCATTGTGTCTACAGCGTTAGTGTAATGCTGCGGTGAATGTTTTCTTGGAACACATCATGCCCCTTAATACGACTTGAGCACTGCTTAAAAGCCACAGCCTACCTGAGTATCATTGCTGATCATGTGCATTACTTTATGGCCACAGTCTACTCTTTTTCCAATAACCATATCCAGCAGGCTGGTTCCACAAACATGACATTGAGTTCACTGTACTCCACAGTCACCAGATCCCAATCCAATGGAGAAGCTTTTGCATGTGATGGAACGGGAGACTTGCAGCCAACAAATCTGCAGCAACTGCGTGATGCTTTCATGTCGACATGTATCAATGCCACAAATTAGCCAGGCTGTTCTGAGCAGAAAGACAGGACGTACCTGATACTAAAAAGGTGTACCTAATAAAGTGGCATGTCTGAGTGCATATTTAATCGCATCACGTCCGTCTGGCCTCATGAGGTTTTGCAAGCCCCATCACAGCTCTTCATGAAATATGCAGGGTTCCAAAATATGTTTTAGTCTTACTCATTAAAGACAGATTTTGCAAAAACAAAGAGAAGTTGCTATGAAGATACTAAGCTTAGGCCTAGATGAGAAATAACTACATCATCCATAGCTAGCAATGGGATGTTCCATGTTCAGCACTATCAGAAATGACTGTGTAGGACAAAATCATCTGGACAATTACAAGCTCATCAGGTAACATCAGGGGGAATAACTACAATTTGTTAAACATTTGTGCTGAACTCTGAAGACAATGCACAAGCGCAAACTTAATTTCCTTTGCAAATAGCAATCAACAGATCTAGTAACAGCTAGATAAATACAATGACGAACATGTGAGAAAATGACATTTTATTTTACAACTAATTTACAACTACAAGCTAAAAACAAACTCTTGGTATCTCAATGGGATCTCAATTATGAGCATTGCTGTACTGTTTCCTGCACTCGAGAGTCCTGTTCCCGTAGCAAATATACATGAGCTATCTACAATATATAGCAATGTATCACTAATAAATAAAGCAATTAATGCTTGCAGGGTAAACGTTGGTGGCTACAGAACAATACATGTACCGTATGTCAGCTGAACTCCCTGAATAAGCAATTCAGCAGGAGCATTTCAACAGTAATTCAAAACCTCCTGAGACAGCCGAAGGTTACACTGAAATACTGTGAGAGCTATACAGTGTAGTGCTTCTTTTTGCATATGCAAAGATAACAGTTCCTGCGTTCCCTATTCCACACAACAAAGCAACTCAAATTTCGTTGTTGATTAAACGTATTCTTTATATTTTAAAGCACAATATAATGTACCAAGAGCGACATTATCCGTTTGAAATAGCCAAAAAAAAATCTGAAATGTGTAAAGAACTAGTCATAATTTCTTAGATCAGTCCCCGGACAACTGCACTAAGTATATAGCTTATAATTACGTAGCGGTTCAATGCACAATCTCCTATTGCTCTCCTGTCAAACGTCACACGTGTACATGACTAATGATGTAAACATGTGTCAGCAATAAGGCGCTCTCATCAGTTACTAGAAGTTGTGAAGGTTGAAATGACTGCAGAATTGGATTTTCTCTAATGTTGGCGACTCACTTGCTAGCTAACTTACCTAGCTATCTTAACGTTACTGTGAAAAAAGTTACTAAGCCTGAAATTTCGATGAAAATAAATAAATAAATAAATAAATACTAACTCACAACGTGAATAAACTCAGGAATCTGGACTTTTGCCAGCTTTAGCTGACTTTACGGTCAATTTATTTACTGCATCGTGTAAACTGCATAATAATGTGGCTAGCCAGGCAATAACGTTAGCGAATATTCCCAGCAGTGTCGCCAATAATTTCATATGAAAGTTTGTAGTTTTGTTATGATTTAGCTACCTATGAGAAAACAATTGTTAAATGGAATAACATATATTGGCGAACGCAACAATGTACTCAACGAAATAACCTTATAATTCAAATAATTAAAAACATCTTCCGACCCCGTTGTCACTTGACAGCGCAAAAAAAGAGAAGGTAACGTTTCGCTCGCTAACGTTAGCGAGCTTGCTGGCTAGCTCTTCGCTAGCTAGCTAGCTAGCAGGTAAAATAATACTCACTAGCCAACTGTTTGTGACGTTCGCAGCCTGTTTCACCCAAACCCCCCTTTATGCAGGAAATACCACCTATAGCAATAATATATTATAAAACATAAATTCAACAATATTCTTAAAAGTGACTTTAAACTTCATTAAACCAACAAAATGTAAACAAGTGCTCTCGTCTACTATGCACAGTAACTGCTGAACGGTGTCGTGCAGCGCGAGACATACTTTGTTTACAAAAAAATATTCGCTATAAACAGGACAGCAAAAGCACAGTGTGTCCAAAGTGACCAATTTATACTTTACCTACCTCGTCCGAACGTAAAATTTAGTTTTCTTTTAACATGAAAGTACAGGAAATATCCACACCGTGCATGCAACGCAGAGAGAGTTGCTCTACACGTCCCCTGTCAGATACGCAGTTTTCTCTCTCGTTCTTTCGGTCTCTCGCAATCTAGCTAGCTCCATCCAGCCGCCCACTTCCGGCTCTTAACGTGTGACAGATGCGCTTCAGTTTAAAAGCATTTTATCCGCTTAGATAGCAAGTTCAGTCGCAGCGACGAGAATCAAGTTCCTTTGTTTTCTTTCTAATTTCAAAGCTTACTAGAACTGCCTATTTCTTTATTAAGTTAGTTCATTTGAGAACATGGAGCCTATTTGTACATGGGCTTCAGTAAAGGGAATGCCCATCTGTGCCATGTTGTGTTAGCGACACTTAAACAGACAATAGCCAACCGTAGCAACACTGATTTATTATTATTATTATTATTATTATTATTATTATTATTATTATTAACTAAAATCAGTAGCATATTATAATAGCCTACTTGCTATCATCACTAACCCTCTGCGAGTCTATTCTACTGTACGTAGCCTAATTCTTCCTTTTATGGTTTTAAAATGTAAAGCAGGATATTAATTATCAAATCATTCGACTCGGTGCATGTTTTGTTGTAATGACAATATAACACACTCTGAGGCTGAGATAACTGAGGACACAAAATAAAGGCCATTCATCAAAAGCAGCTGGCTGTAACTGACTAAGGCATTTTCCTGACTTCGCCGTTTGTCTGGCGTTATTTTCTAACCGCGCTGCAATTCAACAACCTGCTATTCGTGGGAGGGAAAACAGGGATGTCCAATGATGGCTTATTTTCCACTGAAATGTCACAGGCATCTAATACATAGCCTACAATAGATGTTGCTCCTCAAAAGTCTGCTCAGCTATCCAGCAATATTATAACCAAACTAGAAATAAATAGCCTCTCAGAACCCTACTTTATGATCAAAAGAGATCAAAAGACCAATTATTTATAAATTTGATCAGTCAAAGAAGCAAACAATTTTTACTTAGCTGCTCCAACTAACATCACTTACAAAAAGACCTTGACAATCCATGTGGTTTCCCCTATTCTATAAATGTACCTATCAAATTCTATTCTGGTCTTGTTATAGAGTAACCAGAGCAGATGAGGGGGAAGCTGCTGAAAGTTAGCAATGTTTTTTCTCACTTGGATCAGAGGTGGAAAATATACATTAAGAAAGTAAAAAAAAAAAAATCCTCTGCAGTAGGAGGTAGAACTAGTTAGTGAAACCAACTGGCTGAGAAAAGTATGGAAAGACTAATTCCATACTTATTTATTTCTAACGGCTGGACTTTCTATCTCTCCTTCAGATGTCTGAAATGTGTTTTACTCCTTCCATGAGCCTACCCTGAATCATGGTATTGCCATGCTGTAAACACAGTTAATGCTCAAAACATGCCCCTTCTGTGTGCATTTACCAGTTTGATTTGAGTGGTTTTTAATTAGAATGTTTAAAAGATGAAAAAAGTTGCACCATACAAATACAGATGGGTATATCATGCTTTTGTCTTGTATTATTTATATTGATCAGTGTACCATACACTCCGGTGTTTCTTTAAGGTCATGTATCAGCTGTGGTGTGTGATGCTTTTAACTTCATCCAAGTGTATACTGCATTTTCTCACTTTATAACTCAAAACCTCAGTGGTGTGATGAATAGACAATATGTAAGTGAAAGCTACAATAGAAAAAGACATCTGCTCAAACATATTGAAACTGCTATTTCAAGATTTAAAATGGCGACACCAGGTGGTTAACTGGCAAACTGACATACATTTGGAAAGCAGTGAGCTAAGCTGCAGTATACCCAGCCAAGAAGTCATACTGGTAGACATTACATTACATTATTGGCATTTTGGCAGACATTCTTATCCAGAGCGACATACAGTTACATACATACTTAGATTAAGCAGGAGACAATCCTCACCTGGAGCAATGCAGGGTTAAGGGCCTTGCTAAAGGGCCCAACAGCTGTGCGGATCTTATTGTGGCTACACCGGGATTAGAACCAGCAACCTTCCGTGTCCCAGTCTTTTACCTTAACCACTATGCTACAGGCCACCCCTAGACTTTATGGCCAAATGATCTTAGATTAACCCTGGTATTCGAAGGCTGATTTTCAATGTTACTCACATTTAATTAATCAATCAAAGCATTAAATTAAACTATTCACCTGGTTGCTGATGAAGGTGAAAGCAAAATTATTCAAGACCAGTGTTTGAAAATCAATGGTCAATAGTTGGCGTTTATATAGCGCCTTTTATCCATGCGCTGTACAATTGATGCTTCTCATTCACCCATTCATACACACACTGACACACTGACGGCGATTGGCTGCCATGCAAGGTGCCGACCAGCTCATCAGGAGCATTTGGGGGTTAGGTGTCTTGCTCAGGGACACTTCAACACAGCCCGGGTGGGGGATGAAACCGACAACCCTCTGACTGCCAGACGACTGCTCTTACTGCCTGAGCCATGTCGCCGCCTAAGATCCTGTCTTGTATTCTACAGACAGAAGGGTTCTGTTGCAGTTTAGGATAATTACACAGCTTTGCTCACATTGTGACCCAACAAAACTAATTTGGATTCATGTGAAAGTCAACAAAATTCAACAAAAAAGCTGCATTATTATAGCAGAAAACTTCTGAACATGTGCATGTTGACCCACCCTTACATACAGTGTAGCCTGTAAGTATTTGAACAGTGGTACAATTTTGTTCTTGCATGTGAAATGAAAAAATGAATATGAAGATAAAGTGCAGACTGTGTCCGTTAATTTGAAGGGATTTAAACCCATATTACAGTCGTCGATCCACGTAAGGCAGCCTGTAGCATAATGGTTATATGCCTGGGACCCCAGTGGTTCGATCCCCGGTGTGGCCACAATAACATCTGCATGTTGGGCCCTTGAGCAAGGCCTTTAACCCAGCATTGCTCCAGGGGAGGATTGTCTCCTGCTTAGTCTAATCAACTGTACATTGCTCTGGATAAGAGTGTCTACCAAATGCCAATAATGTGTGTAGGAATGATGTCCCTTTTTATACATATACCCCCTTCCCACCAAAAGTAATTTGACAGTTGTTTCTGATTAGCCAGGTGTAGTAAATCATTCCTTAGTGCAGGTATAAGAAAGCTTTCAGTAACTAGTCTTCATCTAGGCTTTTGATTGCCTTTGAAGTCTGCTATTGGCATTTCTCAACATGAGGACAGAGTCGTAACAATCACAGTCAAGGAAACCATTTTGAGGCTGAGAAATAAGAAAGAAACATAGGACAGTGACATTGGACAAACAATAGACTTGCCAAAGTCAACTGTTTGGAACATCATTAAGAAAGAAAGCTCTGGTGAGCTCAGTCACGGCAAAGGGACTGGTAGGCCAAGGAAGACCTTTACAGTTAATGACCGAAGAATTCTCACCATAATGAAAAAAAAAAATCCCAATCACCTGTTGGACAGATCAGAGACACTCTTCAGTAGGCAGGCATGGATGTGTACTACTCCCCACATAAGACTTCACAAGCAGATCTACAGAGGATCCAGCTACAAGACTGCAACCACTATTTAGCCGCAAAAACAAGAGGACCCGGTTACAGTTTGTTAAGTAGTACCTAAAAGACCATGCAGAGTTTTGGGAAAAGGTCAAAGATGACTTGTATTAGAGTGATGTCAACAGCGTTTCAAGTGTGGAGGCTAAAAGAAGAGCAAAGTGTGGAGGCTAAAAGGAACTGCCCAAGAAATAAAGTAATCTGTTAAACATGATGGTAGGGGTGTTATAGTTTGGGCATGTATGGTTTTTTTTTTGGTAAGCCTATTGTTTGGCCTATGTCTTTTTCCCCTTATTTCTCAGCATCATTATGGCTTCCTTGACTGGCATTGGCACAACTCTGGTCCTCATGCGGACCAAAGCCAATCAGAAACAGCTGAGAAGCCAACTGTATGCACCAATTACTTTTGGTCCCCTAAGATTTGGGCCTATGTGAACACATACAGTAGAGTTAATTCCTACACAGATCACAAATATGGATGTTAATACCCTCACATTACAGGCGATGGTCTGCATTTTAACCTCATATTCATAGTCTCATTTCAAAGAACCAAAATAATTTGTACCTCTGCCCAAATACTTATGGACTGCACTGTATATTTCCATGGAATGAGAACTATTGTCATCGTATGAAAAAAATGAATGGATTTATCTGTCTCTGAGAAGACATAATAACTGAGGCAATAGGAGAGGAATAGAAAGCCTACAACTGAATTTAATGGACCAATCAAATCAGAGAGCTTGAGGCAGCCAGAAAGAACAAAACAACTCCAACAGGGAGAAATGGTAGAGAGGCAGAGTGCGCATGGTTGCCAAGGTGATTCAGGCTGCCTCTGTCCCAACTGACCTTTCTACACACAAGCAGGTCTTAAAGGTGAATCGTTTCAAGCATGGAAATCTCCCATTGACTTTATGTGAAGAGCATGGGTTCACACAAAATAACTGGTATTATTAAATTCAGAATAATGGTTACATCAAGATGGTAAGTTCATTTCTCTTGAGTACTTTAAAGAGGCATAGATTGGCTTTTAAGCTGTTGCAAAGATTACCTGTTCTCTCTGCAGAATTTAGACACCAAATTAACGAAAGTGGCTAGGGATATCACACCAAAACTTTGCAGCATGACCACACGTCTGTGGCCAAGGCAGACACAAGGCAGGATATTAAGACAGCTTATGTTCACCAGGCACAGCTGATTTGTTTGTGAGCATGCAAAGTTTGTCAGAAAAGCTACTAATAGCATGGCGATGGATGCACGCATACACCAAAAGGGAACTCCTTTTTCATTTCCCTTAAAAGCAGATTTCACAATATTACAGAAAACATACAAACCTTCCTTGCACAAACTTTACAGCTTTTAATTACTTTTAGCAACTTAAAAATAATGAAATAGGTTGACTTTCAGATAAAACAAAACATAAAAAAGCACTTCTTAAATGTTTTGCCTGCTTGTCAAAGCAGCATATCCGTAGTGGCTTTCTAGCGAAACCAAAGCCTCCTGAGGCTATTTGCCATGTTGACATTGTGTTTCAGTTGTGCTAATCTGGTGGAGGACCTGAAGGAGACCATAAAAATCTCTTACTGTACTTTAAACTCAGAAGGGTGACTACAAGTCTATAGATTGTCATTTGGTGCCATGCTTGTCAGACTTCATTAATTAATCCCATCCATTTCAACACATTCATTTGTTGAAGTCAGACTCAGTTTTCCTATGCTAATCTAGTGGAGGTCCTAGGTTGACCATACAATACATACAATTTAGCTGTTCTCTGGAAAGTCCCTGGCCTATACTATGACATGAGTGCCAAAGTCTGACTTTTATTTTTCTGACCACCCTGGAACAAATATAATATTTTTCTGAATGCAAATAATTGAATGAAATGTACCGAAACTCCCACACTTGGTGAACACACATGATCTGAGCAAGGGATAAAATTAGCTTACATAATAAGAGGTGGAATAGCCGTTTCAGTTAAATATCCATGAATAGAATATAACTATACTTTTTGATTATGGAGATTGAAATAAGTTATGGAATATGAATTGAGCATTACCATAAATATTAATGAAATAAATATACCATATAAGGACTAGCTATTGTTCTATGGAACATCAAAGCTTGTTATGTAGCTAATTAGCCAATTAGCTTTATGCACCAAACACTTTTTCTCACCCAGAAAATTGACTACAAGTCTATAGATTGTCACATTTCATTAATAAATCCCATCCAAGTCATTTCAACACATCCATTTATTTTTAATCATTAAACAGTGTACCCACCAGTTCAGGGCAGGCCAATACATGTCAGGTGTGAGTCATCTTTTATTAAAATTACTAGCCATTAGTTTGAGCATAACTTACAGAAAAATGAAATTCCATTGACACAAAAAGCATAAAGAAATACGAAACTCAGAAAGTCAGACTCAGTTTTCCTATGGCAAGTTATGGCAAGTTTTCATAAAATGACTAGCCCCTGATAACCACACATATATTAGTACCCCTCTTTATATTAGCTTACTTTGAGGTATCATCAGGTGCATGTGCTGTTGTAAGCATGTTTTAAATTATGCAGGGAGATGCCAGAGTGAAACTGTCCCCTACTCCTCATACTCTAGGTTTCATCTGCCTAGATAATTAGCAAAAGCATCTGTGCACAAGTTTTTCCAGATCCAGTATTCCGTATAGTATATAAGCTGCAACAGAGATTTAATTGATGAAGTCTCAAGGATCCATTGGAAATTTGAGTTGAATGATCAGAGATTTCAGAGCTGGCAACACAGTCACCAATACAATCCCATTTGTCATTGTAGGCACCACTTTTAATATCTTGCAGTACAGAATGAAAAGGAACAGCTTTTCTTAGACTTCTACTTCTAGAACAATTTGAAACAGAAACCTAATCAAAAGACACATATGGATTTAAACTTTACAGTAAATCACCAATGAGCGACAAATTACCTAAAAGAAACAAGTCACAGTGCTTGTTTTGAGAAAGAGCAAGCAGGTGAGATGTTGATCCTATTTTACAATTGTTATAAAAGTGCATATTACATCAGCCTATATTCAGCAAAAATGTATGTTTCCACTAAGTAATTTTGAGCTGGTATTTATCTATACATATACTATATGCAAAATATGTAAATCAGTTACCTGACTGTTACAATCCTAAGACTAAGCTTACCATTCCACATGTCTTCATGTTGACCATGAAAAGCAAAAAACCCTCATGTACTTTACCTATACATGACTGTACTCCTATTCAGTGGCAAACATTTCACCATTGCATCAAGTGGTTGGGAAAAGAAAGACACAGATTAAAGCAAAATACCACAGAACAAAAAAGACAAAACATTCAATGGAACAAAGGCCAACAACTTTTTGATGAGACTATGCTTCTTGGTTCTTTGATTCTGAGGGACAGCTAGTAAATACAGCTAATACTTGTGATCAGATAAATTTGCAACTGTCAACAGAAAATGATCAGTTTTCAGACTGTCAGTATATGTCAAGGAAGTAAGCTCCCGTGATATGGTGGCGGTGTTTGACTGTCCACAGGATAAAACAAGGTTTCCATTTGGGATCTGGTGGGTGGTGGGATGAAAGGGACCATCTCAGACACCTGCTTGTGGAGGTGAAGGTGGCTGATAAGTACGATGTGAAGGGCGGAGGGATAATGGCCCCCGCCCCCAGGCCCAACACTCCTCATTTGGGTGACTGAGCCACATCTGAGGTGTAGTCCATTTGCGAAGTGAAGGAATCTGGGAAGAGAAATGGCACACATAGAGAGTTGGATGTGAAGTCAGTTGCGGAAGGAAGACAATCTGCTAGGCGCCCCTTCCTGTGAAGATCAGGGCCTTTGAACCAAAATGGACACTGTTTGACTGTTTCTCATAAAGGCAAGCCTGCCCTTCCTTTGACACGTTTTCCACACGCTGTCACCCCCCGTCACCCCACACTCTTTTGGCCGCGCCAACCGAGCAGCGCGGCCATAAGACTGGACCGCACTTAACCACGGGACCTCATGTCACAGTCTGCACTGGCCAAGAGCACATGCTTTATCTGGTCACCCCTTGTAAACCCATTTTTATGACTAAAGAGTTGACAGTCCTGAAGTAGATGTTTAATATCCAAGGAGTAAAATTCATTCATGGAAATTAAATAGAATGATATACACTCAGTGAGAACTTTATTAGGTGTTTATCAGACTTATTAAGTTGCTGCTGCTGTAGCCTGATTTTTTGAAGGTTTGATGTGTTTTGTGTTCACAGATTCTCATCTGCATACCACTGTAATGCGTGGTTATTTGCGTTACTGTCATTACTGTGACTTCACTGTCAGTTCCGATCAGTCTGTCCTCTGACCTCTCTCATTAATGTGTTTCTGCCCATAGAACTGCTGCTCACTGGATGTTTCTTGTTTTTCACACCATTCTCTGCAAACTCAAGAGAGTGTTCAGAGTACTCAAACTACCCAAGTATGACACCAACAATCATTCCACAGTCAAAGTCACTTAAATCACATTTCTTCCCCATTCTGACATTTGGTGTGAAAAACAGCCGAACGTCTTGACCACATCTGCACGCTTTTATGCATTTAGTTGCTGACACATGATTGGGTGATTAAATATTTGCATTAACAAGCTGGTGTACAGGTCTGCCTAGTAAAGTGATCAGTGAGTGTACATCAGACAACCAAAAATTCAACAGCAATAATTTTAGACTTAACAAATAATATACTTAATTGAGCAGACTACTACTACTATACACTTTTTAACGAAACACATGCCATGCATAAACCTTGCCCTTGTGTTTAAACTTTTCTAATTAGGGATAGAGAAGAGCAGTCTTACCAATTTGGCTGAAGTCGATCTCTGGCCCATCACTGTGCATCAACAGAGAATCAACGTTGGTGCTGAAAAAGACAAAGAGCAGCCTTGAGACATACAGACAGCCATGGTCCAAATCATAGTCCAAAGATCCCCTTTAAGAATAAGACTCAAGTTAGTGGAAAAGCATAGGAATGGTTCTTAATGGCTAAAGCTGGAGACAATAAGCAGGGGTCTCTGTGGGGAAAAGTCCAGAAGACTGCTAAAGCCACATCTTTTCATCTTTTCCATGGCACAAAGTAGGCTACAGCAGAAGAACATTATTATAGTGCATGCATAACTGAAACATGCAAAACTCAATGCAATCATGGTTCAGCATGACATTTGAGAATGTAGCTGTTTCCCCTCTCCAGTGTCTTCTCTACCAGTTTTGGGTTTTCAGGTTTTCATAAAGCTGCCGGACCTCATGCTTATCTGCCTGTATTGTCCCCAGAGACTTTCCTGTAAATCTGTGCTATTACACTGTACTGTATATTGTTTATCATAGCCCAACTGCTATGTCTGTTATCAGTTACATGAAAGCAGAATGAGACTGCTTGGGAGTGATGCAATTCCATCAACGCTTGTTTGATGTAACATAGCAAATGTTTTTAAATATTGCTTTCCACATGCAGAACCATGTTGCCACTATTCAGATGATTCTGCCATCACCAGTACGTACTGTTATGAACAGGATATGAAAACAAGCTTGAATGGACCAGATAGTCTGAAATCAGACTGCATTAAGATGACATTTTAAGCATTTCAACTCTCTGTAATTTTAGTGTGGGCTCACTTTAAATATTAAAGAAACTATTTTTCCATTTTAATTCTAATCATATTAACATTAAACAAATGTATGAATACATAAAGTGTAAAATCTAAACTTTAAATATATAATGCATCCAAAGGATCCCTTGATTGTCCCAATTTTGGCAACTACTGCACCAAATCAGTCTCTGAAATTATTATGGCGTGTTAAACCAATGAAACATCAAAGGAACCACAATAATGTGTACCAGAACAACGACATAACTTCTACCTATGAGGATCCAGGGAGATCTATTGTCCTGTAGGTTTTCATTTCAACCCCAATTTGACACACCTAATTCAGCAACTCAGCAACTCAACGGGATCTCCATGGGCTGATTCCAATCCCATGCCCTTTTCTCCAATTCTTTCTATTCCTGGCTCCTGACCTGGAAAAAGTTCCACCATCTCTATGGACGCTACAACCTGTTATATGTTCCTTCTAGGAGCTAGAAGTAGAAGTTAGGAACTCCCAATCCTGCCTTTGAGCCATCTTTTGTGGAAGTACTTTTTCAGAAAGTGTGATGTATAAATAATCGACTTGTGGATCCACCTCTCCCTATCTGCCACGCATCTGCTACATCTGTAATCAACGCTGCTTCAAGCTGACATTTGAATGAGGAAGGAAATTCCATTCGCCTAATTCACAATCTGAATTCCCCCGTCTTCACTTCTTCTTCTAGCCTCTCACAAAAGGGAGCAAGGAAAAAAATGAGAAGAATATACAAGTGGAATGAGCCCTAGCTGTTGTTGCTTTGTTAGGGCTGGAGTGAAAACCTATAGGACGATAAATCTACAGGAACAGGACTGGGCAGCCCTGCTGTGGGTCAGGCCGTGCCCAGAAGACCACGCCAGCAGTCCACAGACAGGCAAGCACACCACTCTCCATGCCCAAGCCCTGCACTGCCCTACCTTGGATATCCATTCACCAGCAGCTCCGGCAAGTCTGGGAACAACAAGGGAGGACACCTCCGCAGAAAAGTCTGTTTCTCACTGCACAGGATTCCACACACACATACATACTTCCTTTAGCAGTCTTCTCTTTCTACTTCCTGTGAAATGGCCCCATCAATACCCATCGCTTTTATCAGTAGAGACTAATGAAGGGAGATGAAATTCAAACTAGGTGGAATTTGTTTAGAGGCATGGAAAGCAGGGTTGCTTCTTTTGGATTTCCATTTTAATCTTTCATCTAAAGGAACAGGTATGATTTAACTTCACGTATACTGTATTTTGCTCAACCAGCACTCAATCCATAATAGAAACAGGAGTTCTTCTTATACAACCTGACTGAGCAATTATGCAAGATGCAGCCAGTCACGTGAAAGAAACCGGAGCATACTGTAACAATGAAGTGGAAATTATGAAAAAAATAGTACTGTAGATACTGCAATCTGTATCTAATTCCCAGGCTTGAACCGAGCAATCTCTTTCACTACACTTCATAAAATAGCTAAGGCAAAGCCCTGGAAAAAATTTAATTGCTTTAGTCATGATCCAATCATCACTCCACGCACACAAATACTTACGGTGTAACGCAGATGAACCTTGTCTTCAAGTATGGTGCACTACCTAGTGCACACAATAAGACACAGAAACACACAGTGAGACGAATTGTCACCTTGAACGCACCATGAAAATGAATAATTCACAATCAAAGATTTAAACAAGAACATGAGGCTAATGTACTGTAGAGCAATGAGGGTGTAACTGCACGTGCTGGTACATTACAGATAAACTGAACTGCCTCTCATTACATTATATTACAGGCATTTAGCAGACACTCTTATCCAGAGCGACGTACAATGAAGTGCAAATCGAACCCAGGGACAAGTGTGATAAGGACCCTAGAGGAAAGCACGGTTCCGAGACCTAGCATGACCACATAGATACTGAACCCTTGAGGAATACATCAATTTGAACCCTTGAAGAATACATCAACTTACCAACTAGCATACCGTTGGCAGCTAGAATACCCTGAGAACAA
The DNA here is from genome assembly GCF_963514075.1 of Conger conger. Taxonomy (NCBI): domain Eukaryota; kingdom Metazoa; phylum Chordata; class Actinopteri; order Anguilliformes; family Congridae; genus Conger; species Conger conger. The sequence continues at coordinate 45,325,384 of NC_083761.1, read as the reverse complement.
CAATAACTACATATAAGTGCTATTATAATCTATGGCATACACAAGGCATACACAATCTACGGCATTCACGAGTAGCTCCTTTTAGTAGGAAGGAAAATCAAAGACTACCTAGATCACTGATGTCTGGCTCGATGGCTTCGCAACGGCAGTACTTCCCAAAGGCCTCCTCCTTGGGTATATCCGGGAAGAGGTAGACCAGCGGCGAGACCAGGATGTTGGTGGCGTCCATGATCTTGTAACCCATGATGATCTCGGCAAACGACATGTTGCCAAGCTGCTGTTTGGTGTAGGGCTCCACTGACTGGATCTGTGTCTTACCTGGAGGGAGCAGGGAGACAAAGAGTGACAGAGGGAAGAGAGAGAGGGGGATAAGTGTGACAGAAAGAGAGGAAGAAGAGCGAACGGAGAGGAAAGTGGGAGTGAGGGATAGGATGGAGGGATGTTGGAAAGGAGTGAAAGAGAGGAAGGAGAATCAGAAAATGAGGGGAGACGAGCAGTAAAAGACAGAAGCAGGAGTGGTTGGGAAAAAGTTACCGGTACCTGTGCTGTTACACTGTGGCACAGAGGTGAAAAGTCCAGGGGTTAGATACTAAAAGTCCTGCCATGTTTTTCTCCCACCCATCTGCTCAGTTTTACCTGCTGGCTGAAGAACTTAGCTAAATTAGCCAGGTGACTGGAAAAAATGACTGGGGAGGATTCTTACTTTGTGAACCTGGATGTTCAACCGATGCTGGGCTAAACCTACTCTAGATTCGAAAATACCAGAATCCGTAGAACTATCCCCAAGCAGGGCTTCATCTGAATAACAACGATGTTCAATTCATGAAAAGACAGACACGACATTATTCTTTTGGAGTATGTGCAGAAACGGGCTTTCCTCCACGCCTCACCATTGATGTCCTTCTCCACCCAGGTGAAGGTGATGCCGCCCTCCTTGCTGCTCTCGCTGAAGCGCAGAAGGAAGGTTCCGGGGGGCTTGGTGCTGAGGATGGCCCTTTCTCTCTCCTTACTGATGAAGCCTGTGATGAACCTGCCAAACAAACGTCGATACCTCAATACCAGCGCCGTCTGGTGAGCCGAAATGCGGCGGGCCACAAAACATTGCTTCTTTCCAAAACACATCTCAACCTGTCGAGTAACACACATTGGCAAGTAACACACGGCTTCTTCATATTGTGTTAGGGGGATGAAATCATATATTCAATGTATCTGTTAAAATGTGTTTTAATCACTAAGTAGCCTACATAACAAAACCTGCGATTCAAGATGTTTTCAATTTAAGCACTGCAGATGTTTTCCAGTCTATTCTCCGAGGTTGTATGCGAAGAAAGAAGTCTATTTGTCCGCAAAATATAATGATGGAAATAAAACTAAATGTAAAATGTCTGTGCTACCTCATTTGGGAGAGCTGGTTATATCTGATGGTACTGGCTATTTTGGGAATTCATCTTGTATTGATACTCTCGACCATTGCTTAGTGAGTAAAACAGATTTTTCTAAATTGTATTTATTGTCTCCCTAAGACAATGTGAAGAAGCTGTGTTCAAATTTCAGATTGATTAGTCAGATCGTTGGCATGTCATTCGAAGAAAATGAATGAAAATCAACAATTAGTTTAAAGGAAATTTTTTTGCCTCATCAAATTTCAGTGCACCTGTTGCCACTGGTCAAGACACCATAACATTTACCTGCACAGAGACCTCCAGAGTAGAGTAAATCTTTATTGCCCCAACTGGCTTTGACTTCTCAAACATGTACCCAGTTCATTATGCAAGTAGGTTGAAGCTAGTTATACTAGAGGAAATAACATGCAAGCATAAAACCTGCCAAAATGTAGCCGAAATGTCAATTGGCTAACATAAATATAATTGTAAACCATTTATTTTACTTATTGAGTCCGCGCAGAAACACATACAACTTTGGGGCAGCTGTGCGGTTTTGTCTGTGTAGTGTGGAAACTGCCAGAAGGGATAAGTCATCTAAAGACATTTTGCAGGGACACTGAGGGTGGCAGATGCTGTTGCCTATAATAGGAGACTATTTTTTAAAAGAAAGAAAAAACTGCCTGTCGGTGTGGAAGAGATTTGAAATGCTTCAGGCAAACACACGCATAAATAAGATAGCTGAGCATAAATCACTAAATATTTCAAGCATGTCTGGAAGACGTGGAGCCGTACAATCCAAATGCATTAAAACGCCTGTGGCTTTTCCTGAAATTATTGCACACAACCTCTCAGTTCTCAGGTTTTTACATTACGAACCCTAGTTTGAGGACACAGAAAGTCTTTCACGAATGCAGTTAGTCATTTTGGAATGGTGCACAAAAAAACACAAGCCTATATTCTCCTCCAATGCATGTGAAGCCTTCTTATCACACCCCAGTACCACAGGATAGAGGCCCAGGCATTTGGTATCTGACAGATAGACCTGCAGGCACCTGATTGGGTTGCTAGTGTGTGACACTGTACCCAGCACTTGGATCTGCATTCAATACCAGACTGTGTGGCCCATACATGCACTATGGCAGTGCCATAGCAAAAACAAGTCTGATTGGCCAGTGCAAGGTCAAAGCGTTGACCCATCATCAACTCATTAGACAGCTAAACCCTGTGCGTCACATGCAGTGCCCTGCCAGTGTTTGTTAAAATGCCAATACTGATTCAGGCAGACCCCATTTTGATCTAGCACTAGCAATTACCAACTGCTCACCCTTCATTCCAGAGTGCCAGGATATATTTCTTCACCAGGTCGATGATGTTGTCTAACCACACCCAGAAAGAGAAGCCTTTGCCAGCCATGTTTTCCTGGATTGGTGTTAACAGAAATCACACAGTAAGTAAATATTGAGAGGATATTTGAATGATATATGAATAATTCAGATTGCTATGTTGATCAGAAACACATACTTTGCAGAACTTGGCCCAAGTGATTTGGCATCCAGAGTAGTTCACACATAGACCTGTTGAGATGATGGCAACAGGGAGATAGAAAATGATTCTGTGTGAAGTATGGTGAGAGGAAGAAGTGGAGATACAAATAGATTACATAAATCAATGGTATAAGTGAACAAGGGAGACATGGGAGCAGGTAACAAAAGAAGAGTGCAACTATATAGAAAATGGGTCTAATGAAGTAGCATTGTCAAGTTTGCTCAATGGCCTCTCAGTGGATTGAGTATGGTGACTGGGACTGTTAAGTGACACAGGGGGTATGGTGAAAACATGCAAACAGAGAGCATTGTTTTACATTACATTATTGCCATTTGGCAGACGCTCTTATCCAGAGCGACATACAGTTGATTAGACTAAGCAGGAAACAATCCCCCCTGGATCAATGCAGGGTTAAGGGCCTTGCTCAAGGGCCCAACGGCTGTGCGGATCATATTGTGGCTACACCAGGAATCGAACCACCGACCTTGCGGGTCCCAGTCATTTACCTTAACCACTACATTACATTACATTACATTATTGGCATTTGGCAGACGCTCTTATCCAGAGCGACGTACAACAAAGTGCATACCCATAACCAGGGATAAGTTCGCTGAAAGACCCTAGAGGTAAGTACAATTTCAACTGCAATTTCAACTACACTACAGGCCGCCCTGTAGGAGCACAGTCACAGTGTTGGATTGGAGCACAGTCGCAGTCACATTGTAGAGCGCAGTTGCAGTAGGATCACAGTTGTGGTCATAGTGTAGGAGCATAGTCGCAGTCACAGTGTAGAGCGCAGTCATAGTCACAGTGTAGAGCACAGTCATAGTCACAGTGTAGAGCACAGTCATAGTCACAGTGTAGAGCACAGTCATAGTCACAGTGTAGGAGCATAGTTGCAGTCACAGTGTAGAGCACAGTCATAGTCACAGTGTAGAGCGCAGTCACAGTCACAGTGTAGAGCGCAGTCATAGTCACAGTGTAGAGCGCAGTCACAGTCACAGTGTAGAGCGCAGTCATAGTCACAGTGTAGAGCACAGTCATAGTCATAGTCACAGTGTAGAGCACAGTCATAGTCACAGTGTAGAGCACAGTCATAGTCATAGTCACAGTGTAGAGCACAGTCATAGTCACAGTGTAGAGCACAGTCATAGTCACAGTGTAGGAGCATAGTTGCAGTCACAGTGTAGAGCGCAGTCATAGTCACAGTGTAGAGCACAGTCATAGTCACAGTGTAGAGCGCAGTCACAGTCACAGTGTAGAGCGCAGTCACAGTCACAGTGTAGAGCGCAGTCATAGTCACAGTGTAGAGCACAGTCATAGTCATAGTGTAGAGCACAGTCATAGTCACAGTGTAGAGCACAGTCATAGTCATAGTCACAGTGTAGGAGCATAGTTGCAGTCACAGTACAGAGCGCAGTCATAGTCACAGTGTAGAGCACAGTCATAGTCACAGTGTAGAGCACAGTCATAGTCATAGTCACAGTGTAGGAGCATAGTTGCAGTCACAGTACAGAGCACAGTCATAGTCACAGTGTAGAGCACAGTCATAGTCACAGTGCAGAGCACAGTCATAGTCACAGTGTAGAGCACTGGAACCGCTTCTACTCACCCAGCAGCCTCTCAGCCAGAGTGGTCAGCTGTTCCAGGTTCAGGCCTCTCTTGGTGGTGGAGGAGAACTGCCAGGTCAAAACCTCAGCCACCTGGTCCCATGTACCCACGGGTGGCTTTGTGAAAAAGTTGATGTTCTATTTGGGAGGAAAGCGAGGACAATTGTTCACCAAATGTTTAGCACCAACTTTTTTTTTTCATTTACAATAGAAACCCATTATTGGAGACCACTTACATTACCAACTCTGCCCTAATAGTAGCAGCAGCACAATACATACACTACTGAGCAAAAGTCTTAGGCACCTGTATAACATTCTGTACAGATATGATTCTTTCAAAAATAATTAAATGAAAGGATGTAAATAAACGTACTTTACATTTTACATTACATTTTAGTAATTTGGCGGAATACTTAAAAACTGAATCAAATGAATATTTTTGTGACGACCTTTCGGCGTTAAACCTGCAGTTTGCGCATGCTGGAGAGGAGCAGACTTTGGTTGGCTCCTTGCTTCTGATCTCAGACAGCCTTGATCAAGTTTTTATGTAAAAAGTAGTCAATTGCTTACAGTATTAAGTAACTTTTTAAAAATGAAATACAAAAATGTCTCTAAAATTAAATCTTTTGGAAAATGAATAGTTGGAAATCTCAAATGTGTTCTTTTATACTAACACACACAAATAAATAAACATATATATACTAAAGTCTAGGGTCCCTAAGACTTCTGCACAGTACTGTATAGTTTCATTAAAAACATTTTCTCTATGGAAGACAATATCCTTTTCTGAGAAAGTATGATAGTTTGTTCATTCATATCTTTGTTAATAGCCTCTTTAAAACATTTCATGATTCAAAATCCATTTTACACTGTCGACATTTCTAGCAGAAGACAGCCACCAGGGGGCAGTATGTTACCTTTGGATGGTTGGTGAGCATGTTATACCACAGGATAGAGGCCCAGGCATTTGGCATCTGACAAATGTTGGAGATCACAACCACAGGCAGGGAGTGTGTCTAGAGAAAGGAATACACGCTCACTGCCAATCCTTACTATTGTGCAGTCAATCTGCAAACAAGAACACTCAATGCAGTAACAGAAAAAACATGTACACAGGACACAAATAGCAAATAGATTGCAGCTTGGGGGGGGGGGGGGCGGGGGGGGGTGTTAGCATGACCCGCTAGAGGACTCCACACAATTGGGAATCCTGACTGTATTGTTGCCAAGTGCAGTGGGCAGCACCCCAAAGCAGTGTGTGTATTGGAGCCTTGGAGCCACTTGGGGAACCAGAGAGGGATTCAAGTGGCAGGGTACTCCTGCCTCATATGCTATTGTGTTTACGCATTGAGTAATAGCATGTTCAATGCTATGCTGAACGCAAACTCCTCACGTGGTGTGGATTGACAGAGAATTTTTAGCTGGTAGCTGGTAGCTGGTTGACTATTTCAGGCCAGATCCCAGCTTGACATGGTTTAGCTGGTCGACCAGCTCAGACAAGCTACCAGAACTATCAGCTCATACTCAGCTAGACCAGCTAAACAGCAGAAAAGTGTTCAAGTTTCAGGTGAGCTGGTTCCACTTTGAGAGACGGGAACAGCCTGCCACTAGCATACCTCCAGGTCGATCTTCAGGCCTTGATGGTAGACCTCCGTCTCAAACGTGATGAGGTGGAGCTCTTCTGTCACAATCTGCGAGGCCTGGGGATTGGGAGAGGGGCAGGGGTCAGAGCCAGAGTTCACGCCCACTTACATAATTCCCACATCTAGCATACTTTGACTGACAGTCAAATATTCTAAATACAAAAAAACTGCATACAAAAACAACCCCAACTTTATGTACACTACCATTTTAAATTTTTACATTTTAATGTACATTACCATTTTTCTTACCATTCTTACGCCGATGACACCCAACTCTTTCTTTCCTTCCCCCCCAATACCCAGGTCACCACACAGATCTCTGCCTGCTTGGCTGATATCTCTGTGTGGATGACTTCCCACCACCTGAAGCCATCCACACACACAGAGACTGAGCTTCTCTACATCCCTGCTAAATCGACCTCTCACTAATTGTTGAGGACTTTATAGTATCCTCCTCCCATACGGGCAAGAATCTTGGGATGACTCTTGATAACCGCCTCACCCTGGCTCCACATGTATCCTCCACTGCCAGAACCTGCAGGTTCTTTCTGCACAATATACGCCGTATCCGTCATCTCCTGACTGAGAAAGCCACCCAGCTCCTAGTCCAGGCGCTCATCATTTCCCGCCTGGATTACTGCAACTCCCTCCAAGCCGGTCTCCCAGCGTGTGCTATCAAGCCCCTCCAGCTGGTCCAGAATGCTGTAGCCCGCCTGATCACCAGTCAGCCCAAGTCGGCTCATGTCACCCCACTTCTCATTGGCCTCTACTGGCTTCCAGTTGCCGCACACATCCGCTTCAAGGCCCTAGTGTTGGCATTTCAGGCTGCTCACATACAATTACTCCCTTAATCACTCCCTACTCCCCAGCTAGACCACTCCGGTCTGCCAGCTCTGGTCGCCTTATGGTTCCCTCACTACAAGCACCTGGCAGTTGAGCTGCAAGTTCACGCCTGTTTTCCGTTCTGGTTTCTCGGTGTTTGAATGACTTGCCTACCACTGTCAGGACAGCTGAATCACTCCCCCTATTTCGATGCAGACTAAAAACACACCTTTTCAAACTGTACCTTAGTCCTCCCTCCTGATCCCCCCCCCCCCCCCCTTTCCGATATCCCTCTCGTCTAACCCCAAACCCCACTTAAGATGACTTTAAGTTTAAAAGTTTGGGATCACCTTGACTATTTCTTATTTTTCTGATTTAATATTTTAATTTCTGTTTATAATCAAACAATTGATATGTGGTCAAAGCGCATATTCTTTGCATGTCATGACTTTCTGATGTCTGTGACCTACCAACAACATCAGAGTATGGATTTCTTATTTTCAGGTTCCAACAAGCGAAATTAAAACTCTTTGCATTTGAATGCAGCTCAATAGGAATTGGGGGTGGGCCTAGATTCAGTTCATTCATTCATCCATTCATTATCCTAACCCGCTTATCCTGAACAGGGTCGCAGGGGTGCTGGAGCCTATCCCAGCATACATTGGGCGAAAGGCAGGAATACACCCTGGACAGGTCGCCAGTCCATCGCAGGGCACACGCACCGTTCACTCACACACTCATACCTATGGGCAATTTAGACAATCCAATCAGCCTAACCTGCATGTCTTTGGACTGTGGGAGGAAACCAGAGTACCCGGAGGAAACCCAGGCATACACAGGGAGGACATGCAAACTCAGCACAGAGAGGCCCCGGCTGACGGGGATTCGAACCCAGGACCTCCTTGCTGTGAGGCGGCAGTGCTACCCACTGCACCATCCGTGCCTAGATTCAGTTCAAATAATTTATAATTACTATGCTGATACAGTATGGAACACATTTGTTGGCTACATGGCTTTCAGTCATCAAGGGTCCAAGGTATCACATGAGCCTCAAACCATCATGCTGCTGCCAGATATGCAGTAGATACTACAATTATTCTTTCTCCTTACTAATCCTCCTGTTGAACTCAATAGAAAAAATATTCAGGAAAAACTACTTGTAGTATCTTTTGAATGACCCCAAACTTTTTTATGCTAGTGTATTTACAAGATTCAATATTTATATTTTAAACAACATTGAGCATTAAAAATACTCATGACAGAAACGGTACACTGGACTTGTACATCTGGATTTGTACAGTAAATACTCACGTCACTGTTGGTCCTGCCTCCATTCCCACACTTCTGCTCCCTCAGGGTCTGCAACAGACAAGCTCCATTAGACCATCAGCATCATTTACAGCAGTACTGACTACAAAGGTGTGTTATTAACAGGGCTATAGCATCAGGAATAATGAAACAGTACCGACTACAGAGATATGTTATTAGCAGGGCTGTAGTATCAGGAACACTGAAACAGTACTGACTACAAAGGCTGTAGCATTACATTTACATTACATTTACATTTTTGTCATTTGGCAGACACTTTTAAAATGCTGTTCTAAACATAGTTATCATCATAAGTGCAATTTATTTATTCATTTTTGCTTTTTTTTGGGGGGGGGGGGGGGGGTTAGACAAGGATAGGGATATCAGAAAGGAGGGGCAGGGGAAAATCAGGAGGGAGGACTAAGGTAGAGTTTGAAAAGGTGGGTTTTGAGTCTGCCTCGAAATAGGGGGAGGGATTCTGCTGTTCTGACAGTGGTAGGCAAGTCATTCCACCACTGAGGAACCAGAACGGAAAACAGGCGGGAACGTGCAGCTCGACCGCCAGGTGCACGTAGAGAAGGAACCATAAGGCGACCAGAGCTGGCAGACCGGAGTGGTCTAGCTGGGGAGTAGGGAGTGATCAAGGATTGTATGTAAGGTGGGGCAGTCGCCTTAGCAGCCTGAAATGCCAACACTAGGGCCTTGAAACAGATGCGTGCGGCAATAGGAAGCCAGTGGAGGCCAATGAGAAGCGGGGTGACATGAGCCGACCTGGGCTGACTGGTGATCAGGCGGGCTACAGCATTCTGGACCAGCTGGAGGGGCTTGATGGCACACGCTGGGAGACCGGCTAGGAGGGAGTTGCAGTAATCCAGGCGGGAAATGACGAGCGCCTGGACTAGGAGCTGGGTGGCTTTCTCAGTCAGGAGATGACGGATACGGCGTATATTATACAGAAAGAACCTGCAGGTTCTGGCAGTGGAGGATACTTGTGGAGCCAGGGTGAGGCAGTTATCAAGAGTCACCCCAAGATTATTTGCCCTACGGGAGGAGGAAACTACAAAGTCCTCAACAGTCAATGAGAGGTCGATTGACGGAGAGGACTTAGCAGGGATGTAGAGAAGCTCAGTTTTGGCAAGGTTGAGCTTCAGGTGGTGGGAAGTCATCCACGCAGAGATATCAGCCAAGCAGGCAGAGATCCGTGTGGTGACTTGGGTGTCGGGGGGGAAGAGTTGGGTGTCATCAGCGTAAGAATGAAAAGAAAAGCCATGGGAAGAGATAACAGAACCAAGAGACATGGTGTATAGCGAGAAGAGGAGAGGCCCAAGAACCGAGCCCTTATAGCAGTGCTAACTATAGAGGTGTGTTATTAGCAGTGCTGTAGCATTAGCAGCACTGAAACAATACTGACTACAACGGTGTGTGATTAACAGTGCTGTAGCATCAGGAACACTGATGTATTATTAGCACTCACCAAGTGTTTGAACTCTGCAGACAAACTGCCATTGTTAGACTCCTCCATGTTCATCACCTTGGTGTTGGTACCCAGTATGTTAAATTTCCGGGACCTAGAACAAAAAATAGTATTAAAAAGGAATTAATAAATGAAGAAATCTTTCCACCTTTGTCCATTGTCAGGATTTATCAAATAGGATAAACACCTGAAATCCTCAGTCAGGATTCAGGACAGAGAACTCACTTACCCCCGCAGCGAATCCCCTGATTCTCTGTAAAAACAATTAAGTCCAATTAGCCCACAGGCTCACGATTTCAAGGCAGAACAAGTTTCTTACTGACTGTGCTCAGATAGCATTCAAAGGTGATTCTCAGCAATTAAACCATTCAGCTCTTCCACACATGACTTCCTGGTCCTTCGAAAGTGATTTCAAAATAAACACAAAAAAATGTACAAACAAAAATAAACTCACTTGTCCATGCACACTTTGATTTTCAGCTGGTAATTCAGTTCTGGAAATTTGACTAGTAACCTGAAAACAAGAGAAAATAAAATACCCCAGTTTAAAACAAACACAATATATGCCCCTATAGACAAAATCCACAGAACTGTAACCATTCACGTACTGATGTCTTTTGCTCGTTAAACAATGAAGGACCAGACAGGTTAACCTTTATATCATGTTTGGGGTCAATTTGACCCCATTAAGTGCTTGAATCTCTTAAAAACAAGTCAGCATTTTTTTCATCTTGATACTGTTTGATTTTTAAAATTTTTCTAATTTGGTGGGATTAAATAGTAAACATGCAATAAACATAATGCTACGTGTATGTTTTCAGAAGTTCTGTACCACCTTTCCATTTGTGTTGTGTTGGGTTATACTGACCCTCTGTAACTGCATAAAAGGTTAGAAAATATGCAATATCTTTTATTGTTATCTCAGCTGTCTTTGTGGATGATTCTGGTTGAAAATGACATGTTTCTCACATATTTATCAAATTCATGGACAAAAGGCTACGTCATTTGGGAGACAATAAGAAGGCAACACATGAAATGTCAAAATATGTACATTGTAATAATGTTGGTATTTATTTAAACTGCTGGGGTCAATTGAACCCCATACATAAAAGCGGTCATAAAATCTTAACATGAGGGTTACATTTCCTGTGGTGCTGTGTGTGTTGCTCACCTGACTTTGTTGGTGAACTGTACACCAGTCTTGATGACCAGGGGCCTGTCTGGGTGCATTGGCATACAGGGCTGGCGCTCCACCACAAAGGCACTGCAATACCAAGTATACACTCAGTGACCACTTTAGTAGGTAGACCTGTATGCCAGCTTGTTCATGCAAATATTTAATCAGCCAATCATGTGGCAGCAACTAAATGCACAAATGAATGCAGAAGTGGTCAAGAGGTTCAGATGTTTTTCAGACCAAACGTCAGAATGGGGAGGAAATGTGATCTTTGACCATAAAATGGTGCCAGACAGGGTGGTTTCAGTATCTCAGAAACTGCTGATCTCCAGGGATTCTAGGGTTACAGAAAATGGTGCGGAAAAAAAAACCATGGACAAAAGTGTAGAAACCGATAGGCTGCAGTATGTAGGTATATATGGGCCTACCCTAGACATAATTATTACTATTAGTCCAAAAGTAATTGACCAATTAAACAGTCATGGCTAACTACTGTGCATTCACAGTCAACCAATGATGGTGTCACTCACAAATCACTTTGATTCTCATTGTGGGAATAAATATTATGATGTTGTATGTAATATGTGCAATTCATTTTGTATCTGTTGACTATATCAAAATTGTAATAAGCTGCCATGTTAATGCTAGGGAAGTAATTGGGTCTTGTTCTGCACAAACTGAATATTAATGGCAGGACTGTGACAACCAATGGAAACATATAGTGTTTCACGATAATGAAACTGGAATGTCCGTTCAAGTCACATTGATGGCTAGTGTGATTTCAGAGATAGACTGAATTTTTAACTTATTATTTCTGTTTCAACTGAACAGGAAAGTGGATAAGGCTCTGGTACTGGACGGGTGGTTATTCACTGCCTGTGGAATGGGAGGCGGGTGGGACGCTCACCTCTTCATGAGGTTCCTGAAGATGTTAACGATCTTCTCCTCCAGGGCGGGCCGGTGCTGAATGATGGGGTCCCCCTTGTAGGACACCTTCTGCTGCAGCTCTTCCAGCTTATTTATCTGCTGGCGGATTTGCAGCTGGGACTCTGCCAAGGATGTCATCCTGGGAGGGGAGAAAGTCAGGGCTTTAGCCCAACCACAGCACTGCCTAACAGAGCTACTGCCTAACAGAGCTATTGCCCGGTGGCAATAGCAAAAGTCCTGACTCGAACCCAGCAGAGATGCTGTGGGAGCACCAGAAACAAGCAGTTCATGCTCGAGAACCTGACAATTTGTATGAATTAAAGCAGTTTGCAAAGAAGAATGGGCTAAAATTCCTCCACAGCGATGTAAAAGACTGATATATAAACAATTAATAACAGAAAGTAAAATGAGATGCAATGTATGCAAGAAATGCAATGTATGCAATTTTCCTACTTGTGAAATTCATGTGAAAGACTAACTCAACAGCACACATGAAAAAAAAATTGCTTTTGAGTAGGCTGATCATGCATTATTTTGCATGCGAAAGCCCCAAAATAAGACCTGAAACTTGTGGCATAGAACTGGGTTCAGCAGCAGGTGGCAAAAGGGCAGATGGTGAACTAGTCTGACCAGAAAATTGCAACAAGCTACACCAAAATAGCAACAAGCTTCTGGCTCTTCACTGACACACCCCAAGCAGCTGCTCTCCTCCCATTTTGGCACATGGCGAGTCCTGAAATTACCTGAAAGGGCCAGGATTAGCGAAGTCGATCACAAAAACACGAAGTTGCCAGTACGTCGGCTCACAATAGAGACAAATATGCAATACTAGAAGAAATCAGCAAGGGGGCAAATATTTATCATTTCCATGGCACTGTATATAATAAGATGCAAGGTGTTGTGTTGTGATGAGATGAAAATTGAATTGAAATTCATTGAGTTGATCAGAAATATTAATTAATTCCTATTAACTACTAAATATTGTCATTATGATTTATTTATTTATTGTAATTATTTAAAGCACTGAGGAAACAAATTGTGAAAATGTGCAGGTCAAGTTGTGTGTCCAAACCACACATTCACTCACAAATCCACCTGTGAGTGAATTTGTGTGACAACAGGTGATCAATTACCTCCATCAAAAAACAGAATTGTGATTTAGTGCATTTCAAAGAGATAGTGTCTGAACGAAGGGGAAAGTTGGCTAGACAGTACCATGTCTCCAGACGGTCCAAGCAGGTGTTGGGTGTCCCTCCAATGCAGGCTATCTGCTGCCTCCTTTTCCAATCTGCCAGCTCCTCCTCAGTCAGGTTCTTCTGCACAAACTCCATGGCTGAGAGAAGCCCCGCCATCTCTGTTACGATTTGCTGCCAAGAGGGAGCGCAGTCAGTGCCTGTTTGCTCTCCGTTTCCATACTACACATATTTTTACAGATGGGAACTTCTATTAGTTCAGCTACACATGCTGGAACTGGAAAACAAAGCAACAGCAGGTATCACAACAGTAAAGAAGACACTAGCTGTTCCTTTGTACTAAATGGGAAGAGCTTGAACTTAAATCGGTGGTTCTGTTGAGAGTCTTCTCCAAATAATTTAGAAAATAATGAAATTGAATTAAAATTATATAATGAATTATATATACTAAAGTATATAATGAAGTATAAAAATGCATGCTTTCTATAGATTTGAGGAAAAAGTTACACTGAAGCTCCATGTGAAATGAGTAACATTTGCATAATGACCAACCCTTCTGAGCTGGTCCAGAGCAGTGAGCATCTGTTCCAGCTGGCCCATCTTCTGCCTGGTGGCTGCCTGGTTGTTCCCGTTCAGATCCTGGGACATGTCTGCATGAACAGGACAGATTCATTTTGCGGGAAGAAAAAAAACTGCTCTTACGGTAATGTGCTCAGCAGACAAAGAGGCCAGCCATCACTGACAGTCACATTCATTTCATTACAGCAATGAGACAGATATCTAATTTATACACTATACAGTAGTGAGAGCATTAGGATGTCCTGAACGAGCCACAATATAACCTCACCCCCTTGGTTTTTCAGAGTCTTGTAGTTGAAGTCAAAGTCATCCTGCAGGTTCTCTAGCATTTTCATCTTCTGTTCCATGTCCTGGGAGGGGGGGGTGACAGAAATATGTGTAGACATGACATGACAGTAGACATGACATGACAGCCAATAGTCAAAAAGGGACAGAAATCAATTACGCTAAAGCCACAGCAGAGCAGTATCTGAGACCCGTTACAATTACAAGCAGGAAGCTCATCTGTCATAGAAATCTGATACTACCTGTGCCAGTACTGTGGAAAAACTCACTGCTGAATTAGCCTGAAGCGATCGCACTCAATGCTAAAGCAGCCCACACACAGGCTCCTCACCTGCACCCTCTTCCTGACGTCCTGCAGGTTGTGCTCCAGCATCTGCTGCTTCTCCGTGACCACTGCCGCTGACAGGTGGGCCACCTGTCCCTCCTGTAGAGGGGGAATGTCGGTTTGGAGTCAGTCATATGGATGTACATTTAGAGACGTTCCCTAACTCAGAGAGCATTCCTTTTCATGTGCCCGCTTGTTAGTCTGCTGTTGGTTCATCATTTCAGAAGCAGAGTAAATGAAATTAGCATGGCAATGAGACACAGTACAGTAAAATGGAACAGGCAGATTAGAGACTAAAGACCTTGTACACTGCTTCAAGCTAAATTGAGAAAGGTAACCTTTGGGCAATGGCAGTGCATGAAATCTCTGTGTTGGAGAATATGGAGGCTTTACGTGATATTTGAAATACTGAGTTCTACACTGGTAATATTACTCAGACCAGCTTGATTCGAGCAGGCATCCCTGCCGAAAAAACAGCTCAAGCTAGGTTATGAAACAGCTGGTAGCTGGTTGACCAGTTCAAACCAGATCCCAGCTTTACATGGTTTGACCAGCTGAAGTTATGTTTTGAAACAGGCAAGCCACCAGCACTAGCGGGTTCACCTGCTCATACCCAGCTCAACCAACTTCATAACCAGCTTGGCCATGCTGGTTGACCAGCTCATACCAGCTAGAACAGCTAATTTTCAAGCCAGTCAAGCTGGGCAGAACTCAATTTTACAGCAGGGATGAAAAGAAAGAAAGATTACAATGAACTGAAAACTGAACTGAAAAATTCATAAAATACTTGTTTGTCATTTACAAGCAAGCGATGAACAGTCATTTGCGGGGCACGGGGCAGTGAGATGTTCGCACGGCGTCCTGTGAGGCCCTGTACCTGCGACTCGGTGGCGACTGACTGCAGCAGTCTCTGCTCCTCCCACAGGCAGCGGGCCACGATGCGGGCGATCTCCACGGGCTTCTCCAGGTACTTGCTCTGCAGGTGCTGCTTGATGCGACGCAGGTTGTGCTGGTACAGCACGTTGTTCTCCTGCAGGAAGCGACTGTACTGCTGGTCGATCTCCCCCAGAAGGTTGTGGAACACCAGCGTGGCGTGGGACTCGCTGTTGGTTGCATAGACCCTGAACATTTGGGGAAAAAAGACATTACATTGATGTTAAGATGCTGAAGCTTTTTACCTTCTCTATCAGGCAATGAAAGCAAACATTTTTTGTGGTCCTAAAAATTCCTCTTCATTATTTTGATATCTACTGGCAGAAGCACGGTGAGGCTCATTTGATACCCTGGACCCTGGATGACTGATGGCCATTTAGCCAACAAATGTGCTCCATACTGTATCTGCATAATGTACAGCTGAATCGTGTCCCACCCCCCAATTCCCATAGAGATCCATTCAAATGCAATGAGTTTAGTATTGCTTGTAGGACAACCTGAAAATAAGATATACAGACTCTGATGATGATGATAGGTGACAAACATCAGGAAGTCATGGCATGCAAAGAATATGCAACAAAATACTAAACATGACTACTTCAATCTACATAACATTGCTGTGTCCCATTTTGGTGCCCTGAAATGGGGGGACTACATAACACTGCAGTAATTTCTACTGAAACATCTGACACATTTAGCCACATGTAATCTATTTTTATTACAAATCTCAAATTGTGGAGTACAGAGGCAAATAAATGAATGACAGGTCTTTGTTCCAAACATTATGGCGGGCACTGTATATTATCTATCTCAACCACAGCTGGCCTAATCTTCTCTGAATCTGAACAATCCTCCTCAGATTCAATTTGCATGGTGTCATGAGATTCCAGGAAAATGTTAGAACATTTTTGAACGTTTACCAGAAAATTCCATCCCTTACAACTTTAAAGAAAAGACAAATGTGGTCAAATGTACTGACAACGAGGTCTCATAAAGGTTTGAAGATGCACTATAGTTCCATGAATGTAGCAGAGAGTACTTTATCAACATATATAGCATGTGAGATTTAAGCAAAATGACAAACAAATGCCGCATTATTCATAAATTGTTCCTGGTCTCAACTGCACTCTATTTACACTGGTTGCATCTAGGGCATGTTTCAGTTGCAATTGAGCCAAGACAACCTTGACTAAGTGGACAAAGGCCCGGTTATGTCCCTATTTCAGGATTCAGAACAGAGGGCAATGGTGCAAACTCCAAGAGGGACCAGTCTGAAAATGCCCTGAAATTTACAAAAACATTATCGGTACTATAGTGGGGTGCAAGTGGACACCCCTGGTTTACATTGTCTGTTACAATGAATCTGTAAACATGATACCTTTCTGCAAATTCTAAAGCAACATTCCTTTTTATGTTCATGTTTTACTGTTTATAAATTATAAAAAAGGGCCCTGTGCAAAAGTTTGGGAACCCTTTTAGATTATTCTTTGTTACTTAAAAAATTAAAGGGATTACTAAGGACCAGACCCAGGTGATTTACTTGTGAGGGCATCAATTGAGTAGAATTACAGGGCTTTTTAATCTGAAGTAGTTCCATGCCTTCTAAAATATCTAACTGCAGTGGTTGTTCTGTCTGTTGTTAACAACCATTCTCTAAACAGTTGTTCAAGGATTTCAGAATGAAGACGGTTCATTTCCACCAAGAAGAAGATCGCCACAAAAACTCTCCAAGACCAAGAAAGATTTCAGATAGAATGCCTTGAGACCTGGTTAGAAATGCTCAGAAGAACATCAATTATTTTGAAAAAAGGGCTGAATAAAAGTTTAGCAAACATAGATCTACCTATTCACAGGACAATAATATAACATACTTTAAACAACAAAGACCTACATGGCAGAGTTGCCCAAAAGAACGTCCTGAACACAAAATTAAGCGTCTGAAATATGCTAAATAAAACACTGAAAAGGCCAAAATTGGCCACCACCAAAGAAGGTATGTTTGGAGAAAAAAGGGTGAAGCCTTTGTAGAAAAGAAAATTTTGACAACTGTGAAGCATGGAGATGGATCCATCATGCTTCGGGGTTGTGTGGAAGCTGGAGGCACAGGAAATATTGTGTGAGTGGAAGGAAGAATGGATTCCACCAAATATCAAGAAATTCTAGAGGCTAATGTTGAAAGTCCAGACATTGAAGTTGAAGAGAGGTTGGATATTCCAGCAAGACAAAGATCCAAAGCATACCTCAAAATCAACCATGATGTACCTCTGGGAAAGACAGCTGAAGGTTTTGGAATGACCACCACAGTCCGCAGACTTATTATGATTGAAAATCTGTGGAAAGATCTCAAACCGTATATGGCAGGGGTCCACAGAATATTTCTGAACTAGAGGTGTTCTGCTAGGAATAATGGGGGGAAATTCCAAAAGCGAGAATTGAAAGACTTTTAGCTGGCTACAGGAAGCATTTAAAAGCTGTTATAGTTGCCAAAGAGTAGCCTACTAACTAACAAGGTTAAATGGTAGGAATTTATATAGCGCCTTTGTCCAAAGCGCTGTACAATTGATGCTTCTCATTCACCCATTCATACACACTCACACACCGACAGCAATTGGCTGCCATGCAAGGCACCAACCAGCTCGTCAGGAGAATTTAGAAGTTAGGTGTCTTGCTCAGGGACACTTCGACACAGACCGGGCAGGGGATCGAACCGACAACCCTCCGACTGCAAGACGGGGGATCGAACCGACAACCCTCCGACTGCCAGACAACTGCTCTTTCTGCCTGAGCCATGTCGCCCCTGAGCCATGTCGTCCCTGTTCCCAAACTTTTGCACGGGGGCCTTTTTCCTTATTTTATTACTTTGAAACTGTGAAAAATTAAAATAAGCCATGTTTAACGTTATACCATTTAGAGGTCAGGTTCGCTTCTCTTCACTTAGATATTTCTTGTAAAATTGTCACGTCTGTGCTCTTCTATTTTTCCCTTTTCTATGTTCTCTGTATTCTCACTCCAGTCCTTCTTTTCCCTCTCTCTTTATTACATGTCTCCACCCTTCACTTCCTATTTGGACTTCCTTCCTGTCATATATCAATTCCTCTCACCTGTTCCTCATTTTCTGTTCCCTAGCTCCCACACCGGTTTATTGTTTACTTAATTTGTTAGTGCATTTAAGCCTGCTTGTTTTGTTTTCTTGGGGCTAGTTCGTCAATTCTGTTTCCCTTGTCTTAGGTTGTTTTCTGTTTTGTTCCATCTGCTCTGCTCTATGACTCCTACCTGGCTCTTTGGACTGTCTTTCTGGATCACGTTTTTGTACTTTCGCCTGTTTTGGACTGACTACCTGGTTTTTGAACTTTGCCTGTTCCTTGGATTATGCTCTGTCCGCCCCTTATCTGCCTACGTCATTAAACCTGCCATTTTCTCATTACCCGAGTCTACGCTTGGTTCCTCTGACCCCCAAACCTGACAAAAAGGCTTCTTGACCAGGGGTGCCCAAATTTTTGCACACTAATGTACGGACACATCCACTGGGGATCAAAATAGACACAGATAAATAGAAGGATATAGACCTTCCCTTGTATCCTTCCCTCAGCTATGCAACTTTTCCAATGAAGTACATATTAAGGTGTCTTACTTGTGAGCAAATGATCTATCGGGGGAGTACTACAATACCGACCCAGATGTTTCGCTATACCCACCAGTCTTGGCTCTCAATCCAGTGGGCAAGGAACTGCCGCAACTCCATGGGGAAGCTTTCACTATACAGGTGGTATAGCTGCTCCAGGTACCTGGTGTCCAGCTGCTGCAACTGATTCCACAGGGCCATCCTGACTGGTACCTACTGAACCCTGCACAGAAACATGAGGAGAAGCAGAAAAGTCAGTACTCAGAATGGGTGGGGGACATTGTGGAGATGGGACAGGCCAAAAAAAATGACTGTATACATTGTATTTATTTATTTTGATGTATTTGTACATGGGAGAATCATCATATTCATACTGTTGTTGTGATATCAGCTAGCTGCTCAACTATAGAAATATCTTATATCCCATGTTCTCAAACAATATAGATAAATGCAAGACACTTGCAAGAGCAAGATCTGTACAACACAATCAATTACACACTGGGAGACGTCCTGCACTCAGTTGTGCTCAGTCAAAAAGCTAATCCATATTATGCTGCAGTTAAAAACAGGCAATTATGAATCTAAAATTTAAACGCTAATCGTACACTGCAAAATTTATAAGTAGGAGTTTTATTTTCTATAAACAAGGCTGCTGTCCAGGCATGTCAAAATACTGACTTTACCTTTTTTGGTTTACTTCTGCCCTCAGAACACATAACAATAAATATAACTCCTATGTTACATATATAAATGGCAAATGGCAGGCATTTATATAGCGCCTTTATCCAAAGCGCTGTACAATTGATGCTTCTCCATTCACCTAGTCATGCACACACTCACACACCAACGGCGATTGGCTGCCATGCAAGGCCCCGACCAGCTCGTCAGGAGCATTTGGGGGTTAGGTGTCTTGCTCAGGGACACTTCGACACAGCCCGGGCGGGGGATCAAACCGGCAACCCTCTGACTGCCAGACGACTGCTCTTACTGCCTGAGCCATGTCGCCCCATATATCAGTCCTCATTGTATAATCATTGGTGTATTTAAGGTGCATTGGGCAGAACCAACAGCATGAGCATTGAGAAATAATTGGTACCTCTCACCCAGTCTACCATGTACCTCAAAAACAAATAAAACAAAAGCTCAATCAAGACATGGATACCAAACTTCACAGGAAGGAGTGAAGTCCACCCTGTTGTGTAAGGTTTCTCAATGAAATGGCAAGCATGAGTCCATCAAGCGTTTTATATAACATAGAGATCTCAGATTTGCCTTGATCATATGTTTTGAATGACGGAAGTTTTGATAAAACCCTCTAACTAAAGACACTAATCCTGTGTGCTACTGGTTAGAGGTGTATAGCAAGTGGTTCATAAAATGTATGCTGCTGGTTAGCTGATTTCTCCCTCGAAAACATGTTAATTGCATCAACAGATCTCCATTACCTACATACTACACCTACAGCTATTTTGCATATCATATTGCATGTTAAAGACTTGACATTGCAATGGTCAAGGTCAGCTCTGGTCATGCAAGCATTGTTTTCATTACTCAAAATGTACCAGGCATCTGGGCTTCATCGTCAATGTTTCAGACAAGAAAAGAGGTTCTATGTCTGATCTCCATGAGAAGACGGCAAGACTGACTAGGCAGCCTATGTACTGTACAGCACCACCAGAACGAGTGGTGACAGACTGTGTTCATGCACCGTTAACACCGGCACAATGATAGCTTTGGAACAGGAGACCAGGAAAGCCTTGGCCTCGGGAGCTTTGAGGGTCTGTCCACAACTGCCACAGCTGCTCCAACGTGATCCAATTACAGCAGACAGGCTGTTCCACATTGACTGGAGCCCAAATGGGCAGATAGTGTATCGCGCCTTATAGAACACTTCTCGTAAACCTGAAAACAACTCAAGTGGTCCTTCATATCCTGAAGTCTGGGGGGAAATGAACTTCCATGTAAACAATCAAGAGCAAGAACACCTGAACTACCATGAAAAACAGAATATGAGGAATATGAAATTGCGCTCCTCCTAAGGCTAACAAAGAGACTGAATGGTCAAATATTTAACCAAATATCGGGACCACATTTCCCAGGATTCCACTGCAAACTTCCGCCATGTTTACAACACCACCAAGGCGTGACATCAAGTTACAGTTAAACCAATACTGCAATGCAGGCCATTCTGGTCGAACAGGAAGTTTTGACCTACGGGAAAATGCCAGGAATGAGCACAATCAAGTTGCCTGCAATATTCTTCGAACTTCCTTCTTCCTGGATGACCTAAATACATCAAAGAATATTGACTATATACTCATGATTATCAGTTGTACTTAGGACTAATTCACTGTACAATGATACACCTATATGATAACACCTCCAGTTCCAAGATTAGTTGCAAAAAAAGAGCTGCAAAAAACAGTAGCAAACACAGGTCTAGCTGTTCACAGGACAACAAGATAACATACTTTAAACAACAAAGACCTACATGGCAGATTTGCCAGAAAGAACAACCTCAACACAAAATTAAGCGTCTGAAGTATGCAAGGAGGCCAAAGAATAACTAGAGGTGTAACAGGAGGGCAGGGACGTGTCATTCTTAATGCAATCTGAAAAAAGCATCAGATAGCTTGTAGCTACACACAGTCAGTGAGCACTTTATTAGGTAGACCTGTACACTAGCTTGTTAATGCAAATATTTAATCAGCCAATAATGTGGCAGCAACTACATGCATAAAAGCATGCCGACGTGGTCAAGAGGTTCAGCTGTTTTTCAGACCAAATGTCTGAACAGGGAAACGTGATCTATGTGACTGACTGTGAAATGATTGTTGGTGCCAGACAGGGTTGTTTGAGTATATCTCAGTTTCACGCACAACAGTCTCTAGAGTTTGCTGAGAATGATGCAAAAAACAAAAAAAACATCCAGTGAGAAGCAGTTCTGCGGGCAGAAGTTGTGAATGAGAGAGTTCAGAGGAAAAGGAACAGAATGGTCAAAGGTGACAGTAATGCAACAGTGGTATGCAGAAGAGCATCTCTGAACACACAACATGTCAAACCTCTAAGTGGATAGGCTATAGCAGCAGAAGACATAAAAAATAATTCTAATAAATACCTAGTAAAGTGCTCACTGAGCGTATCCTTAGAATAATGTATGTAGATAACACATGTAGTAAACTTGCTATTCATATAGCATGACTGGTGCCAGCCTGCAGGAACTAGGGCGTAACCTTGGCCTTATCAGTCAGCCATACACAGCTTACCAGATTCTGGAAAATGAACTACTTCCTCAAAGAGCTGAACCTGGGTATTCAGGTACCCAAACAATGAAAAAGATGAAAGATATAATCCTGCCTGCTTCAGTTGTGCTTAAGATATTGTTATTACTTTTCATGATACATCAGCAAAAGATCAAATTGCAAAAGATCAAAATCACTACAGTACTGTACAATATGGTCAGTCACTTCCCTGTTCGCTTTGCTTTCCCTGTATGAAAATGGGAACATTGTGCTTTGTTAATCTTTTAGAAATTGCAGAATGTGACATGACAATAGAATTATGTTAGAGGCAAATACTCAGATTTCCTGTGCATCAGATAAACAAGCATTCTCAAATATCCTCAAACACATCATGCATTACACATATACTCATCAAGCACTCTATTAGGAACATTTTTACTTTATTACACCCACTTATTCATGCGATTATCTAATTAGCCAATTGTGTGGCAGCAGTGCAATGCATACAATAATGTAGATACGGGTCAGGATAATAATGTATCATTTAGCTTCATGTGTAACAATGTGATAAATAGATTAAAATATTGTTATACATACTCCACAATGAAAAGACAAATAGGGTTTTATTATTATTATTTATTTATTTATTTATTTTTACTTGTTATAACAGGAATGTGTAGACATTTTTATTTTCTTTTATCTGTACACCTACTTATTCATGCGATTATCGAATCAGCCAATTGTGTGGCAGCAGTGCAATTCATAAAATCATGCAGATATGGGTCAGGAGCTTCAGTTAATGTTCATATCAACTACCAGTATGGGGAAACTTTGACCGTGGAATGATTGTTGGTGGCAGACCAGGTGGTTTGAGTATCTCAGAAACAGCTGATCTCCACACATTAGAACAGTGATATTACAACGCATCATAACTCTAATTGGATAGGCTACAGCAGTAACTGTCTAATAAATACCCAATAAAGTGCTCGGTGAGTGTATATGCAAACAATTTCACATGAATCTCAATTGCAGTTCTAGTAGGTTGTCAGAATTGCACTTCTGTCATTAGTTTTGAGGTGTGACAATAATGCTATCAACCATCAGTCACCCAGCATAATCATATGGTTGCTGATCTAATACTGTACACAAAATGTTTGTTACAATTAATCTATATGTGAAAACCTGAACTCTAAATTGTTAAACATGAGACCTTTCTTTTATTTTTAATGTTTACCATTTTTTCAAAAGTTTTGGAACCCTTTTGGATTATTCTTAGTTACTTTTTAGAAAGATTATTACTAAGGCCCAGACCCAGGTGATTTACTTGTTAGGGCTTCAATGAGTCAGATGAGTATAATTCCAGGGCTAAACCTTTTATTCTGAAGTAACTCTATGCCTTCTAAAGTATCCAACTGCAGTGGCTGGTGTTAACAACCACAGGTTCCTCTAAAGAGTTGTCCAAGGATTTCAGCATGAAGATGGTTCATTTCCACCAAGAAGGAGAAGGCTACAAAAACTCTCTTAATGTTTCAAATTACCTATTTCCACTGTCACAAACATTACTAGAAAATGGAAGATACATGGAAAAAAATCTCAAAGCAAGAATAGAAGCTGGCTACAGGAAGCGTTTACAAGCTATTATAGTTGCCTTACAACTATAGTTACAAAGTAATAACTGACAGGGTTCCCAAACCTTTGCCCAGGTCCTTATTTTATTATTATTCTGAAACTGTAAAAAATGTTAATAAAAAAATCATCTTGCTTTAAAATTTGAAGAAATGTGTCATATTTAATGTTGTACCACTTAGAGGTCAGGTTCACTTCAGTTCACTCAGATATTAATTGTAAAAGGGTTTTTGAACAGGGGTGCCCACTACTGTATGCGGTATGTCTCAAGATACTGTTTAAACAAAAGAAGATGCGGCTAGAGAAGGTGGTGTAAGCCAGAAATAAAGCTATGTCAGTGACTTTCTTATGATACGGGCAGCTCACATTTTATTTTGTTTTAGTGGACTTTGTTACCTGCCAAATACAATCCAACTGTATAAATACTACATAATTTAATATTCAGAATATTGCAATGTCACAGTTGGACCATTAAAGATTTCCCTCCTGAGTACTGAACAAAATGACAAACTAGACTGACCGACGAGAAATACGAAGCCAGAAGAGTCACTTCACAAGTGTGACACTACAATGTCAGACATCAGGAGAAAAGTAGGATTACTAACTGTGTACGCTCTGCCAATACTGCCCACAAACTGTAAAAATAAGGGCAGAAATGTATTGGAAGAACTGCCTGGATGTCCATGTCCATCAATAGATGGAGCAGCTTCACAGGATGAAGTAGAGATAGTCAGTACTGTAGATTCAAAAAACTATAGACTATGAATCAGTGGACCACTGACTCTGCTTAAGTCTATGAGACACCAGCATGAACTGAAATGTACATTACTTACTCTAAACCTCACTGCATACCAGCCTCATGAGGCCAGCAGTTTCTGATACTGCAGAGGCTCTTCATATTACAGCTTTATATTGGAATTAATAACATTGTTTTCTCCATTTCCCTTAATCTTGGGAAATTCAACATGATGCTTGTAAGCACTCAATGATTTGGAAGCAGGAATGTATATGCACCACACATGTACATATACAGTGCTCAGAAATCCACAAAGGTAGGAAGGTTTCAGAGCTGTTCACTTGTAGCCTATCTGTAGGTACAAACCAGTCACTACACTCAAAAAGAGTTAGGCCACCTCCTTTACAAATGCAGGCATTTTCCACAGAGCTGGACTTCCCAGATGAGTATAGCTATAGTATTAACAGCATTATGAGTAATTTCCTTCCATTTGAATGTCATTGCCATCTTGCACATGAGTCTCATTAGGAACTGAGTTACTATCATTTCTCGAGGTTTTTTTTATTAAATTTTATTTTTTAATGAAATTTATATAACTGATTACAAAATGAGACGATTTAAAAATCTATATTCTCATGAAGACATGTTCTCCCGTGTGTGTAAAGTTGGCCAAGTAGTTCACCATTAACACAGCTCTCATTCTTTCACGAATAGCTGGAGAAAATTTAAAATATAATAATAATAATAATAATAATAATAATAATAATAATAATAATAAAAGCAGCACAGAGAGCTAGCAAAATATACACTGTTTGACACCTATCGTTGTAATATAGACAGCTACAGAATGTTAGGCTAAAAATGAGCTTTTACTTCACACAAACAATCTAGCTCAAGATCAAGATCAACAAGGTGTAACAACTTCAAACTTCAACAAATTTAACTACATTGTCACACTGTTGCTAGCTAGTGTAAAGTGTAAATGACAGAAATATAACTTACTCTTCTCTCTTGAAATTCCCGTGTGATGAAACGGGGAGAACTAACACTACCTCCAAGACCAGGAAACTACTGCCAATACACCGAGAGCCTCTTCAAAAGATATGTTAACTTTATGACACGCTCACTATCACAAGCACGCAGATCAACCCAACTGAATACTGAAAAAAAATCATAGACAGCTCGACAAAGCAATGATTTAACAGAACAGAGCATGCCTAATTAATTAATCATTAGGCTTTGAAAGGTAAGCCAATCGGCGATTAAAACAAACCAGAAAGGGGAGGGTTCGGGAGCAAAAGAGGTTTGTCCTGTGCACTGTTTATTGCTTACGCCCCCATCGCTGTTCCGAGAAAATACTACTCCCTCTGCTTTAAATGGAATCTGTCCTTCATAATGCGATTACACGGAGGGAGGAGGTATTTGCTTTAAGAATAGCTAGGCTGGAAGTCATCTGAATTACCGGCAAGGATTGCGTCACCAGCAGTTTTTAATAAGAGAAATGTAAACTGCGGCGGTGTTCTTGAGTGCATCCGAAAGTACCAATTTCCAGGAATAAAAAGAGAACTCAATAGATAGCTTTGAAGTTGGACTTAAGGTTCTTAAAATATTGCACAATTTGAATAACAGTAAAACGCATCACAGCTCAGGGGCGCTCTATTTTCACAGGTGTCCTGAACTTTGGAGCAGGCCAGTTCACTGCACCATAATTTATAATTTAGCTTCATGTGTGATAATGTGATAAATAGATTAAAATACTGTTATACATACTCCATAAAGAAAAGAGAAAAAGGGTTTTCTTCATTTCTTACAAGATGAAATGCTAAATTATTTTCACTTGTTATAACAGGAATGTGTGGACATTTTTCAAGAGAAGGCATTCCAACTCTTATAAAGTATATATATATTTGTTTAATAGACTTATTTTTTAGACTTCTACTGCTGTAGCCTATCCACTTGGTGTTATGATGCGTTGAATAAGTATGAATAAGTATGTGTAAAAATGTTCCTAATAAAGTGCTTGGTGAGTATATATACACAAAACAATATTGCATGCTTAACCAATATATACAGTCCCCTCCAAAAGTATTGGAACAGTAAGTAACAGTAAGACCAATTCCTATGTTTTTTTAATACACTGAAAGTGAAAGTAAATAACACTTTTTCTAGCATATCACTTGCTTGCAATAATTGCATCAAGCCTGCAACCCACTCAAATCACTAAACTGTTGCATTCTTCATTTGTGCTGCTTTTCCAGGCCTTTACTGCAGCCTCTTTCAGTTGTTGGGTTAATTTGGTTAATGGCCAGTCTAAAACCTTCCACTTGTTCTACCTAATGAAGTTCTTTGTTATGTTGGCAGTGTGTTTTCGGTCATTGTCTTGCTACATGATGAAGATACTCCAAAAGTTGGCAGGCAGAATGTTTGCATAGACTTCTGAAATGTTTCTGTCATCGACTGCTTTCGTTCTTCTTGATCGACCTGTACGCCAGTCGTTTCTTTCTCTTTCAGGACATTCCAAGTTGTTGTACAAGCAATCCCCAATGCTTGTGCAATGGCTATGTTCAATTTCCCCTCTTTTCTCAGCTTCAAAATAGCTTTTCTCAAAAGACCGTTCCCTGGTCTTCATATTGGTTTATCTTTTCTAACACAAATGCAATCTTCAGAGGCAAAACCAAGGTTGAAACCAAGAGCAGGGTGCTGAACATTTCCCCCCAAGCCAAAATAAAGCAAATATTTTATTTATGTGTTAGATAGAATTAAACTGCATCACTTGGCATACATACATGTGAGCCTCAAAATTAATTAATTAATTAATACTCTATTTAATATATCCACAGACTATTTACACTAAGTAAACCATGTCAGTTTACTTTTTTTGTTTTGTAAACTATGCCAGCAAAAAGATATTGCTCCCAATATAATTTGTGGCTGACAGTCTGAGTTTATCATACGGTTACGTAGAACGTTTTAGGAAGAGGTGTAGAATCTTCAGCAGTAGTTGCATAGGCAGTATAAGGATAAGAAATTGCAGTGATGGGAGGAGTTGCAGATTCACAATTCTTTACAGGACTTGTTTTGTCTATCACTTCAAACTTTGACTTTTTTCAATTCCAAACCCAATCTTTATTGCCTAACTATATTTGTGAGAACTTTAAAGTTTGCTAAAAAAGGCCTGCTGTCCTGTAAATGGTTGCATACTCAAATGTCGACTGCACATATGACAGCTAGCGTTACGGACTATGACTCATGGACTATCTGCCGATGTCACCCGCAGCTTCCACACACAGTGAGATGAAACTTCCTGTCATCTTTTAAAATGTCACAGCAGATCATATTTTTAAGAGACAGCCAGAAAGCCTGAGTGTGAATCAGGTTGCTTTTATTGAAATATTAGTGGTTAGGCAATGTGGCATTATATGATACAGAAAGCAAATGGCATGGTTTGGGCTACATTACATGCAGTATAAGCACAAAACACTTAAAATACATGGTCAGTGTGGATGGATTTTGTACACCCTCTGTATTTCCCCAAAGGGTTCTCTAAATCACAAATGAATGTCATCCTTTTTGTTTGTTGTGGCTGCAGATAGTTGATATAAAGCAATATGCACAAACAAAAATGAAATATCCCACTGTTGTGAAATCAACAGCATTGAACAGACAGGACAAAGGGAATGAGTTATGTCCCAATCACAGCAAGAACCCTTCACCTACCATGTACAGCTGAAGGGAGGCATTATAAACCAGATTATGTGCAGTTACTAGGTCAATATGGACTCAAATAAGGATAGTACAGTATAGCAAAGATAGTTGCTTTTTGAGATAATATAACCACGCTTAACAAAAGAAAGTCAAGAAAGAGATGGACTCCCATATTAGTTAGATTGGTCAAGTTTTAATGGGGCAATTCACCTAAAAATAAAATAAAGCTATGGTTTCACTTATTCAGACTGCCCTATCCATCCAGATAGATTTGCTGAGATTTGACAAGTTTTATGGACAGCTCAGCCTGATGTAATGGATGTAATTTGTGCCAACATTTGTGGCACTCAAAGCACAAAAAAAGTACATAAACTTCAACAGCAAAAGCGACCAAATATAATGACAGTGTCAACATTGTTAATGTTGACACTGTGCCCCAGAATACTTGCGTGCTTTGGTTGATACTTTGTGCAGATATACTCAGTTAACATACTTTGGTAAAAACTATGCAGAAGGTCTGTGGATGAGTAACCATGTCATTATATTTGGAAAGAGGCATTGCCAGTGAGTTTTTAGAATATATGTTTTTGGTGCTTTGAGTGCCACAAACATTGGCACTGTTGAGATCCCTTATATCAGGGTAAGCTGTAAAAACAACTTGTCAAAACTATCTGGATTGATGGACACTCTGTGTCAGTTGACAATACACACACACACACACACACACACACACACACACATATATATATATATATATATATATATATATATTATTTTTTTATTTTTTTGTGAACAGCCCCTTTAATCTTGATCAGATGGACTGACTTTCAGATGTGGTAATTGTTGGGTCATAACTGTCTATTAATACAGAGTGTCAAAAAAACTTCAGTCACATATTATGGTTTCATGTAGCCAGGTGTTCCATGAAGGGTGGACAGTCAAAGAACATGTTAATCTTTACATATTTACATTAGACGTGAGCAGCCCATGTAAAACTCATTGCTACTATTGCTCTAAAATCTCAGACAAAAGCATTTGATGTTATTATACTAAATTGATTCTGCATTATTAGGTATGGCAGTGATTCACAAGTACAGATACAAATGTATGCCTAAAAATATAAATGATAAAAAATGCAACAAAGTGATTTGCCTTTCTACTGTCATAGCATTTTATTTGCAGCGACTTCAGTGACACACAAAACCTTTTCCTCTTTGCTTTCCGGAGGCGTACACTTCCGCCCTTAAAAGCCATGTCAACATCCTCCTGATTCTGCAACAACTCTTCTGTTGTCCTCGCCTTAAGATCTTCAGTTTCTCTGGCTCACTGACAATATTCTGTCACTTTAACTGGATCATATCGCATATACATATCTTCACCCAGTCCCTACCTACGGCTTTCCAGCTTGTGAGCTGGTAAAAGAGGAATGACTCAGGTGAAGCTTACCGTAAACCTTGTTCTTCTTACCGAGTATTTGCTATTTCCCCGTAAGATAGAAATCGCTCATAGACCAACTTCCTCTTTGGCACTGACCACAGTATGGGAGGGGAGCTGGATCCTCCACTCTTACTTTCTGTGTAATGAGAGCTGAATGAGAGTTCTCATGCGGTAAACATGCTCCGCACAAAAGATGGCTGTCAAATATGTGTTTGTGCTATTTGTCACTGCCCTTACTCTGTGACATAATTGGAACTATTTTGCACAGCTCAAACCTGCTTCAATGAAACAAAACATCTGGTTTTCTCGACAGGACAAGCAGCACCTTTTCATATCGGGAGATGCCATGTCATAATCATTGGCAGTTTGCCTCAATTCAAATGTACAGTATCAGACTGCACAATCATTATATTCTTTTTCTGCAGCATTGAGTGTTGAACATCAAATAATGTGTTTATTGGTTGCTCTACCTGTATACGTAAGGTATTCTAAACGGATTTCCATGTGCATATAGAATAATAATCATTATGGTGTTTTTATGAAGCTGTTAAGCTGACCATTCATGGGACCTTATGTTGTCATATTCTCAAGATGTCAAAAGTGCACTGTAACCAACAGGTCTGGAAGAATTCACATCAGTTAGTGGAACAGCGGAACATGATATCATGATAAGTGTGTGTCTAACATATGATGTTAAAATGTTCTATACTGACAAATGGATGAGGCTTTGAAACTCTGCCATTAGCCATTATTTACAATAGAGCAAGTGAGAAAGCACAAATCCAATGTATGTCTTTTTCAATTAATGCAAGCAATGACTTGCAAGCAAAAAATGACTGACAACAGCCTAAATAACTTCTTCTTTGTTTTTCATAAATTCAGACCAACATTCTTTCTCAAACTGTAAGTTATGACTTTGTGATGTTTTAACAAAGCCATTAAAAACAATATTTCCAGGAGATTTCAATTACCAAAATGTTCCATGTGTATTATTCTATACAAATGGTAGTTGTGTCATCAGTCTCATACAACAATGGCTTCCAGCACACAGACAACATTATTTTCTGTATTCTGTTTATTACACTATATCGTATGTCCAGCGTATAGTAAATGCACGCCATTGGGAATGCATTGCTGTGATTGGTTCATTAGGGCTGTCATTGATCCTTCATTCTTTTCAAATGTACATTCATTTTTTTGTTGTTAATTATTTTGTGAATACTGCATGGACATACATATGACCATATATTTCTGGAAGCTATATGTATGTAATGCCAATTCCAACTTTTGAAATCTCCAAGATTGTGATGTCATTATGATTCTTATTAAATCATCAGTTTCTTCTCTGTGAAACTGAACATAACCAAAACCAGCACAAATTGCATTTTCTTTTGTTTACAGAGTGGCACCAAGGTTGAATAACATTGCATTCTGCTTTAAACATTCAATTTGCAGCTAAGCTGGATCATTTGTTTTTTTGGGTTTTTAATACAGTATATCTGTAAACTATATCATCTACGTATATTATCCATCATATTCTCGCATATATTCCAAATTCTCTTCTTATATTTATTAATCCTGTCATTTAACTGGCAGGAATTCCATATGCTGTCAATCCTCCCAGTCAGAGGTTTACTTTAAGCTTTTTGACGTTATGTCATGCTTAGAGATACAACCCTCATATAATCATGTTTCTATGAAAAACTATTGAAAATATATGATACCTTCACAACCGGGGTAATCTGATACCAAAAAGGAAAAAGAAAGACTGATGTATAAGAACAATAAACCAGAGATACTCACAGTAGTACTGTTGGCTTTCATTCTTCCCCTCGAATCAGCACTCATTTCAACCTGAGAAACCAGGTGAGTGAAATCTCTGGCTATCAATGAACTATTGGGTAGAAAGAAAAACTAGCAGTACTACCAGCCTTGAAGTCCAGATTTGAGTGTGCCTGCGATAAACCATAAAATGCCAAAGGATTTAATATCTTTGAAAAAAGAAGCTTAAAAGAAGCGATAAAATCGACAGAAAGAACAATAATTCGGGTGCATATTTTTCTTTGCTCCTCTGTGGGACTCGGTATGAAGTGAACTTAGGATTCACATAGATTGTTGCAAAGTAAATGGAGAAAGAGTTTTCACTCTAATGAAAGGAAGCCCCGCCCCAACCTGAACCTGTCCTTTGTTCGTATTATGATGCTGCGTTCCCTTCTTCCCGTTTTACCACCCCAACCCCAGCCCCAGCCCCACCCCACCCCAGCCCCCACCCCAACTCCTCCCGGGCTGCACTAGTCGCTGTCTCTGTCGTGGTCCTGTTCTACCAGCACCAGCTCAGAGTCCTCGGCCATCTCCAGCAGCGCCTGCATCTCGGGGCTGTCCTCCGTCAGCATCTCGGCCTCCTCCCCCGCATCCTCCAACTCCTCCTCCCCATCCCCGGCTACCTCCACCATTTCAGTGCCCTGAACCTCCATCTCCCCATCCCGGATCTTCTTCACGTGGAAGGTGAAGGGCGGCACTTTGTAGACGGCCGTCATGGAGCGGGC
The DNA here is from genome assembly GCF_963514075.1 of Conger conger. NCBI lineage: Eukaryota > Metazoa > Chordata > Actinopteri > Anguilliformes > Congridae > Conger > Conger conger. Next base: position 45,293,264 of record NC_083761.1, on the reverse strand, counting down.
GTAGACGACGTGGTCGGGCGTGAAGGACTTCTTCACCTTGTCTCGGGAGGACTTGAGCTTCTCTTTGCGCTCGGGGTTGACGCTCATGCGGGTGCCCAGCTTCCCCATCTTCTTCTCTATGTTCAGCCGGGTCTTCTCCAGACTCTCTTTCGTCTTCAGCTTGGATTTTTCAAAGTTCTGCTTGGTCTTCAGGCGCGTCTTCTCCAGGTTGTCCTTGGTCTTTTGCCGGGTCTTTTCCAGGTTATCTTTGGTCTTCTGTTTGGTCTTCTCCATCTTCTCCTTGGAAAAGGCCTTCTTGATGTTGTCCACCCGTTGCATGCTGCTGCGCTTGATGAGCTCGATGCGCTTGGCCCGCGACGGCTCGATGGTCTCCTCGATGTCCACCTCCTCGTCAGAGGAGAGGTTAATCTTCTCTGTAGCCTCCTCATCCTCCTCCTTCAGCTCTGGCTCGCCCTCGCCGTCCACAGCCTCCGAGACCTTCATGGTTTTGGACACAGACACTTTGGAGGGAAGCTTCACTTCGTCCTATAGGCGCAAAAGAGGAAAAACAGGAGGCGTTAGGATCAAATTAAATTCATGTTGATCTACTATTCATTATCAAGTCATTATCAAAATTTTGGAGGCTTTTGGTATATACCAGAGGTGTAATTGTTTGTGTGTGTGTGTGTGTGTGTGTGTGTGTTTATAAAACATTGTTATTTCAAAATAATTATATTATTAGAAAATATACATGAATGCCAAAAGAGTAGTATGCTGAGGCCTGTGAAGAATCATTTGTACTGAAGAATGAGCTATCCCTCTGGCTTTCATTTGAACGTGATACATTCATTTTTGCATGTTGTCAGTGGACGGCGCCCTCATGTGGACAGATCTAAAAAGTTACTCAATAAATGTCTCGACAGGGAAACTAATACATTTCGGTTATTGCCATTATTACAATAATTAACTGTATGTTTACAGTATGTGCAGATGAAAACAGTGTTCCTTACACATGCATTATTTTAATAATCAAGCTAACTTCCATGCATACAAAACCATATCTGAAGTCTTTATCTGCTATATCACAATATGTGTTGAACCAGTTGTATTATTAATTAGTGGTCACAAGCTTCATTGTGGTTTGTATCAAATTACATTGTGCAGTTGCCATGTTATTCTGGTAATTACTCTTTCTAAACCTACCCAAAGTGTCATTATGATGAATGAGTCGATAGAGCATACAATGCTAGAACAAGAACAAACGTTTTACAAAACAAACGCAGCATACATAAGTGTACAAAAGTCAATACTGCAGTACTGGTTGAATGTACTATTGTGTTGTTGCCTAGAACCTGTGGGACTTGGAAGCACATGGGCTCAACAGAAAGAAAGAGTGGCAGACAAGAATGAAGGGGTTTGGGGCCTCATGGATCATCTGTGTGTTTTCAGAAGAGGGTCAAATAAGTAACAGGTAAATAATTTATTTTATGATCAAATTAAAATGTGATTGAATGTGTATCATCTGAAATAGCATGTAGGTTTTAGAAACCATTGTTTGGCCATCTTATGATCCAGCTAGTTAGCTACACACAAGAAGACTTGAGAAGCCTTACTGTTTTTTTTTCCGCAAAGTTGATACCACATCAATGCCTATTTGGTGAATAATGTTGTCAAACGCTGTCAGAGAAAATGCAATCTCGCAGGATGCAATTCACTCTCTTCCTCATTATTTTAAAAATTATTTTTATTTATGATTTTGAAACCCAACATAGGGTACAGCATGTCCAATTACCACCCTGATTTAGAATGAAACCACAGCCTCATCCATGTGTGGACCCCACTGCCAGTCGGGGAGAATGTGGACAACCGTGGTTCTCCTCAAAAACACATAGGCTGTGTTCGAACACACATACTTGTGTTTTTTTGTATGAGTAGAATGCTGGTATGCTGATTCGAATACAGCAATGGTTTGGCTAGTCTGCTTCTTTCCACACTGCAGACTACAGCTATGGTTGACCAGCCGAGGTCGCTAGATAGCAATGAAATGTGGACCCCTAACTGACTAAACCGTTCCATACCCTGGGCAGCTATGGCACATCTGGCTGCAGTTGGCACTAGAAGTCTTGATTCGATCCCAGAATATGGAGCTCTTCCATGCCACAGTGTGGCATCTGATGAGTCACCCAGCAGCTCATAGGCACCATTACTGATGTTAAAATGATTCATAGTTTTTGATTTTTTCATTTATATATGGAATTTAATTGAGTGGATTACGTACATCCATAGTGAGACTGACATTTGCATGCGTCACTGTTTTGAAAATGTAACCGAAAATAACAATATTGTTAAGCAATGTGTCAGGGAACTACTTTGTCAGGGATTGTTCTCAATACACGTCATAAATCTCATCTGCTATGCTGGAAGACAACCTGCCCATCCAACTGAATGTATTTTTCTGCCAAAAATATAGTTTTTAATATTCAACTAAGGTCAACTAAGAAGCATATAAATACAGCGATAACACAGATTCATTATGGTTTATTTCTGCACAGTTCATGGTTGCTGAAATCCAGCTGATCGTGAGAGACAAGTCATTTTTTTGTTTGCCAAAGATTACTACCCACCAGGGAGAAGAGAAGCAAAGGTTGTCAGCAGAACGAAGAGCAAGGTGAATTTACAGTTTAAGTACGCAAGATTTTACACCAGACAAAATGAAACACATACAACTTTTTACAGATCACTTTATCACTGGTAAGTTTACTTTCAATGCATTCTACCATATTCCTCACATTTAAGCTAGCATGAGTCGCCAGTTTAAGTCCAAACTAGCGAGCTACGAGGTACTTTATAACAATATACACTAGTAAATGTTGTGGCACCAAATGTCAGAATGGGGAAGAAATGTGATCTAAGTGACTTTGACTGTGGAATGAGTGTTGGTTTGAATATGTCAGAAACTGCCAATCTCCTGGGATTTTCATGCACAACAGTCTCTATACTTTGTGTCAGGGCACATATTAGCACAAAAATGGCACATATTAGCTTTAAAAAAACGGTGGGAAACATGGAGATTATCTGTGACCCATAATTTTGCCAATGCCTGATGTGGATTTGAGAAATAAACAGTAGAACAAGAACAAATTGAAAATTGAATGTCTGTGCCTCTGTGCCATCTCTGTCTGTGCCAAAGTGTGCCTGGGCCACACAAAACATCTGGATGCTCCTGCAAAGCTGTTGTAGCTCTTTTGGGAAAGAGGAAAGTGAGCTACCAAGGACTGTGTACCTTTTCTTATGGGTCAGCCCAACCTTCCATGGCCCTGTCCCTCCATTTCTCCACCCTGCCCCTCCCCTCCTTCCTCCTCCCACATCATCACTTTTTTTTCCACCCTCCCACCTCCCTCTGCCAAGAAATTAGCTAACTTTTACCGTCCAGGCTCCTTAATGGATCCCAGGTCTCCTCTGCTTTGCCAAAAACAATCAAAGGCCTCTATTTATACTGCCTTAATGGCCCCATTGTTCAGCGTTTCTGCTCCTGATAACAACGCCCATCATGCACTTCACCTGCCCCTGCCCTCTGCCCAGCGAGCATACAGGAGGGGGGAAGCCCAACCTCCCCTTGATTGATAGGGGCTTGCACCAGGCAGGAACTCTGACACAAGGAAACCCCTCACCTTGCCATCCCCAGCTACGACGCGACGATGAGGGTAGTGTTTTCCCAGTCATGTCTTATCTGATTTCCACTAGGCTAGCGCTCCACCACAGGATCGCAGCACGGAAAACTAGCATTTTGTTGTCGTTTCCCCGGCCCCGCCCTTTCCTCCCATGGGCACTTCCCTCGTTCGGCGCATTCCAGGAGTGGAAGCCCCGTTAGGTCTCGTGCCTGCTGCGGGCAGCCGTACACAATGCGCTCGCTTGTTTGTGGAAACGACACATTTTTTCCACCATCCTGAGACACTGAGTCACCCTTCCCCTGCATCCCCCCCCCCCCCTGTGGGTCTCAAGCCCGTATTATGCATTGTTCCCCAAGAAAACAGGAACACCCAAACACATAATTATAAAATAATAATCGAGGCTGCAAATGGGGATACGGGTCTGGAGTGAGTTGGCTGGTTGTTCTCTATTGTCATTTTTACAAAGGTAGCACCTTTAATCGTAGACCGCAATCTGCTTCCACTCCTTTGAGAATAGAAAAATAAAGTTCACAAGGAAAGGGGAAGAACTGAATGACCCTGGAGGACAGTAACCATGTACATTGATGTGTGTGTGAGTCTGTGCACACTATGCATGCCTGTGTCTGTGTGCATGTGTGTGTGTGTGTGCATGTGTAATGTATGTATGTGTGTATACCAGAGTGAGTGTGATTATGCGGGTGAGTGTTTTCATGTGTGAGAGAGTGTGAATGTTTGTGTGTGTGTGTGTTGTGTGTGTGAGTCAGCAGAGATGGGTGGGGGGTAGCTTTTCACACAGACACAGCTCAAAGAATCCCCATATAGCAGCTGCCTAAACACCATTCATGCTCTGAGCTGGTCACTCCTACTTATTCTCCATGAACATGAGGGCAGGGGTCAAGCACAACAGGGGCGAGAAGATACTAAGTGGGAGAGGTGCTGGGATGGTAAGAGAATACAGGATTGTAAAGCATCATAAATTGGTCATATATTCTAGACTGGGGTACCGCTTTCCTGGAAACCACATCACTGCTGATTATGTGTGTTCACTGTCCTGCAGATTATGAGTGAATACTGATATTAGAGAAATTGTTACATTATATTGTAACATTAGCCCATCAGGCTGAGATCAGTCAATAGTTTAGAGAATTAAAGATTTCACGGGACACAAGGGTTATAAGTATATGTTTTTACATTGACTTGAGTCGAAGAGCAAAAATCAGTGATCCTGTCTCAACAGGATGAGAGAAAAACCTCTGACAGGAATGATAAAATCATCGTTTATCATGAAATAGTAAATCTACGGGCAAATGACATGTGTATGTTGCATTTGATGAATGTTCAGCCATGCAGATGGATGGATTTGCTTGGATTTGCTTCAAAAAATATTTTCCTTATCACCCTGGTTACTGTTTTATTTGTTATTCTGTTATGTGTGTTTCTGTTATTTAAGTTCTTATTGATATCTTGGACAATTGTCACCAATTATGAAATACTATTATTATTATATTCTTTCCTTACACAATGAAACAGTTTATCATCAAAAAAGGAAAGAAAAAATAAGCTTACGACTTAATATTTCACTGAAACCTCAATTTCATATAACCGGGTGATATGAGACCAACTTCATCCAGCACTCTTAAACTGTACTTTTGCTTTCATATTTGCTCAGCACCTCAGGTGTCATTATTCAGGTTGACTTAAAACTCTCAGAAAGAAAGTGACGATGATACATTTTTTTTCTTCAAGGATCAAATTTCCCGAATGTACCCTGAAAGTACAGTGATGCACTCTTTGGTACAAATAAGTACAGTAATTTCTTACAAAAAAGGTACAAAATTAATTATATATTGTTTGCTAGGCTTACAATTTTATGTACCTATAGGGTACCACCCCAGCGACAAGCATTTGTATCTTTTTAGGCACAGCCATGCATAGCCATATTACAATTAGCAAACTGTAAAGAACACCATTTCTATAGATAAATATGTACTGAGGCAGTTCAGGGCACATTTATTGCTGTTTCTCTGGCTCTTGAGTGCCACCGCAGAGAGCCACCTGGGGTCCAAGCCTGAAACTGTATGACAGCATTTCTCTAAACATTACTCTCCACAGTTGGCCTGAGTGTGAGGAGCGATGTCATTATATAACACAAATGGCAGAACAGGCAGGAAAATGGAAAAGGTCGGGCATGGAATGGAATCCCGCAGGATATTACATGTTTGGCCTGCTCGCCACCGCTAAACTGCCTAGAATAATTTCCCTTCCCTACTGTTTGCGTGTTGTCATTGTTTGCGGAGGCAAAGGGTGGGCCGGAAAGGGAACTCCAGAGTGGACGACAAAGATATTCGCGCTTTAGTCAGGGAAGGTCTCGGGGAAGGGAAGCCGAGCAGCCAGAGACAGGAAATGCCCCGGTGGACAACAAACCCAACTTTCCGTTCTTTCTGTAAGACTGGGTTGCATACGGCGCAGGTGCTTGAAAAGAGGGAAATCCTTCGTTACAGCCGTGATAAAGGTCAGTTTCAACAGATTACAACGGCACTGAACCATACAAATACAGTGGCTTCAGAAAGTATTCAGATCCTTTCCCCCCTTTTTGCACACTTACCCAATAAGACTCAAAGCTGTAATTGCTGCCAAAGGGGCTTCCACTAAGTACTGAATTATAGGTCTGTTTTTGATTCTGAATACATTTGCAAAAATGTATAAAAAAAGTTTTTACTTTGTCATTATGGGTTATTGAGTGTAGATTGATGGGCAACAATTGCCGTTTTAACCATTTGAAATGAAATCTACAACACAATGAAGTGCGCAAAAAGTGAAGGGGTCTGAATAATTTCTGAAGCTACTGTAACTTGAACTAGAACAGCCTTGCTTAAACCATGTACATCTGTACTAACAGAGTTCTAAATTGGCAAAATGAATATTTTTATGACTCTCCTTGAATTTGGTTAAAGTTTTAGAGAATTTTGGAGCATTACACCACTTAATATAAACAAATATAATATTCATGTAATGGGGACAATGTATAAAATGAGCTGTAATTCCTACATGGTTCACCAAATATGCATGTAAATACCTGCAAATTAAAGCTGATTGTCTGCACTTTAACCTCATTTTCATTGTTTCGCTTAAAATCCTGCTGTATAAAACCGCAAAAACTACATAATATCACAATAAAGGTTATTGCTGTGAGTCAACTGTTTGCAACTTGAGTACACGTGGTAGCATAGATTAACAGCGAGCTGGGAACTACATTAAATCATTCCTTTCCAAAGCCTAAACGATTCCTCTCCAGGAGCATAGGCAGTTGATGCTTGTTCTGTCTCCAGGCACTCTCCAGGCCTGTGGAACTCTCTATAGAAAGGGCTTTGCTTCCTTATCTGGTGCTTTGTGTCATTCGGGCCTGTGGGGGTCACAGTGTCTGTTTATTTCGGGTCCGCCTTCCCTCCTCCAGTCCGGATTCCAGCCAGATTCCCTGGCCACCATCCACTGTCACATTCCGCTCTCCCCTGCGGCAACAGATACAGTACACAGGGCTTGCAGTTGCCTGTGGTAACAACTAAGGTTTTAAAAAAGCACCAGACATAATGAGGCAAGGGCAGCAGCCATGATAGGACTGCCACCTCCTCTCGTTCCTCATAGGCCAGAAATCAGCTCGTCGGACGGCAGTTTCCCACGCATCTGACGGCTGTTTCCCATGAACTACATCCCATGAATTAACAGCAGATCAGATGGGAATCGAATCTACTCTCACAACAATGGAATGCATGCGTATAGCTATTCCCTTCCATTCATTAGTTTCAAGCAGATTTTCAGTTATTCACACACTCCACTGTTTATAAAACAAATCATTTGTTTTCCTGAGGCTTTTATCCAAAGGAACTTAAAGCAATGCTGGTTTAAGGGCCTTGCTCAAGGGCCAAACAGCTATGATCTTATTGTGGCTGCACCAGGGCTAGAACCACCAACCTCCCGGGTTCTAGTCATGCGTCTCAGCCACTAGGTGACAGGTTGTTTATGGGGGATGATCTGTCCAGACCAAGGGAGTCAGTCTGATGCCCCCACATCACTGTGATATGTTCACTGGCCACTACTTCCAGGAGTAGTTTCAATTTCCACCTTGAGGTCATACTAGGGCTATAGCGAGGCATGGCTACTCACCTCATGCCACTCCTAACCAGTGCAGCCCCACTATGTAGCATATCTGGAATGACCCATGCAGTCCTAAACTGTGTCAAACATGGTGCACCAGGTGATTTTTATCATCCGGAAAAAGGCAAACTGTTTGAAATAATGAAAGCCACGTTTGCTCAACCCGTTAACATTTATATAATTTACTTCCCTGTAAAGGTGTGAATATTTCTTCACAAAAACGGATAGCCAAAACCCACAGTGCATGGTCTTCATCAACACTCGAGTGAATACACGGAACAGCTAGTGGTGTAAATCACTGATACTGTACACTGTGTCGCTGCCATGCGGAAACCCTGGGTCTGCTGCTATTGTTTGCTCAGGAGACGTGTTTTCCCACTCACTGTGTTTTTAATCTACACTCAAAAGCCCATTATGTACATGAAAAATAGTTAGCGTGAGGAGCAAAAGGGCCGTGCGGGCTGGTGGAAAGGCAAATACAGAAATGGGAGCTGCAATCAGCACGGGATATGCCTCATTCATCCAGAGAGCATACATCCCTACCGCCCTGGTAATCAAATTACCATCAGGAGGAAGTGATGTCACCTGTACACTTCACTTTAGCTGATTAACAGACAGTGACAGATGACCGAATGGGAGGAATCTACAGGGTCTCTCTGCCGCGCCTATGGAAAAGGCAGGTTTTGGTTTTGGAAGATGGCTGCTGATGTCTTAAGGGTTCCGCTCTCCCTCTCTCTTAGCCTGAGTTTGGAATCACGGCACGCGGAAAGAACCGCCAATTTGTGTGGTGTTTACAGTGCACGGTTACTGTGTCTGAACACAGCCTCTCACTGTGTGTGTCTCTGTGTGTGCATGGTACTGAGACCAGCCAAATTCTGTCAGAACTGCACAGCACTGAGACACCACTGGAAAGCACCAAATAAGGGAATATCTAAAGGAAAATGCTGATAGTGTTCAAAGAATGAAACAAAGCAGCATTATTACATTATATTAATGCATTAGTCATGTATTATATTGTACAAAATATGAAATACTGCTTTACACTCTAGTATACTTTTGTATAATATATAGTTAGTAGCCTACTAATGTATACAGTATATTGATAGAATGAGGTGAAGTTAATAGCATAACAGCATATTATTAAATTGGGTGACTTGAAAGTTGAACACTACCAACAATGAAAAAACATTTCCAGATGAACCATGATTTAATGCATCCATGTATATATTTTAAAGTTTCAGGTATGCAGGGCAAATCACAAAAACTCCCCTCCAAATGAAAAGGTCAGTATATTCCACAGAATTTGAAAAGGGCAGTGTAGAAATTGATTGAGAGTAGAGTGGGGGTGCCAGTTCAGCCTTCACAGGGCTCAATGTGTAAGAGGAAAGGGTATCCATTGTAACCACTCTAAATCCAGCAGTACAGTGCTTTCCTTTTTTATGAAGCCTTTTTTATCAAGTAATTTTGGTTCTGGTTGTTTTTTGGTTTCATTCCTCCACTCATTGTCAGTGGATTATTATCTCTGTTGCTAAAACAAACCCGATCCACCCCTCCCTCCTCTTGTGCTTCCACTCCAAAGCCAATCAAATCTCTCTTTCCCAACCAAAATCCCTTTCAGGGTCCCACATTACTGTATAATAGACGATGTCAGGCTCTTTCCAATTTTTTACAGAAGCTATTTAACCCCTTAAGTATCACCGCTCTTCTTGTTTAAAAATGACAGAACCAAAATCAAATGGTTACTATTTTTGAACCCTTTTGACTTGGATAATCTTGATCTCTACTGAAAGGTAACCCTTTGGGAGTCAGAATCACTCCAAATATTACTAAAATAAAGTTACAGAAGCTCAAATACAGTGAAAGTGGAAGCTTTTTTCCTCACTGAAAAGATTTTCTGTTTTTGACTGGAAACCGATAATTATAGCTGTGGCTGGTGCACTTATAAACAGAATGGAGCCAACACTGCACAAATACCCTTTATATCACCAAAAATGTGCATTCTGCATCGTTTTTTCTAATCTATATCTAGGCAGTTTTCCAAAAAATGATTTAGATGTAGGCATCACAAAATAAATGTTTTGTTGTAAAACGTTGACCTTTTTTAGCATAATATCTCAAGAATCGTTTTTGCCGAAGCGCAACAGACTCCATGTGTGTATTGGAAACACTACAGTTTCATTACGCAGGGAGAAAAAAATGCTGCTTTGTTTTATGCAAGCCTAACAGACTATACACTGTTGGAAACCTAATGTTTCTTACACATGGATGGGGGACATGGATTTTCTCTGCAACTACATTACAAATACTAGTCAGAGACAGTTATTCTTGGGCTCATTGTATTTGAGAGAGCCTAAAAAAAACATAGATAATAGATATTCTCTGTACAATTACTTTTGTAGAACTATACGGAATGGACAGCAATGATAAATTATAAGTAAACAATGGACATTCTATCAATGTTTCTCCAAGTTATTACATTTATTGAATGAAGGCGGCCTGTAATGTAGTGGTTAAGGTACATGACGGTGGTTCGATCCCCAGTTTAGCCACAATAAGCCACAATAAAATCCACACAGCCGTTGGGCCTGCATTACTCCAGGGGAGGATTGTCTCCTGCGTAGTCTAATCAACTGCATGTTGCTCTGGATAAGAGCATCTGCCAAATGCCATTAATGTAATGTAATAATGTAATAATGTAACTGTTGTCACTAAAGCAATGGCATCTTAAAATAGGTTTTACAGATAGAACCGTGAGTTTCAACACTTTCAACGGTATATCCTGTTACCACAGTGATTGAATATTGCGAAGAAAAAAGGAATCAATGTAAAAACAAACCTCCCTTTGACCCAACAAATTGTTACAGTAAGCACATCGTGTGACAGTATGTCCCATGGTATATTGTAATCAAGGCCGTCTGGCAGACTTTGGCACACAGTGAAATGTTCAGTCTATTTCAACATTTTTCAACTTTAATAGTGTTTATACAAGTTCACAGGAGATCAAATGCACTCCATCAAAGTTTATTCAACACTTTACTAATTTGTTAAATAATTAACAGCTTTAATAATTTGGCTTGTACCACCAGATATAAATCTAAAATATCTTCTCCCATCTAATGATAACAGCATACTGGTTCCCGGACTCACAACAACAGTAGAATAGTAGGAAGTAAGAAAGAGTTTCAGAAAGGGGCTGAAAAAGGAGATGAAATAAGAATATGGTTGCATGTATAGACAGATATCATGATACATGCCTCCCAATTATTATACTTTAGGGAGAATGTTTCACCCATCAGTGGGAGAGGATATTGTAATTACAACCTAATTAGAGGAATTAGGGGATTGGTCAGTGGTAGTGTCATGAGCCTTGCAGCTTTTCCTTGTGGCTATAACACCTGGACATAAAAAGTGATGCGCTTGTAATGTGACTTCTTTGGAAAAAAAGTGGGTTAGGACAACAACTTTAAAATATTTATTGAACCACAAGACGCTAACACATTTCAGAGACAAACTTCTTCAGAGCGTAGGTAATGTGACTTACGTCATGTGAGCTAATATGTTTTGCTCAAACTGCAGCCTGGTCGCTTTAACATTAAACATCATACCAAGCACATACAGAGAACTGCTACTAATGTGTACTACTAATACTATCAAACACTGGTGTTGCTGGCGACCCAAAAACAATGGAAAATGCCTGGCATCTGAGAGTGAGACTGGCCACAGGATACCTGCTGTGTTTCTTCCGCCCACTCCACGCTTAGGAAGTATTCAGCTGTGATGAATAACTTTGAGCTCGCTTACAGCACACAGTAATATAGTCAGTGTTAAATCAACTCTTAGAGTGCACATAAAGTCCCTATTCGACTCATAGAGTAAGAGTTCACCGGACATTTACTGTTTGTGATAGACCCATTTACACTGTATTAAGGACGTCTACCCAGCATGGTAGGACATTGTGCGGCCCCTGGCATTGTGTTCTATAGGGATTTGGCCACATAGACCAGGGGCCAGTAGCTGCTTTCAGCCGGCCTGTGCACTGTGTGGTCAGCAAAACGTTGGCAGGCATTTTCAATGGACATGTGATGTTTCTCTCTGTCTCACATCCGCTTAAGCAGCTTCTATGCAGGCAAATATCATAATTCCCCCACTGGTATTCATTATATAGGATGATTGATCTTATTACAACCTCTAAATATGGTTTCAATATTGGTTGCTACCAATGGTGCCACTGGATATTTAACATGAATAATTTTGTACTAAGGTGGAAATTTGCCATATTTTTAATTATGGTTGTGGAGAAAAAAATGTCATTGTGTGACTCTTCAAAAAAAATCACACAGTAAACGTTGGTTTTAATGGTACAATAAAAGACTTTTGAGCTTGTAGATGTCAGTGTCCACAGGTTCCAGTGGGTTATCCATGGAAATTTCTGGTTGCTAAGCTGAGCAGTGCATTACGTGGGCACCCACAGCGTCAGACCGGCGTAGGACATAAGGGGGTAGTGTTTGACGTGGCGAGGAAACAGAGCCTGGGGCTCCCCTGAAACACTCCATGGAAGATTTCCACTAGGCTTCGGCAAGCCTCCTCATTAGTCTCATGTGTGGAGCTCATTCACAGCTGTCTGCTTACTGAGGAATCCCCAAGAACACTGTCTCCCTGTTTCTCTGCAAAGCCCTGCCCTGTGGTTACACAATATTCTTGCTGGAGCCTGAATAGAGGGGTTTTCCACTAAAAAGTACACAGGGAATCCTCATGACTTATCATTTGATACTGGCAGAGAGCGAGGCATGGAAACATAAACAAGCGCCATTGTGTTTAACTGTTATTTCCGTCGTTCACCTAGCCTGACCCCTCCACTTCGATTCAGACAAAAACGTCTGTAAAAGCACCGCCCTCTCAAAGCCAGGCTGGCGCTTCTCTGTGGACACAGTCAAGCAAGGGGTGGCATCGCCATGACACAGGTGGAGAGGCCAAATAAAGTGGACTCAGCTGTTGCCATATGCTGAAAAGAGCAGAATTGAAATGAAACTATTAAATAATAATGAACACAGGCATTAAACACACCCTGGTTTCCTGAACTTTCTAGCTCAACCCAGATGTGAAAATGTGTAGGCTCCAAGCATGGTGCCAACAGTATATGGTGCTCAGTCCTTCCCTGTAAAAATGGCATCTCTCTGCGACAGTGGGATGACAGGACGAACACAGAACACAGAACAGTCCTGGAGCGCAGAACTGCGGAATGGGAAACACATAAGGCCTCCAAGAGAGGGGGGGATGTTAATGTCTCCATGATGTCTCCAGCTGCTCTTTTTCCCCATAATCATTGGGCTGGGAGAAAGGGCTGTTTTCAGTTACGGGATGCCATGGCAACCTTGGGGGACTGGTTCCCCTCTCCCTCAAACCACGGCCCTGTTATTTGGACACCTCATTTGACCTCCACCTTCGAACCCCATGCCTGGCTCTGGGGACAGTGCAATGATGTCAGAGAGATACTCAAGCTCCTGTACATGCAGGCTAGGGACTGCAGATGAAAACTCTGGCTCGTTTACATTGATGTGGAAACTGAAAATGTTGATTAATGTGCACTGTCTCTGGTAAATAAATAAAATAAATATTGCTACCACAGGCAAACAAAGGAACCACCCAGACTGCTCGTAGGTCTCTACTCCCAAACATCATTCCAAGTTTAATCTGCTTTATAGTTTACTTTGTCTTTTTCTACAAGACAGGGCGTGTCACTGTGAAAATGAGCTTGTCTTTGTAGAGAGGTGGATACATTACAGGAAATGATGCCACTTCATGAATTTATATTTGTCTGCTTTTCTTCCAAGGTATGATAGATACCTTGTAAGAAAAGTAGGATTGGGCCCAGCCATGCCATCTGGACACAGTTGGTTGAAATGAGAGAATAATTTATTTAATTTGAGGTGTAAAGTTCTGTTCCACAATCCACAGTCCCACCCCCCTGCTCAAGAATCAATCCCAATGTGCCTGGTTTCCAAACTGCGCTAATTTACCTCATATGCTACAACAAATAACACGCTACAACATATTACCAATAAATTACATTTCACATAGACAAAGTCTGAGGAACAAAGTTCGTTTTAATATTTCATGGAAATGTTTATATTGAAAAATTATTCATTCAATAACCAGTGAAATCAAATATTTTGGTCATAAATATGCCTTTTCAGTATTGTTGAATGAATTCATTTTTGCATGTTCACATTTTGAGATTGTATCAGCTGGCATACTTATTTCACTTTTTACAGGTTTGTCTGAACTTTCATGTATCCAATATAATCTTGTTCCGCTTAAGATGGTTATTTGGGTGTTGTAATGACAAGCAAGAAGCCAAAAGTACCCTTAGTGTACAGGATGTTGTATAGTCAGGACCGATAGTTTACATGTTTGTTTGGAATGCATTCCTAGTTGCCATGGCACTGTGGTTGTGTTTTTTCCCCAAAAATGAGGGAGTTGTGTGGCTTTTGCTTGAGGGTTTACAGCTTCAGACAACGTGTGGATATCCTTTTTTATAGCTGTGCTCAGTGATTCACCAGATTACTGGACACCAAAGGATTCCAGCTGTTCATGTCAGTAGAAATTATACAAATGTTGCATTCCTGCTATTCTAAATAATTAGATAGCCTATTGCATTTCGTATATCCAAAGGTTAAACTATAGCATTTTATGCACTGATTAATTCATCCATCTGAAAATGATATTGAGCATCTAAGAGTTTAACTGATTCCACTGTGCTCTGGAAAGGTTTACCATCTTCCATGAACACGAAACTATCCACACTAAACGAAGCGTCTTTGCTAATGCTGTTTCATGTTTGACCTACCTGTTGCGTAACAGGCACCTTTTCTCTGTAGCCCGAGGCGATGTCTGAATGGAAATATTGAGGCACTGTGCCTCCATTGTTCTCTGTTTTTGTGCAATCGTTAGAGTTGGGGATGTGCCTCAGACTGAAAATGCTCCTGCATTCTCCTTTTTCAGTGAACACCTCATCCCTGGCATGTCGGGGTGTACAGCAAAGCTGGCCAACAGCAGCTCCTAGATTACTTACACCTGGTAGAAGGTAGCATACCAGCAGCCTGTGTGTATAAAATGAGCCTGCTTCCCCACCTGTATCACACATGCAAGTTAGAACTCATTAAACTATGCCAGGTACATAAAGTTCCTGCGGCAGAGCCAGTAAAAATGCCACTGTCATTGAATACCTGGAACGGCGTTGAATTTCTGTTTACATGCAAACGTATACACTGCACGTATTGGAGCATGCTCACTCAAGCTACAATTGGATGTCCAAATCCAGCCCCGCTGAATGCTATGGGATGCTATAGGTGGCATCCTAGACTCCACAGCAGTGGACACTTCTTGTTTTTATAACTGTATGCATTGGCCTGGCTTGGTCCCCTGATTGTGGCTGGCCACAGTTGAGACTGAAACACTGAGAGGGCGCAAGCCCTGCGTTTGAATGTTCTCTCAGTCTGTGAAATGTGAATGCACGATTGTTGTCTTCCCAAAGTCAAGGCCGGCTGACAACATCGCAAGGCATGGCACACATGGGTTTATCTTGGCCTTTATAAATCATGCTGGCCTCTGTCCGCTTGAGCCCATTGACTCCGTTTGAAAACCTGTCACGAAGAGACCAAGGCGGCCTGGAGCGTGTTCAGCACACGACAGCAGGGAGCGAGGAGCGGGATTAGCTAACGGTTACAGGAGGCAGTAGTGTGCGAGTGTGTGAAACAGCACAAGCAACGGATGCTGTTTTTCAAGGAGGGCCCAGGGAGACGTGCCTCAACACACATTTCTCACAGTCCTGTCTGCACAACAACTAGTGGAAATTTACCCTGCCAAAACCTACCCGAAGTGCATAATAGGAAACACTGGAGGGAATAGTGACCTCATAACTGACATCTTTAGTCATAAAGATTGCCCCTTGTGAGACAGCTCTAGGTCCTCACTGTTCTGGGCCGTGGTCCTGTTTTGCTCTCCCATGTGGACCTCTGGCAGAGACCAACAGGAGGGAGAGAAATAAACACCTTTGCAGCGCGGACACAGAATTATTTATGGTTCTGCAGAGAAACCGATACACACGTGTGCACGCACACACACATACTGTAGCAGCATAAACATGTATAAAGACACACACATAGTGGGGTGATTGTGGTGGTGGGACAGTGCAAGGTGGGATGGGAAAACAACTTCCTAATCATCAACTAATAATAACAGTTCAGCAAATAAGATGTACTGCCTGATTCTACTCTTATGAGTTTGCACTTAAAATAAGCTATAATCAGTTTCTGTGAGTGCTAAGGAGGCCAATGAAAACATTTATAATGTAAATGTATAATTTCACCGAGCAAATTTGCCATGTTGAGTTACTGAATTCACACACACACTGTATGTTCCCAGTTCTTTTCTGGTATGTGCTGTGTCTGCCTGACATAACTTTACATTGTGTAACTGTGAGTATTAAGCTTTTCCGATTTCCCAAAAGGGAAAGAGAATAAAACAGAACATTGTTCAAAGGTCGCAAATTATCAAATAAATAAGCCAAAAAATTTAAGAAGAAGGGGTTGTCCTGCTGGAGCACCTGACGCCAGAAGATAGTGCTTGTTATGGTGACTGGCTCCAAACATGGTCACCACACAGCAACACATGACAGAGAGACTGCAAGCAAAACCTCAATCCTGGGTTAAGGAGAGGCCCTCATCAGAGGAATCACGAAAAATGACTCCCAGAGCTTTGCAAAATCAAACAAGCATTTGGGACTTCCTATTTTTAGAGCTCATGCTCCCTTTTCCCCTCCTTGGTGCAAGCCCAGCTGTCTTTTTCTTTTCTTATTTGGCTTTTTCCTCCCATTTCTCTAACAAGCTCTCCCTGGGTATGTGGGGTGAGGCCCTTGAGCTGATTTCATATGCTGGCCAGGACAGAAACCCCGGCATGTTCACTTAAGTAACTTGAGTAATGGGGGTTACGCAAACTGCCTATAAAAAGAATATTTGAGTGAAAAATGAATTTCTGTAACTCCTGCCCTATATGGTCTTGTAGAAAGAAGATACTGGACATGATGAAGAACACTGAAACAATTGCATCTGGCAGTGATGAATGACGGGCAAGAATAAGACTACAGTTTTTTAGGAAGGAGATCCTATGCCCACATATTTTAGTGGAAAAAATGGCACAACAGCACATGCCCCTCCCTAAAAGGGTAACATTCTTGCATGCCCTTATTTGGAGATGGTTGCAAGCCACAGCTGCACGTAGCTGCTTCTGAAATCATGTGCCTAAGACTTTGCTATGGAATCCCATGGACTAAATCCCATGCAGGTAATTTATTTGAGTAAGTAAAGTGATAAGGTAAAAGTAATTACCCTCGGTTTAGCCCCTTGGTAAAATGCTACGTGGATGCTGATATGGCAATGATGAAATGTTCAACCTGTTTAGACTTTGCTGCCCTGTGCCTGGTCCAAGTGCGGGGGCGGGCAAAGGGGAGTGAGGCTGAGATTCGGGGTGGGAGCGAAGGGCGAAGATGCCAAGGGAATGAATCAGCACGCTAACTTGGCTCTGCCGTTTATCAAAAACGCCCAATTCCCTGGAGCACTCCGTGCAAGAACGGACTCTGCCTTCCTCAAGTGGGCTCCACACAGCACGTGGACATTCCTGACTGACCGGACTTGACTGGGAGATGAGTGACTACAAGCAAGGGCTCATGGGTGCCACCTAGGTCAAGGCTGAGCCCCAGGCTGGTGGCTGTGACCGCGGAGAGCGGTGCCCCCGGGCGAGGGGTGTTGCTCGCTGCGACGTCACGCTGGCTAACCACGGCGGGAAAACCCCAGGCTTCCGAGGCTGGCATGGGCAGGGGAGGGCACGGCGGAAAGAGCACGTGACCTTCAACCGGGGAGGGGCCTGGCATGAGGGAGGCTTTCATTTTCATGTTCCCCAGGGGAGGAGAGGGGAAAGGGGGAGGGACCACACCTGTTGCAGTCCGGGGCTTCGGGGGATGGGGAAATGGTGAACGTCAGGTCAACAGCCACTTGCGGGTGAAGACAAACAGCATGTGCTTGCTCATTACAAAGCCCACCAGCTGTGACTGGGGCCCTGAAAAGCCACCTCCCCCTCCAACTTAACAGTCCATACAGTACGTGCTGAGGGATGAGATGACATGGAAACACAATGCTGGTCTCTGCTGTGACTCATGCTTTTGGCTGCACTAAGCAGACACGCTACAGAGACGGCCACGGTTCTCCTTTGTGAGTCATGCTTTTGATCTCCTCTGGGGAGGGCATTCCAGCTGCCCAGGAGAGAGAAGGGAGGGAAAGAGAGAGAGAGAGAAAGAGGGAGAGAGGGAGAGGGAGAGAGAGAAAGAGAGAGAGAGGGGTGGGCATGCCTGCGCTTTGGTGTTCGGGTGAGCACTGTGTGGTGCCATCTTATGCGCTCTGTGAGCTCGGTTGCAAAACATTCTCCTCTGTGAATTAGCGATTTTGGAAGCGTGCTGCTGTTCCGAGCCGTTATGTCATAAACAGCAGAGCAAATCCGCCCATGGCAAAGGCAGGCATGCATTGAGAAACCCTAACCCGAAACCCCCCGACTGCCACACTTTGTCACATTCAGCTCCTTGCTTTGTCCCCCCACAGCCCAGGGTCACCCACTGCTGCAGACAGAGTATACCAGGCCCATCCTTCTGTGCCCTACCCCGCCCCGGCCCCACCCCACACCACTCTACCTACCGCAGGGACAATCGAAACCTGACTCTGAGCCACTGTTGATTCACATTCACTCCTCCAGTGTAATTTAACCTGACACCATGCAGGCCTGGGACAAAAATATCATGGGTCTGTGTGCCCTGCAGAATTGAGGCGGTAGATTGGTCCATCAACTGAAACTCTCACTCACTTCACGTGTGAACACATTGAGTGGGAATCAATACTCATACCACTTTGCTGGGGAGGTGAAGGTGTGCATGCTAATAGCCTAAAGATACAGGAGAGTGCTGTCCTTTTTTTACTAAATAAATATCTAATCTAAGCAAAGAATGTAACCCCCTTTCTCCCTTTTCTGCATGCCGTGACAGCCCTCTGTGGCCAAGGGCTGTTCCCTTTTTGATTAGGATTAGGGCTCTGTGGTTGAGTTACAGGGAGACAGGAGCTCTGAAACGCCTCTGAGCTACTTAAAACAGCCACTCATCACACAGCTGCACTGCATGGGGGATGATTAACTGAAGCAGCTCACAGAACAGCAGTTACACAATCTGCGTGATGTAAATGGAACTTGTTGCTCACCGGCAGCGGTTCTGTTAGAATTCGGCCTCCCAAGAGATTGCACACGGAAAAAAGATACACTACAGCACAGCTCTTCTGTCGTAATGAAGACGTGCATGAAAGATTAGGTAAAATCGAATTCCCTCTCTGTACTTCCGACATAGCATTGAGAAAAGAGTGCTTCGGTTTGGATTTCTGTGAAATGCCTTGTGTAATCTATGATCACTGAATGGGGTTCCAGAGAAGCCATGCATATGAGCTTGCATAAGCATGTCCATCCCAGAACACACCAGCAGGGATTCACTGCCCTGTTAAACTGTTGGTCTGCACTGTCGACAGAACATACAGCCGTACTCAACTGTATAATTGGTTTTGGAGTGAAATGAGAGAAAATTTATTTGAGGAAACTCAGAAGAACACTGCATTCTTTCGTACCCTCGTAAAGGTCTCAACTGCCAGGAATTAACAGCAGCGGGGCTGCCAGCTTATCTTGGAGGGCATTGGAGAGAGATGAGCCTGAGTCTGTGAGTGTGAAGCTACAGGGGGACAGTGGCAGTATAGCCTGCACAGAGCCCCCACCCCTGCTCCCCCTCCCTCCCTGATGACTGTACTGGCTGCAGGGATGGATGGGTGTTGGAGGACTGCAGAAAGCTTTCCTGTGAGCCAGGGTGGAAACTCTGAATGTGTCTCACCACCGCAAAAGCTGCAAGCTATTAGACATTACAGCACGCAGGGCTAAAAAAAGCACAGGCTCTGGAGCCATAACTACAGAGCGTCTTTTCAAACCAAACGTCTGCTGTTTCTTTCTTTCTTCTCCCCCCTGCTCTTGGTACCACCCCCAACCCTACCTGAACCCACTTTTAAACGCACAATCTGCCCTTCTCATGGTATTTTCCATCTTTGTAAAGACTGACTCACAAATGTATTCCTTATGACATTGACGGAAGTACTGCACAGAAATCTGGTAAGAGCTTTCGATTCATTCACGGCAATAAGCAAGTCACACACCCTAAACATTTCCCCCTCTAATAGATCCAACCAATTACTTTTAACTGTGTGAAATGCAGGCATACTGAACACTCATGAAATGTCAGCCTTACAGTGAGACAGAGCATGTGAAAACAAGAAAAAATATATACACATACTTTGCAGCTATGGAGTTGCTATGAAGAAAAAAAACCTTGGGATGACTGGATGACAGTAACCACAATTTAAACTGAATAAACCCATTTACTTTAAATCATAGCTTAACTGAACATTCTTATTTCTTACAATGGTTCTTAGCAAGCATATCTTTCTCATGGACTACAATATGAACATTAACTGCAAGCTTTTTGATGAATTGGACTCCAAGCTGCACACGTAAAATAACTGTTTCTTGCCCCATCTTGTGAACATGTTTACTGTCATTGAAATAATTTGCTGCTGGCGATTTCACTATAACTGATATAGTGGTAGTATATAACATGTGATTATCATTACAGTTTTATGATTATTTACTGAGCTGTGCCTTATTTAAAGCACTGCTTTTACACCACACTGAAGTTTATGGTAAGAGATACTGATTTCGCTATTAATCCACTGCCACAGGGCTCAGTGGTCTGAAATTGCCCGGATTTCCTGTCACATCCACAACCTGTCCTGATTAACCTCAGACTGCTCTGTACACGTGACCTTTCCACATGAGAGATGCTTCATTAACATTTATCAAGTTGCGTTTCAGCTTCACTGTCAAACACATAAGACCTTGTTCTTTCACATGCAAATGAACAACAGAGAGTTTAAACAAATTAACCAAGACGCCTGACAATGCTCACACTGTACAGAGCTCCATCCCTGCTGGAGCTGTGAGGAAGATCAGAGGCTGCCACATGGACACACATCAGCCCTGCTGTCCACATCAGCAACGCGGAGCAACTCAAGTGCAGCAATGACATTCCAACACGACAGACTGCATAGGTCACCGCAGAATGCAGGCGTCTGTATCTGAAGCTCTATAACAACTGACCGTTGGAGGAAACATGAGACGCATTCACAATGCTTAATATAGGGGGAAATACTGCAGCCCACTGTGAAAGGGCAGTTAAAGGCACCCCCTTTCTTTGCCCCAAGTGCCCCCCCCCCCACCACCTCCCACGCCAACCACTCGCATGCCACACCCCACACTCCACGCAAGCGGCCATGTCATCCCCCTGACCTGATATATCATGACTTTGAAGTTGCGCCTCTTGAGGAGCTCGTTCTCGTTGCTCTCCAGCTTCTTGATCTGGCCGGCCTGCTTCTCCAGGGTGGTGCGCACCGTCTTGACGTTGACGCTGACCTTGCGCACCTTCTCCAGCATCTTGTTGACGGTGTTGGAGGTGGTGGTGTGGCTCTTGGAGAGCTTGGTCAGCTCGCTCTGGATGCCGGTCACCGAGCGCTCCATGTCCAGCTGCCTCGTCTCCAGCCCGCTCTGGGTCTGCTGGATCTGGTCCACAGCGCCGATGATCTTGTCCAGCAGAGCCAGCACCATCACCCCATTCATCTGTCCGTCACCCTTCTCGTCCTTCTCCGCTTCCACCTCCGGCACCTCGTCCTCATCGTCTGACGGCGCCAGCGCCACCTCCTCGTTGTCTGACACCTCTCCCAGGGCCACCGGCTCCAGCTGCAAGCTTAACTCTGCCATGGCTGTCAACGGCTTGTTGAAAATTGGGAAAAAATGATTGCACAAAAACAGCACTTAAGGGCACCTGAGGTCCAAATCCAACTTGTTTTTTTCTCCCCTCAAAGATACCTTTTCTCTGCCTTCACACCCACTTCCCGCTCTTGTTCTCCTGTCTAGCCTTCTGCTTTTCTCCCCCCTTCTTTCTCTCCCTCTCTTGCACTCTCCTTCTCTTTCTTTTTCTGCCCTGGGTTGCTGGCCAGCGGACGGGAGTGGACACCTTTGACAGCTGTGGACTGCGCGCCTGGACTCAAATGCCACAGCTCCCCGCGAAACCATCCAGTGAAACTAGCCTGCTGCTCTTCCTTTCCACACCCCTTCACTCTGTGCCTCCCTTTCCCCTCCCAGGCTGAGGTTGACTCCACCCAGCAGTATAAAAGACCCTGGCCCTAGCTGCCTCCCTGCCTGGGCCTGGAGACCCAGCCCCCTCAGCAGAATGGTTGGAATAGTTAGAGTGGAGCTGCCGGAGCACTCTTCACATGCAAGCACAGGCACAGCTAGGAGAGGAATGTAAAGCCAGAGCTCCAATCATTTTTTCCAAGCCCCCCCCCCCCCCCCCCATCCTTTCAGGACATTTTAAATTAAACCAAGGGTGAGGCTGCAGAGAACTGTTAACTGTTTCTCTTGTAACACTGGCCAAACACTCAGTGAAATGCTGAACAGAAGGTCTGGGTAGATGTGGTACTTATTGGTTTCATCAGAGGACCGGATCAGAACTAGGAAGGGCGAATCATATAGAGGAAGAGAGAGAGAGGGAGGGAGGGAGAGACAGAAAAAGAGACTAGGTAGAGCTGAATTGGTTGGATGTTGTCCAGTAACACCTCCCCACTCCATTGTTTTGCAAGAACAAAGGAAAGGATTATTTGCAGAGGCGTACTGGCATCTGGTCAACAAGCACAGATTAATAAAGATTTATCCTGGGTAACCCTGACATGTAGAATTGGGTCAGCCTACAAATACCTGGAATACAACTTTTACAAAGCATCCTAAGAGAACAGCGAGAGTTCTATAAATCTTCACACAGTTTGCAGTACAGTCTGTAGTAGTACAACAATTGAAAATATATGGACTGTAAGTGTAGTCAGACAGTTTTTGATCATTAATATTTGTTTCAATTGTTGTATTCCACAAACTGTATTACATCATTGGGCCAAAGAAGGCACTGAAGTTAAATGTTGAACTCAGCCCCCCAGTGTTCCATCTGTCTTGAACATAATTCTGTAATTCCATGTAAATAGCCTTATTTGCAGTGTGTGTAAATAAGCGAACAGAATTTATGTTCTGCTATTCCCAATGCCTCCAGCAGATGGAACATTTTATAATCCAAGCCTGACAAATGGAACGCTGCGAAAAATGTGGCTTTAATTGACTTAAGTCTCATAACCGTAAGGCAGCCCTGTCGCACCAGTTCAGTATTTCAGTATGTGGTCCACTTTGGCCTTTAGTGTACAGCCTGATACTAAATATACCTTCAGTTAATTACAATGTCGGTGATAGATTCTCTTCTGTTGGCCACTTCCCTGCAAATGCTCTCACATCAGCTCTTAAGGCCCTTAAAGTTATGACACCTCAACATGCCAGTTGTGACAACCTTGGATCCCTCAACAACACTGACAAATAAGCTTCCCATAGTTTTATCTGAGCTGTGTGCAGATTGTGTATCTCCCAAATTACATACAGTATTCATACTGTGTACAGTAAGTGGCAGTTGAAAATTGAGGAGGCAGAAGCATCCCCTTAAACTGACTATTTTTCACATGACCTGTTTTCAATCACTTTAATGAATTAACAAGCAATTTATCTGAATAATCCATTGGCAGGAAAACACAGATTTTATCTTCATGACATGTTAGAGAGATTAAATAATAAATAAAATTGAGAAAAATATGTATTTGAATATTTTAATTATAATATATTTTATACACAAGTACATGAAAAAAGATAGACTGCTCTGTTAACTACTGCACTGCATTGCAAGAAAGCCTATTCAACCTGTGCTTCAAGATTGTTTAAAGTGACTGTAATGGTAAATCTGTGAATAGATTCAGATTACATTGTAAGGGGTAATTTTATGTACCTATAGCCTATAGAGTACCACCCCAGTGACAAGCATTTTTTTAAGCACTTTTCTTACCTTTGACTAGATATTTGGTGAATACGGATATGTAGTGGATAATTTATGGTTATGGCAACTAATCCAAGCTCATTTAGATTGAATGACAAATAATTGCATACTGTAGATCTTTGTCATGAATATTCTAAGCGCGCGGAAATCAAAGAGTAGCTACATGTATCCACAATTTTGAAAAATAACAATCTAAATGTGCACAATTTTGCGTGTAAATAAAAAGGGACCAGGCCACAATCATGGTTTTCTATTATCTAGTGACTGACTTACCTTTTTACAATGCGTATGCATGAGATAGCTTACATAGTACAGTGGTTTCGTGTTTTATTTGGGTGTATGGTTCTTGCTAAATTCCGACAGTTGGCGCAGTCGCGTTGCATTTCGGCCTGTAACAAGCAGAGCAGTCATTTGTAGCAAGAATGCCCATAAGATTGCCCAATCAGAGTCGTAGGTTGGAATTTCCCAGTTGAAAATTCTGACCTCCATACACTCCAGGTGCACTACACAAAAAGCAAACAATGTGGAAAGTGTACAACCACTGCCAGTGTGCATTCAGCACTGACCCAACGACAGAAATATACCAGTAACATTAGGCTACTCTTTAACTGTGCTCACATCTAGCTCTTAATTTGCCCAGCTAACTAACAACATCGGTAACATGTTTTCACATCCATTTACGTACATTTTTATCTTTCTAAAAAGCAAATTGAACGCATTTGTTGGCTAAATGGCTTTAAGTCATCAAGGGTCTGCGGTATCAAACCAGCCTCAAACAACCGTGCTGCCACTAGATATACAGTAGATAGTTCAAGGGTTGTTTCTCCTGAACAATTCTTCCATGGAGTTCAACAGGAAAATGTCCCTTGTAGTATCTCCAGCATATCTGGCAGCAGCAGGATGGTTTGAGGCTCATCTGATACCTTGGACCCTTGATGACATAAATCTAGTCCCACCCCCCAATTCCCATAGAGATCCATTCAAATGCAAAGAGTTATAGTATTGCTTGTAGGACAACCTGAGAACAAGATATCCAGACTCTGGTGATGTTGATAGGTCACAGACATCAGGAAGTCATGCTATGCAATGGATATGCAACCAAATACAAAACATGACTATTTTATTTGACATTATGTTAAATTGTCTCACATTGAAATGGGGGGCTATGTATAAAAAGTGCTGCAAAAAAAAAATACTACATGGTGCAACCAAAATGTATAGAAACATGGTTTAATAAAATATGAGAATCTGCACTTTGACCACATATGAATTGCTTGATTACAAACAGTGGAAATAAAACATTAATAAAAAAAATCCAGAAAAGGGCAAGGTGTGTCCAAACTTTTGACTGGTACTGTACATCATACCAAGCTCATATGGAGGCCGGTAAAAGTAAACAACACATCAGCACTCACTTCTTGTAAGTTTTATCCCATTACTGTTAAGTAAAAAGATGGACAAACTATGTTTTCTGTGAGAAATGTATTGTTGAGTTCACATGCACACAGTGTGTTGAGTGTTGAGATGAGTGTTGAGTTTACAGTGTTGAGTTTACATTCTAAAGCTCCATTTTGCCCTCCCTAGATGAAGTAAACAAACTTTATAATATATTGGTTGTAACATTATATCTGGCTTCAGAACCAAATATCAACAGCTAACATTGGATAGCTAACTTGTTTTAACATTTGTTTACTGAGTATTAAGTTAATGTTTGCAGGCCACTGTTGAGCTAATGTAAACAACATCCTCGTTTCTATAACACTACTAGTTTCGAATACATTGTATTGTGGACTATAAATTGCAGTCTGGACCAGCTCCATCCTGTACCACACGTTTACAATGTAACATATCATTTAAAAAGTTTCAGAAAGAGGGTCAACTCATAGCCAGTACCAGCTTTCTTGGAGTGGCACATAGCAAAGTTGTAAACAGAGAAACTGAGTTGTCAGCCAATACAGAGAGCAAACAGCATGGCTGCATCGAAATGGAAAAGTCTGTCTTTGAATTATACTCGAGCTTATCTGTATATTGTAGTAATCGCTGGGTAGATTTTTGTGGTAGAATGGAATTGTGAATGAAGCAACTTGAATGCATTAACATTAGCTAGCTAGAGAAATAAACATTATTCTTTGGGATTTCTTTGAGATATTTTAGACCACACTTCTGAGTAACGACACATGCCCCTGAAAGTACTGTAGTGAAAAGTAGGGTATGTTTCTATGAAATGTAGCTGAGTGATCACCAAAACTTGAAGATTGAAGATTAGAAAAATATTGCCTATTTTGAGAAATTTCTACTGCAACATGTGGATGGTAGGGTCAGAATTTGGCATAAACATTATGTGGATCCATTCTTATGTCAATGGTGCAGACCGGGGGTGAGATGAAATGGAATGGGATGTTCAGAGCATGATTTTATGACCAGAAATCTGCAGGAACTGTGTAATGCAATTGTGTCAGTGTGGACCAAAATCCCTGTGGACCAAAATCCTGCACCTTGTTGAATCCATGCAATGAGGAAATCAGGTCAATCTTGAGGCCAAAAGGTGTCCTACTTGGAACTAGATAGGTGTACCTACGTGGCTACTGAGTGTATGTCCTGTGTCCTTCGCAAAAGTAGTCCTTAGCTACAGTATGAGGATGTTATACTGCCCCCGTCCCCATTTTCCGGAAATTTCCCCAGCTCATCCACTGCCACCTTCTCTATCACTGCTGTAGCACTATCTAGCACTGCTGTAGACCGTCAAGTGTCTTGTTCATCACAAAGTCCCCGAAGCCTGGCGTGCCATGGACCAGCTGCAGGACCCGGAGCTGGAGGCTACAGGGTATGATCAGTCGCAGACACTCTGTGTTCCCCCTGGGGTCCATCAACCTCCAATACAGCAGGCCCTAGCATAGCATCAGGCAGTCCCACTGGCTCACCAACACATTGGTACCTGTAGAGAGAGGAGAGAAAATACCTGCACCCACTGGGGGACTGGGCCAGCCTCCAGGTCTCCCAACTGTATCTCCCTGAGCTGGGAGAACAGCAGATCTTCAAGGACTGGAGTGGCGGCACAGGTGGTGGCAATGGCTTATAGTGATTTTCTTGCTTCCCCTGCCTTTCCCATTCTCTCCCCCTTCACCCAGTCACAGTGGCAACAGAAGCTGTTTGCACAAGGGTGGCAAGAGAGCCCCATTGTTGTGCTTGGCCCACTGGCAGTGCTCCAATGTGAAGTGCTCACTATAGCATATAGCATATAGCAGTTCTATACAAATATTACATTATATTACTTTTTGATGGATGGGGCTCGTTTGAATTGCTTCTTTCATCTTCTTGGATCCTTACCTTGCATCCTTTCCTTGCTTCCTTGCTCCACCCAAAAAACGACACAAGGACACGAGGACGGAGGAATCAGGGAAACATTATTGTAAAAGTATTTGCCAAATGCCCTTGTTCAGACTCAACATTGCTATGATGGGGTGGGAGGAATTGTCCACAGGTCATTTACCTATATGTTGTGCATTCCAACAAAAATAAAAACTTCCAAGGATGCACTTGTATTTTCTTGCTCAAGAAATGAGCCTTCATGAGCCCTTCAAGAATAATGGATAGGAATGTCCTTAAAGATGGACACAAAGGCCATGTCCAAAACAGCGTACTTACCTACTATTGAGTATATAATTTGAGTACACTGGATGAGAAAGTTTAGTAGGTAAAATGTTCTCTAAATGCAGTCATAAAATCCCTGGATACTCATTTCCTACTATACATTTATTTTCAACATTTCAGTGTCTGAAACAGCCTCCTAACTACTCAGTCCTCAAAATATGCACTGTCTACTAATCATATTGTCTGTTTAGTGGATGTTTTTTAATAGCTATGTGATGTGAAAAATATAATCCACACTATTTTCCAACAGTATGGTGGAAGTGTCGTAAATCATCCACCCTTAACTTTGAAAAGGATCCTAATGACAGCAAATCTTATTTAATGGTTCTCAGCAATCAAACAGGCCTAATGTAGTTATTTATTTTACGGTCGAAACCAAATTCTAAAAAAACTGAGTTAATCTTGCATCATATTTTTTTAAAAGAACGGAATTCTCGACAAATTAGTCTACTCTGACAATTCAGTCGGCCTGTATTTTTCTTAGTCTACGTCGGTTCAACAAAGGTAGGCTGCATTGGATTGTATTTTTTATTATTACTTTATTATTACTTACAACACACATAAATACAAAATTATAATATTGCCAATGTCGGACCGTTTTGGTTTTAATTGTTGAGTAATATTTTATTTTGTGATTTCAAGATTTTACAATCGTGGATGAACAGTTTCACAAGTATATTAAGGTAATTACTCAGCCCACTTGCAGTGACAGCATCATGTGATCAGAGCTGGGAGGATTGCTGACGTCATGTTCGTGCACAGTCCAGCTGATATTTCCTGAGGAGGTTGGAAGGCTTCAATTACGGCAACCGGTTAATAAAATGACAGAAAATTAGCAAGGAAAATTTAGCGACGTTGAAGATTTTTTTTATTGACCCTGGAGCTGTAGGTATGGATGAACGAACAATTTATTTTATAATCGTACATTTGCTTGCTACAAAGCTAAATGAGACATCAATACTATCGATAGTAACGTTAGTCTATGTATTTATCGTTCTAGCGATATAATGTATACTAGCCTGTACATGTGACCATTTGATAATTTGTGTAAGTGTTCATTTTATCGACGGGGAATGCATGCGACCTACCTTGCATATTAAGGTAATGCCGATGTCTCTTACAAGCTAAAGTATTAATTATTTAGCTCTCTTGGCAGCCGTTTATTTTTGGCTACAACTGAATTAGCTGAAATCCCTTATTTGAAAGCTGCTAAACACCAATGCGCAAATATGCATGTTGTCGAACATACGATTTCTATATATGGATGCATCGTTAGCTAACGTTAGCTACATTTGAGGATGCTGCGAATGATCTGAAGCCTTTCTCTGTTGTGATGATGATGTTGGTTTTCGCTTCATAGCTAGTAGGCTATTGATTTAACATAGGCCTACCAGTGTAGTCACGGACAGAATGTGTAGCCTATAATTTATATTTTGTGTTAGGCTTCTCATTCTGTTATGCTTTGAAATTGCAACCAAGAATATATCACAATAAAGCCTAGAGCATCAATAATTTCTGGGTGTAGGCGACTCTACGCATGGGTGACGTCGATATCAAGAAAACGTATTTGATAAATGCTCTCACGTTAATACATTCAGAATTTTCCCATTTAATACATTCCCGTGCATACATCAACGATATATCACACATATTAATCGTGTAAGGTGTTTACATTGGCAGCTTGCTGCACGGTAAAGAAAGCGAGTATAGATTTTTTTATAATGGCGTCCTTGAAAGGTTGAAGTCAGTGCGGCATAATGTCAGGGATGCAGGTTCTCATTCATGCATCAGGGCTGTAGATTATTCGCTCAAGCGAAATTAATGGTATGCTATGTGCAATATATTCTCAAGGGTAGTCAAAGATTTTGCAACTGTTATGCGATTACTTGCATTAAAAAAAAATTTGTTTCGAAAAATGATGCATTTAATGCAGGCCTAGCTGTGAATATCGTACGCATAATCTCTTGGTATGATAGACCGGAAGTCCACATAATTAATTAATTTGTGGACAATATATGTTCTGCATCTTTAATGAGCTTTACATTATTGGAATGTATTATTTATCTTTTAATTAGAATTTAGAGAATTAGAGCCGTTCTCCATTGTCCCTTGACTAACGGAGTCACATAACTATAACCCCCAAACCAAGCCATTTTCACACGGCACTTGGCGCATGTTTCCATACGTCCCTCAAAATATGATGTTAATATATGTTAATAATAAAGTAAATAACGTAGACAGTGTACGCAGTCGGAACAAATATTATTTCTTGCAGGTTAGTCTGCATTTTTTTTTTGATATTTAAGTTTGGTAAAATTAATTAAACGGATCACATTTCATACTTCACTTATAGAGGAATCTTATATTGTTTGGAAATTAGTCCCCAATCACTATTTGTTTTACATGTTTCTTGTCAAATGCAAAGTTTCAAGCGAGGTGATGTTCTTTCAGACATATCACTGTATGTGTTCTATCTTTCAGCCAATTCCATAGCAATTCTTGTAACAGTACATGGTCAAACAGTGATGTACATTGACATTCTTATTTAAACCCTGTGGGGTTAGCACAGGGTTAGTATTTGAATACTTTGTCCCAACGATGGAGAGAGGACATTATACACCCATGACTGCATGGCCACTTCAGACTCTAACATCATTGTGAAATTCGCTGACGGTACAGCTGTGGTGGACCTGATCTCAAACAATGATGAGAATGCCTACCTGATGGAGATCAACCACCTCGAGAACTGGTGCCAGGGGAACAATCTCCTGCTGAACGTCAGTAAAACCAAAGAACTGATAGTGGACTTCAGCTGGAAGCAGCAGAGGAGCTACCACACACTCAGCATCAGCGGGGCTCAGGTGGAGAGGGTGGACATCTTTAAGTACCTTGGAGTACACATCACGCAGGATCTATCATGGTCCTGCCACATCAACTCCCTGGTGAAGAAAGCCCGACAGCGTCTCTACCACCTCAGACGTCTGAAGGACTTCAAGCTCCCCCTCAGGGTGCTCAAGAACTTCTACTGCACCATAGAGAGCATCCTGTCGGAGAGCATCACCACCTGGACGGGCAGCAGCACCAAGAAGGACTACTTGGCCCTCAGGAGGGTGGTCCGCTCAGCCGAGCGAACCATTAGAACCACTCTCCCCAACCTGCAGGACACCTATACCCAACGGTGCAGCTCCAAGGCCAACAAAATCCTCAGAGAGCCCAACCACCCCAGCAACAGACTCTTCTCTCTGTTGCCCTCAGGGAGGCGTTATCGCTGCCTGAGGGTAAAAACAGAGAGGATGAGGAAGAGCTTCTTCCCTCAGGCCATCCGCCTGCTGAATGAGGACTGTGCTTAGCACATACACACACACACACCTACATATCAGCAAAAATGGACTGCCACTGCACTTTGCACTTGCACTTGCACTTTGCACTTTTTATCCTGCACTCACACATGAGTAATTCATCTTTTAATTGCTTGTTGTCTGTGTCTTTTAATTTTTGTCTTTTAAACACCGGACGAGTGCACTAAGCATTTCACTGCACATTGTACCTGTATATTGTGTATGTGACAAATAAAATTTGAATTTGAATTTGAATTTGAATTTGAGGACAACGGAAATTGAATGGAAAAGGGGGTCCTCTGGAATTTCAGCATTTCATCTTCTGTTTCTTGTGTCTTGTAGGGCTTTAAGGGCAATCACATTTTATTTCACCTAAGAACTGAATCTGTACATCTACTGCCACCATGGGTGAACTCTTCAGAAGTGAAGAGATGACCCTAGCTCAGCTCTTTCTCCAATCAGAGGCTGCCTACTGTTGTGTCAGTGAGCTAGGAGAGTTGGGAATGGTCCAGTTCCGTGATGTAAGTAGCTGTTCTGTGTCTAGTGGTTCTCTTTTTAATGATGTGCCAAGAAATTAGTGGGTCCGTATGAATTGCAATGAGCCCGCTTTTATCTACATTGTTTATTTTTGTTACTGTACTTGTTCGTAACATCACAGACTTTGTATAAACAGTTAACTTCCCCATACAGAATAAGGCATACACATGACTGCAGAAAGCCATAAATTTACAACAATACTGCAAAATTGGTCATATGATATCCTACAGTTTTGCTGAAATTTAATCTTCTAGGGGTTGCTTAAAAATTTGACAGTTAATATTGAAAATAATTAGAATGGTTTTGGGTTCTTTTTGTTTGTAGCTGAACCCCGACGTGAACGTGTTCCAGCGCAAGTTTGTCAATGAAGTGAGACGCTGTGAGGAGATGGACCGCAAGCTGAGTGAGTATCTGACATGATAGTCCTAACTAGCGCTTCACACACATTCACATTTGTTTTGACATATAGTATTTACACCTTCGACGCAAGTTAATCCATTTTGTTGGCTCATAAAATGCATTTATCTATAGGGTTTGTGGAAAAGGAGATTAAAAAGGCCAACATCCCAATTGTGGACACAGGGGAGAATCCGGAAGTCCCCTTCCCAAGGGATATGATTGACCTGGAGGTGAGTGAGCAATTATTTTTGTGATGTGTTATGCCGGGGGGAACAGAGGAACCAGAAGCAGACGGGGGTGCAGAAAAATGGCGATTTAATATCAAAAGGGGCAGACAGAGCAGAGTCAAAAAACATGCCAGGGTCAAAACCAGGGGGTCCGTCCAAAAAGGCAGAGGTACAAAAATCCAAAAAAGCAAAGAAGAGTCCAGGGAAGCAGGCAGGGGTCAAAACCAGAAAACCAAACAAAGTAGGGCAAGGACTCAGGAACAAGGGCAAGGGCAAGGCAACAAGGAGGCTAGAACTGGGGGACAGAATCAAGGGCTCGGGAACAGAGACAGGACAAGACGAACTAGTACTGTGCGACTGAAAAGGACAGGTATAAGTACACAGGGAAATGAGACAAACTAGGCGGGGCATGGGAGTGAGGGCGGTCTAACAAATGAACATCAGGTGAAACACATGAAAGGGTAATAGGACAATAACGAGGGGGAAAACGAAAACGCGGACTGGATTCACAAAGACTAGAGAGTAGACAATGCATAGATTGAAGACGTAGTGATAGTTAAGAGACAGGTGTGAACACTTTGCTGAAACAAGCGAGTAATAAGGGATAGCATAGGAAGGCGGAGTTATAGAACAGCGCAGAAATGCTAAGAGATGCGTTAGTGAGTTAGTAACGTGAATATTTCTAAACTACCCAATAAAAGTGATTGTTAGTTAGTTAAACAGACAGTAAGTGTATTCATTGGATTAGTACTGTACAAAACCTTGATTAGTAGTGGTTAGTAAGAATAGTGCTTTACAACATTTAACTACCAAGACAAAGCAGGAAGTAAGAAACGCGAGTGAGGAATTAATTGGAAACCTGAAAATACCGTAAACACCTGAATAGTGGGGCACGCAGACAGGGGAGTGACTTGACTGGAAAACATTCAGACGCAGACATAACAGGGGAGGACGAGTGCAAAGACTAATGAAAATAAACAGAACCAGACATGAAATATGAAAAATAATAAATTACAAGAATAATTAATACTAAACAATGATACACTAACCCACAGAACACAGGAACATAACATGATGGTCTGAAAGTTAGAATGTATCTACTGACAACTCCCTGTGTGATGAACTTGCTGACTGTTTCTGCCATTTTGTCATAGGCAACATTTGAGAAGCTAGAGAATGAGCTGAAGGAGATCAACACCAACCAGGAGGCTCTGAAGAAGAACTTCCTGGAGCTGACTGAGCTCAAGCACATCCTTCGTCGCACTCAGCAGTTTTTTGATGAGGTCGGGTGCTCCTTCCATCCATCGGGCCAGTTTTGCTTCCTTTTGACTATAAGCTGCCTCACTCAAACTTCCTGTTTGTCTGGTTAGCTGGCTGGCTTCCTAGGTGCCCATCATTCCCCATGCTCTGTAGCCATCAGTGGTGATATCACTTTTATTTTTTAAATTTATTTATTTAATTTAAGATTTTTCCCTTTTTCTCCCAATTTTGTAGGAAATTGTACTCTATCTAATCCAATTAGTGTTAGCTGGGGGATACACTGCCCACACCCCGTCCCTCGGCGGCCCGAAGGAGAACAACAAGCATTCTTCACCCGTCTCATGCTCATGACTGTGATTCCGAGGCGCCCGGGGTGCTGTTGTGCGTGGCAATCCGCTAACCCTGCCAACAGTGTAGTTCTGTGATTGCTCTTTAATAGTTATTGTTCTTACTTCAGATTTGCCTGATCAATGGAAGTACATAATCTGCACCTGTAGTAAACCCAGAGACGAGTTAAAGACGGGACCATTTGACTCATTGGCATTGGCAGTCGTGTCTTCAGTATTTATAATTATTTATAATTATACTGTTGTGAAGACCAGAGGGAGTTTGAGCGGAGTGTGTGTCCTTAAGTTCAAAACGCTTTCCTCGGACAGAGTCTGGGAAAGTAGTTGTTATTTGCATGCGGCACCCTCCCCACATCACATCAAATCCCTCCATTCCCTCTCTCCATCCACCCTTCCCCCTCCTTCTGACACTTATTTTGACACCCTTTTTGACACTCTTCATCCAAAACTTTGTGTTGCCCTGCTCTATGGATGGAATCCACACTGAAGTTATTCACACATATAAGTGTGGTGGTCCTACGTATGTATGAGTTGAAATATGCAAATACTGTATATTAATTTGTGTCTATGTTATGTGTTAATAATATTTCACATCCTTTCATGAGACTGCTGTTTAATACTGTGGGTGGTCTATCAGTAACACTGTGCATTGCCATCTAAGCTGTGTTTACATTCATGAGGGATGTGATTCTTTCATTTTAAAATGGTAATCCGTATTTTCAGACCCAAATCAATCACTCGTGTGAATCATGGAGATCCGTAAAAAAATGTATTTGCTGTATATTAATTTCCCCTCTCACTCAAATACCGATTTTCACTCTGGTGTTTTGACTTCCACTGCTCTGATATTCATATTTCTGCTGAAAGTGGCCTATAATTTTATTAACTTCTTGAACCTGGATTAATCACTAGCTTTAATCTCGCATAATTCTTGTAGGTTAGAAATAATCATTTCTTAATAATTATTCGTTTTTTCTAAGCTATGTCTTGGCAGTTTTCCAAAACTAACATTTGGAGTCTCAAAAGGACACGTGGAAACAAAATGATATTATGCGCCTTTTGAGGTGTAAAATAATGTATTCAGCTTACTAAATTGTACAACACTTTTTATCCTGAAAAAAGTGTTTGCACTTCCCCCCCAACCTAAAAATAATAATCACAGTATTAACAATAATAACATCGTGTATTTATTGAGGCCCATTGATTGGTTTTTGTCCAATACCCAACCCCCATCAACACGTCAAACACAATTCCACAATTTCACATGCTATTTATTATTCATAAGCAGGCTAGCTCCTTATTTATAAGCGTACTGAATAATAATAAAATATTTTGGAATTTATTTAGATGCTCACCAATATAAAATGGGGTCACGTCACTGAAAATGCGCTCTATTGTGGAGTCAAAAGTGTTTTCACTGTCTTCCTCAGAAATATTCACTTGAGCGATTCCTTGGAAATCCTCCAAAGGAAGTCTTCTATTTAGATATAGTCATTGTAAACACAACCTCTCTTCAACTTCAGTGTCTGGACTTTGAACATTAGCCTCTAGAATTTCTTGATGTTTGGTGGAATCCATTCTTCCTTCCACTCGCACAATATTTCCTGTGCCCCCAGCTGCCACACGACCCCAAAGCATAATGGATCCACCTCCATGCTTCACAGTAGCAAAGGTGTTCTTTTCTACAAAGGCTTCACCCTTTTTTCTCCAAACATACCTTCTTTGGTGGTGGCCAAAAAGTTCAATTTTGGCTTCATCAGTCCAAAGCACATTTTTCCAAAAGGCTTCAGGCTTCTCAATGTTTTATTTTGCATACTTCAGAGGCTTAATCTTTCTTGGTCTTCCAGACCTTGCCTTGAGTTCAACTCCTTCAAGTTCCATTTATCTTCCATTTTCTAATAATTCTTCTGACAGTGGAAATAGGTAGAGTGAGTTATTGTAGCCTTCTCTTTCTTTATAGAAATGAACCATCTTCATTCTAAAATCCTTGGACAACTGTTCAGAGGAACCTATGCAGACAGAACAGCTATTGCAGTTGGATACTTTAGAAGGCATGGAGTTACTTCAGAATAAAAAGTTTAGCCCTGGAATTATACTCACCTGACTCAATGAAGCCCTAACAATGAATCACCTGGGTCTGGGCCTTTGTAATAATCTTTTTAAAAAGTAACAAAGAATACAAAATGGTTCCCAAACTTTTGCACGGGGCCCTTTTCTTTTTTAAATCATTTATAAACAGTAAAAAATAAAAATAAAAAGTTTTGCTTAAAAATGTGCAGAAAACTCTCAGGTTTTCTTTTAATCACAGATTAATTGTAACTAACATTTAAACCAGGGGTGCCCACATTTGTACACCCCACTGTTTAATTTTTCACCCACACCCCTTTCGGTCTCTTTGATTACACTGCAAAAAAAAAAAAATGTTTGCCCATCAGGTATTTTAGTCTCCTTTCTAGACTTAAAATTTCAATTACTTTTTTTCTAACAAAGACAAAATATTGCTAAGTCAGTGAGACAGTTTTGATAATTTCAAGATATACCAATGGTGTAAGAATTTCAACAGTAATTTCAAACAAGCTAATATTTTCTACGAATGACAAAAACTCAGATTAAGAGACTAAAACACTTGTCAAGACTTTTTTGCAGTGTAGTCCCCTTTGCATGCATCCTCCGATGGCCTGCCGCATGTCACTAACAGGTGATGAGTGGTGTGGTCAGTTTGTGAATTCAGGCTCAATTGCATTATCATCATCAGATGGAGGACCCAAATCTGCTGGAGGAGTCATCCTCTCTGCTGGATCCCAGTGAGGCAGGACGGGGGGCGCCGCTGAGGCTGGGGTGAGTCATCATGCTTCATTAATCTTTTCTGTTATTTTGTTCTTGCCTACAAGCAGTTAGTTCAATTTGTCTCACAGAAGTTGCCTGCAGATTTGTAGGCCCTTAAGGATGTGAGTGGAAAATCGGAGCCCCCTATAAGGCCTGTTAATAAAAGCTGTCAGTTTTGCAGTTCTCTGGAGCTGTAACCGTACAGCCGGTGAACAGTTGCACAGCTACACAGCTACAAACAGAGCAAAATGCTAACTGCATACGCTTCAGTGGAAGAATTGACAGAGGATGACCTGGGATGGCCCTACAGATATGATTGGCCATTTAAAATTGGTCATCAGAAATAATCACAGATAATAATCCATCCTGCTCTCACAACATTCAGAGATTTTTTTTTTTTCATTCTTTGTCTTGAGGTGGTATTTAAAGATCAATCTGGTATATTTTTTATTTGAATTCAGTCAAATTCAGTCAAATAAACACCTGCATGCCCTGCAAGCAGGTGTTCTTCACTGTGGGAAAGGATCAACCCGTGTGTGTGTCTGTGTCTGTGTCTGTGTGCGTGCTTGTGCATGCGTGTGTCATTTCAGCCAGCACTTGGCAGCCCCAGTCAACCTTGCATGCCCTGTGGGTACAGACGAGCTATTAACAATGACAGAGAGAAACTAGCAGTCAATGCATTCAGATACCAAATATTACACACCAGGCAAGTCCCACTGACTTCACTGCAGGGTAGCTCAGGATCAATGCCTCCACATATAATCAATGGGAGCGTGAGCTGGCTGGATTCAAGCTTGGGAGAGTGCCACCATGTTTATTGATAGCCATGGCATTGAGTCAGTAGTAAAGCTTGGAGTGAGATTAGTGAGCTTCCCTTGTGTCACGCTCATTTAATTCCCTTCATACAGGCTAGTGGACTTTGAAGTCAATTTGCTATTGATTTGCTGGGAGCAAAATGTCACACTCGGCCGTATGGCACGTGACTACAGTTCTGATTATAGTGGAACATGGCAAACTGACATGATTTTGTCAATGTGGTAGACCGGTCAGGAGAAAAGAGTACTGAAAATAGTTATTTGAATGATCTAAAGACAGTGTTTGGATTTACAGTATACAGCTCTTGTCTGTGTCTTTACAGTTATTTGGCTGAATATTTTATCCAAAGCAAGTTATTGTTCATTAGACTAAGACTATGATTAGATTTAGACTGGGACAAACAACTGCCTCGTTTTGGGGAGTACTACTGGGGCCCCATTTAAGATCTGAGCCCATAACATGAACACTAATATGCCTCCTGAAACGTCTTGAGCAAGCTAGTTTCAGCAGTTTTGCTCTTGTACAGTTACAGCCATATATGTGCATTTGTAGAGACTCGATTTGTTAGGGCTTTGATGCTGAGGGTTAGTGAACTCTGAGAGGTGTGTTGCTGACCCCACAGGTTCGTCGCTGGGGTTATCAGCAGGGAGCGGATTCCAACTTTCGAGAGAATGCTGTGGAGGGTGTGTCGTGGGAACGTCTTCCTGCGTCAGGCAGAGATTGAAGACCCTCTGGAAGACCCAACCACAGTCAGTATCACTTTATTAAGCCTGCCTATGAGCTGGAACTGGTAGTGATT
This sequence comes from Conger conger, assembly GCF_963514075.1. Classification (NCBI taxonomy): domain Eukaryota; kingdom Metazoa; phylum Chordata; class Actinopteri; order Anguilliformes; family Congridae; genus Conger; species Conger conger. The sequence continues at coordinate 45,255,163 of NC_083761.1, read as the reverse complement.
GAGGTTTATGAGTGTACCGAGAGAATGTATTTCTGATTAATCCTTTAGCTCAGAAATATGGAATTGCATTTTATATCTAGTTTACTGTAGCTTCAGTTTCTTTACTTTATCTTTTTATCTTAGCTGGACACTCATTTTTTGCCACTTATTTGCTATATATTGGTTTTTATAACAAAGAAAGAAATTGCAGTCTTTGTCATCGAAACCATTACATTTTTTGTAATCATTTTTGTAAATCTGTAGTGCCAACACAACACAGGTTTAATTGCACCAATGCTGTGTTTTATGAATCTTGATAAGAGGTGATGTTGTGTATAGCAAGTTATGTTACTTCCTACATGGTTCAAGATAATGTATTTTTGTGATAACCTACATAACCTACACCTTCTATACAATGGCAAGAAAAGTATGTGACCTCTTCGGAATTTCCTGGTTTTCTGCATTAATTGTTTTTTCTGCAAGTATAGACAAACCCAATGTACTGAAGCTAATACTGATAATAGCAAGCTGTCCAGGCCCTGAGGCAGCAAAGCTGCCACAAAGCATGATGCTCCCTCAACTGTACTTCACTGTTGGGATGATGTTTTTGATGATGTTGGTTTGTGGTGCCTTTTTTACACCATACGCAGTGCTGCATGTTCTTCTCGAACAATTCAACCTTATTTTCATCAGTCCACAAACATTTTCCCCAGCAGCGTTGTGGAGTGTCAATGTGCTCTTTGGCAAACTTCAGGGATTTTTGGAGAGCAGTGACTTCCTCTGTGGCGTCCTGCCATGGACACCATGTCTGTTCAATATTTTGCGGATGGTATGAACAGAGATGTTAACTAGTTCCAATGATTCCTTCATGATTCCTCCTACTCTTGGGTTCTTTTTTACCTCACTGAGCATTCTGCATTGTGCCGTTTGGAAGAGTAGCCAGAGTACTAAATCGTCTCCATTTATGGACATTTATTTTTCTTTGTGATTACTTTGTAACCCTTTCCAGCCTTATGCATATCAACAATTCTTGATTGTAGATCGGAGATCTCTTTTTTGCAATGTATGGTTTTCACATCAGAGATGCTTCTTGTGAATAGCAAACTCAAAATGTTGAGTGTTTTTTTGAGTGAAAGTAGTGCTAACCTTGTTTCATTGATTGGACTTCACATACTTTTCCAACCTGTGAATGTTTGAATGATGTATTGAATATGGAAAAGAACAATACATTGTGTTTGTTCATTATTGTAACTTGTAAATAGTAAATGCAGGTCATGCTAAAGGTTTCGCTAACTTTTTCTTGCCACTGTAAGTTCATTGGGTCATAGTGCATTTTATTTTAGACCGAAAGATCTTGTTTTTTTTTCCCTGCAGGGGGACCAAGTTCACAAGTCCGTCTTCATCATCTTCTTCCAAGGTGACCAGTTGAAAAACAGGGTTAAGAAGATATGTGAGGGGTAAGGACCAGTGTTCACCCTCTGTTAATCTATATGTTTTCTGGCACTTGTAGAAAAGCAGGTCAATTTAGATGATATTTATTTAGGACCTTTGATTGGGTGGTGCTGTGCAAAGCAAACCTGGTCCAATTTGGAGAACATAACCTGTGAATGTTCTTTTTTCGTGGCTTGTTCTCATACTCAATTACCCTTTTCCCTTTTTACCCTTTTCCATTGAATCTTTAAAATTACATTTTACTGTGCAGATTTTATTTTCTGATTGGTCTTAGAACAATGAACATGTAATGTATTGCATTTCAGTTGTTGCAACCATGACATTTATACAGATTCGTGTTTTGAAATGACCCTTGCAATGACATGCATATTGGACCATATATGTATTATATTTTTTGAGTCTGAAATTCTTAGTTTTGTATGACATACCAGACAAGGATTAAACTCTTGACTGGACAAAGTTTAGCTTTGCAAAATAGATCCACACAAATGTACTGCTTTGCAGCTTTAGGGCATCCAATGGCAGACTCAGCAGTATGTCAGCCCATTTCTGCAAAGCGGATTAAGCCCTGGCCACTGACTGAGCAGCTGGTGTGTGGGAGGGCAGTGTTTTCACGCTGTCCTTCTGTCATTACATCACAGATCCTCACTCCCGATCACCTCTTGTTTCTTAGATTCCGTGCTTCTCTGTACCCCTGTCCTGAGACACCTCAGGAGAGGAAAGAGATGGCAGCGGGGGTCAACACGCGCATCGATGACCTCCAAATGGTATGCACCTGACTGTCTTTTCATACCACAAAATAAATGCCAGAGGTTTCTCATATTTGAAAACTTTATTATTAATATACAGATTAGCAGTGCATTGTTATCACTCATTGCATATACACAGCATATCAGTACTAAGATGGGGCAATCAGGAGCGCTTGAGGCAGAAACTGAGTTAGAGGGAACCTCGATTGGTCTGGTTGATTTAAGAGTGTCAGCATCTTCATTGTTTTTTTTTTTTGTTTTTTTTTGTTTGAGAAAGACATCATAGACAGTTGAAACATTAGTATTTTCCCCTGTTCATTGAACTTTTTTTTTTTTTTTTTCTTTGAGCTCTGTGTGCTCCAGCAATCCTTATTTCTTATTTCAGAATAAGATAAAATAAAATTTTTCAATTGTCCGGGTGAGGAGTCTCTCACTGAAGCTTGGTGTCCTTGTTTTCTCAGTTTCCCTGTGGCAGAGTGGAGAGTGATAGGGTTGCTGTGGGTTTCATTTTAGATAATCCTAGAAGGCACAATCATCTCCACTGCTGCTGGGGCCTAAGCATTCAGTTTTGAAATCTGAAGCCGATTGGCTGACTGGTCCTTTTCAGAGCACATAAAACACATACTGCATTAAGCTTTGCACCGTTTGAAAGTTTTATGAGGCACCAAGCCTCTGGGTATGTGAGAATGAAACCCAAAGAAAGCAGTTGGCTAGATGTGTGTCATACAGCTAGCAATTAGCCTCATGCCAGTCACTTGGTTTGTCCAGCCAGACATCTCAAAATTTTCATTTAAGCAATTTCACAAAAAGATTGGGGATTTTGTCATTTGGAAAGGTAGAAAAACCTTTGAAAAAGTACATTATTTCCATTTTAAGAACTGTTCGTCACTCCTCCTCCATCTGGGGGGTATGCTCATTCCCTGGCTACTCCCTGCTTAATGGCCATGATATGATTAGATACAATCTTTATAAATCTTACAATTAATAATTTAATTACATGATGGGGAGCTTATTACCTAATTATTACCTTTGGATTACCTCCAAATCTACAGAGGCTACCAAGATCCTCAGTGGAATACATTCAGAGACGTCAAAAGAATACATTGCCCAACTTAAGTGACACATTATCAACCTGAAATTAGTAGGAATCAAACAATTATTTGAAGGAGTTCCAAAAGGAGTTCCAAAATTAGCTCAATATGCCAAATTAGCAGAATGTGAACACAATAAGAGTCAGAGTAGGGTGTTTTCATAGTGTATCTACATGGAGATTAGTGTAATGAAGCACAATCCAATTATTTGTAGTCTTTTTAAAGTTGGATCTCTTCGGTTTCTGTGGGCCTTTAAAACATTGTATTCTTTCTGTGTGTGATTATACTTGAAATATGTATAGTATGTGTGAAGTCCCCCACACACTGTTTGTAATGAATAAAAGAGGAGGGATATCTGAGTACCGAGTTTGTTTTTGGCACCTGTCGCTGGCCATGAGTTCAATAAGCTGTTATTCTGCCAGCCAGGGTTAGGCACTCACTGAAGAGTAGTGTGGGACCGTGGATAACACTATCTACCCTCTGCATCTGGGCCAAATTGCACCAGGGAGGCTGGCAGTCCTGGCCACTGACTCAGGGGCTATTGTTAACACTCCACTGCCACAGGGATGAAGGCCTTATCCTTGTATTGTGTTGAAGTCTATTTCAAATTAATTCCCAAATCCCTACCACTGATGTAGTCCAGGAACCACAAATACACTGCATACAGTGCTAATGACTTACTGAATGTCAGATAATGCATAATATTAGATTGAAAGGCTTGTGAATATAAATAAAGCGATATCTCTAAACACTGTTGTGGTTAACAACAGAGAGCTGAGATGGGCCTGTATGCTTGCATTTGTCTTTTCCTGGATCATAATCATGGCTCATAAAATCACTTCCTTATTAGGGTAGGAAAAAAGAGACCGTATTTCATTCCTCTCTTCACCCCAAAAGGGGGTCGACTCGACCCAGTGGGGCTACCTCTGCCTTCCCACGCACCCCCACGCCAGCAAAGTAACCACATTCAACCGCTTCTGCCCCACGGGTAGCCCTGCTCGACCGACCGGGGTAGTGCTCACTAGGCCAGCTGCATTTCTTCCAATGCACCAGGCCCCAACCGGGGGTGTCGGATATCGAATGCCTGACTCTTCAGACCACCCCCTTGTGACTGTCGATGACGAGTGGTTTCATCACCCGCTTGGGCGCAGCTACGCTCACGTGTGTGTGGGTTGTTGTGGCTGATGATATGGATGGCTGTGTGAGTGGGTGAGCCTGTTGGTGTCACTGTGGCATCTCATGCTCTCAGAATATACTGTACAGTAGACCCTCACTGAGTTGGCACCCTTATGTTGTACTGCACGGACATAACCCTCTGTAGCCTTCCTGAGGGGACTGAAGCATGTCAAACTTTTCTTTTGTCAAGCTAGATTTAGTCTAGTAAATCCCTCTAATTGAACTAAATCCAGCAACACTCAAGCCAGGAGATAAAGATCAAATATTGTTGAACTGTTGCTGGGATACCTGATGTTAATATGTAGACCATGGCCAAATATGAAGCATGGCTAACAATAGATGTAGCATGTGATGGTCTTGAAGTGTCATCCTATTGGCCTACTGCCACTTTCCTTTTGCCCAAGTCCTCATTTGCCCTGACCATGTCTCTGTGTATTTGTAGGTGCTAAACCAGACAGAGGATCACCGTCAAAGGGTCCTCCAGGCTGCGGCCAAGACGGTGAGAGTGTGGTTCATCAAGGTCAGGAAGATGAAGGCTATCTACCACACCCTCAACCTCTGCAACATTGATGTCACCCAGAAGTGTTTGATCGCCGAAGTGTGGTGTCCAGTCTCTGACCTAGACTCCATCCAGTTTGCCCTACGGAGAGGCACTGTGAGTTCACCAGCCCTCTTAATTGATCTGTCGGTCTAATAATGATGAATAATAATGTATTACCATGTCTCATATAGCCTTGTAATGGACTTTCAAATTTCTCTTTGTTAATTAGTCATTTTTTCAACCAATCATTGTCAACCTCTCTGTGGAGAGCAGTGTTTTCAATGTTTCCAGACTGAGGGCCATGTCATTACACCCAATTCCAGTGCTTTACCAAAACAAGTCAGACTACAGGCCAGTCCTTTCTGATATAATCCTCTTACACACAAGCAGTACAGCATTAACACGTCTACACGTCTAGCCCTTGGCCAAGCACAACAGAGTGACTGCCAAGTCTGTTGAACGCCATTGTAGGACTGTTGTGCCAGCCTGATGCCATTTCCTGTTTTTATTATGAGTATTAGTCACTTAAGGGGTGTATTGCCAAATTTCCTAAAAAATACAGAACTCAGATGGGGACACCTTGTGGCACAGTCCAAAGAGCAGTTTACTCTGAGCCCTTGTTCACATCCGCCCCATGGAACTTTCTGTTGCTTGGTCTCATCTGTAACTGTAAATCTTTCTGCTGTCCTTCCGTCTGAGGTGGAAAACAGAGGAGGGCAGGTTGTCCTCTCTGCTTTAAATGAAAATGAAGGGGAAATGAAAATACAATGAAAATGTTTTACACACAAGTTAAAAACATACAGCGTTGTTCAATAAGGGGAACAGAAATGCATGGAAAGAGTGTGTTTGAACGTTAAGCATTTATACCATACTGAAGTCACCTGTATTGAAGTCAAACTGATTCAATTGATTCAATTTCCACTTCTTGACGTCAATTTCCACCATACTGGATTTTCCGAACAAATGTCAAAGATTTTCACAGGCCACAAATTTTGTCCAGTCTTCATCAAATTTTGCACAGATGATATTCAGACCAAGCCTCTCTTATCAGATGGATTTTTGATTTTTGAAAGTGTTCATCTGTTACAGCCAATCGAATTCAGAGGTGAAGTTGTGAAACGGGAAGTCCGGTCATGACTCAGCAACACTTGATGTATCAAAACCAAACTCGGTACATGGACTCGGGACCCAATTCTGAGAAAGCACCAAAACAATTCTGTCATTCGACCACTGGGGGGCACTACAATAAGCAAACAATGTGTTTTGGCTAATAACTGGTGATGTGTTTGCTTAAAAAAAAACTTGTGTCTGGTGATAGCATAAGAGGTCCCAAGGCCGAGACATGGCAAAAAATTTGGCACAGATGATCTTCAGACCAAGCCTCATAAAAGATATCAGGCAAATGTAACAGCTGCATGGCTGCTAGGCCCTATGGGAGCAGAGACTGAGAGGAACATTTTGACTCATTTACTCTGAGGGAGGGACTTTTCCCTCTTCTGACCCCCTGGCCTGTTTGGACAACACTAGGGCTGAGGACGGGGCACCCTTTACCATGCTTGTCAAAATCTAATCCATGGGTCAGATATCTGGTGCTACTACCCTCCAAGAGCCCTCTTCCAGAAAGGATGGAAGTGTTCACACAATTTTATTTTTGCATGAACAATCCCATCCCTTCACTAAAAATTAGTATTATTACTTAATAATTCCAGGTGCAATGCGTCATCCAAAACGTCCTTAGATACCAAAAGGTAAACCTTCTCAGCTAGCTATTGTCATATTTATTTCTGTGTATCTCTGTATTGTAGCCAGGATGGTTCACAGCCTATTCCATCCACCTCTAATTTAATTAGTAAACAATAAAAAATGCAGATTTACAGTAATAATTCATGAAGTGAATGATAGCGATGTAGATTTTACAGTATCTGACACATACTCTTGCGTACCTATACTTTTGCAGTCTGAGGCTGTCACAGCTGATTGGCTTGGTTTGATGTTAAATCTACCTTCAATCCAATGGAATGCTCAGAGTTAACATAAAATATGAGCCATTTGAAAGCACACTGGACTCCCCCTGTTTGTTGTAGGACTTTATGGGTCTCTGGGAATAATTACACAGGCTGTGGGTTCATAGAGCTCTGGGAGAATTGGAATGACTAAGTGTTGAATTTGGAGCTTTCATAGCATTTGAGTCTTACCTTTACATAATTATAGTCAATATTTTCATATTTAGACTTAGTGTGCCCTGCCGTTTTCAGTGGCACACCCACAGCTGTCCTAACAGTCATGCGCAGCTGTAGCACATTCCATGTTTGTGAGCTTACCCAACAAAGTTGCGGCTTCTGGGAGTTGTGTGTTACTGTACCTTATATTAATAGAACCGGGAACTTCCTTGAGCAACTCCTGAAGGACCGAACCTGTCTGACTATCTTTTCATCTACATCATTAAACCCTTCCCCTCCATCAGAGGTGGAGCAGTAAAGACACCCCAAACTCCATGGCTGCTGACAGGGCGTGTGCCTTTTGTGGATGAAGGAGCATTCACACCCACACAGAGGCTGTGATATAGTGGCACACAGGGAGCGCTGGTCTCTGTGGTGGAATGCCTCCAGGTTAAGGGTCAGAATGGGAGAGGGTCCTCGGAATCTTAACCCAAACTTTAACATAGATGCGAGAAATTTGCAGCCCACTCCACATCTCTCTCACAGTCACATAATATGCTGCATTTTAGGGCCGAGTATAGCAAAGATATAAAAAGTAGTATTCACAAAGGCTTGGGAAGCAATGCTGTTTCGATGAGCATAATTAAGCAACGGCTGTGCAGCGCTGAGATTCCTTCCTAACATTTTGTATCATTAGGTTTGGACATAGTCCCAGGAATTTAGGAGTAATCGAGTATAGATTAACCAGAAGAGGATTGATAGAATGAAACAAGTGAGACTGAGAAGGGTGTGCCTGTTTTGAGAATCTCCTACTGCTGTTGATAGTGTGATGTGCAAAATATGAACACCTGTGTCTCCCACTTGTGAATATGCTCCGCTTGGCATGTCCACTTATGGAACATTCTTCCTCTTTATTAACTTCCTGTTGTCCACATTGCTGGATGCTGAACAGTTATTGTCAGGAAGTTTTTAATGAATTGTTATTCAAACCAGACTGTGACAGTAGAAGCATAAAAGAAGGAGAATGGATTTTTCGGTGCTTGTTGTGTGGTTTGTAAGGGTTCCGTGTGTTTTTCATTTTTAAAGCAGAGTGGGATATACCTCCCTCCTTTTGAATTTAATTTCTTTATTTAGACAGGTAGAATGCAGAGTAGGTAGCAGAATGATAAATGATTGTAAATTGTATGCTGTTCTGTTGTGGTCATGTGGTGAATCCGTTCTCTGTGTCGGCAGGAGAGAAGTGGTTCAACAGTGCCCTCAATTCTCAACAGGATGCAAACCAAGCAGACCCCACCCACATACAATAAGACCAACAAGTTCACTTCTGGCTTCCAGAACATTGTGGATGCTTATGGGATTGGGACCTACCGGGAGATCAACCCAGGTCACACATTTTGCTTGCCTATTAGCACACCTATCACTTCACCTCCATGTACTTGGCAAGGTTGTACTTTGTATAACCGTTTTTAATTAAAACTTCAAATTAAATTGTTGTGCTTGTGACATTGTCAGATTTTTCTGCACTGTGTACTGCAAGTGCAATTGTATTGAATGCCATTATTATTATTATTATTATTATTATTATTATTATTAGTCTCCCTTACCATGATGGTCATGAAACAAATCTAGTTTTACAAGTTAGACTTTCAGGTGAATGCAGGCATTAATGTCATTCCATCTACAAATGAAGTAAATGGCCATTTCCAACAGACCACTTGCCTTCCAGCAGAAGGCCTAAAATGATCTGTTATTAATACAGGGATCTACTTATTTCTCTATTCATAACAGCTGTAATGCATTCCTTCCTATAGCCCCCTACACCATCATCACCTTCCCTTTCCTGTTTGCGGTCATGTTCGGGGACATGGGCCATGGGGTGCTAATGTTCTGTGCCGCTCTCTACCTGGTCCTGAGGGAGAGCCGGCTCCTCTCCCAAAAGAGTGACAATGAGGTTGGTAGAAACCCCGTTAAGATGTTATTTGAGTGTTACGCATGAAATACTGATGTTGCTTTTCCTCTCATTGTACCTTACATTACACCAAATATCTGAGGAGAGAATAAAAGGGCAAGATTTAGAGTCAGCCATACTGTTTTGCCTGGAACTTTGCATGCCTGGAAAGCTTCACAGAGTCAAAGTATGACTTGACAGTTTAAGTAAATCTTGTGCAAGAACAAAACCTTTCACATTGTGAGCTATTGAACTGGGAACGGAGAACATAGTGTCCTTCAAATGTAATGATTCTTTGCTCTCTTACCTTTGGTTTGTAAATCCGGACTGGTTTTCTGAGGGGCTTGACACCACCATCTGTTCCCTGTGTAGATGTTTAACATGATCTTTGCTGGACGTTACATCATCCTGCTTATGGGAATTTTCTCTGTCTACACTGGTATCATCTACAATGACTGCTTCTCCAAATCACTCAACATGTTTGGCTCTGGTTGGAGTGTAAGACCCATGTTTGGGCCAAAGGGTGCAAACTGGACGTAAGTGGATGCCTACTAGCTTCTGGTTGAATGCTTTTAAATATGCTTTCATCACTATGGTAACTGATTGTCATAAGTATGGAAGTGACCACCAATGTGATTCAATTATCTGTCTTCAGGTTTGACACGCTTGGTACTAATACAGTTTTACAGTTGGATCCAGCAATACCAGGAGTCTTCAATGGGCCCTATCCTTTAGGGATTGACCCGGTAAGTGTTCAGTTTGTGGGTATTGCAATATGACAACAATCTGCTCCTCTTGAAAGCTTCAGAAAGCATTCAGTCCCCTTCACCTTTTGCACACTTTATTTAAAAATTGCCATTTTTGCCCATCAATCTACACTCAATAACCAATAATGACAAAGTGAAAATATGTTTTTAGAATTTTTTGCAAATGTATTAAAAAATCAAAAACTGAAATATCTGTTAGTGAATACTTTCTGAATCAACTGTATAACAGACAAGATAATGTTTTTAATTTAACCTATTTTGTGCTGCAGATCTGGAACATTGCCACTAACAAGCTGACCTTCCTCAATTCCTTCAAGATGAAGATGTCTATCATCCTGGGTGTTATCCACATGCTGTTTGGTGTCAGCCTCAGCTTGTTCAATCACCTGTAGGTACCAGGCAGGTCCTGTGTTAATTCGTAATTGGAAAATTTGGTTGGTTCAGACAAGCTGGTGATTGACAGCAAAGTGTAGCTCCACCTAGTTGGCCATACCTCATTTTCCTATCACTAGTAGTTTGTCTATCCTCCTTCTCATGACATCAGTTGACCTTATACCTGCAGTAGAACTGAGCTACCATGGTTGGTTTTCCCCAGGTACTTCAAGAAGCCCTTGAACATCTTTCTGGGCTTCATCCCTGAGATTGTCTTCATGAGCTCCCTTTTTGGCTACCTGATCCTGCTCATCTTCTACAAGTGGGGAGCGTACGACGCTCTCACCTCTAAGGATGCGCCCAGTCTGCTCATCGCCTTCATCAATATGTGCCTCTTCAACTACAGCGACCCCACTAACAAGCCCCTCTACAGAGGACAGGTGACGGCCACACCTGACCCTCTGCCCAGTGGCACCAGATGTGCGGGGAAAGCTACTTTTAGCCTCCTCTGTGTGCCTGCTATCTAACCTCTCTCTGTTTGACTCTATAGATGGGGATCCAGTCTTTGTTGGTGGTGATTGCCCTTGCATGTGTTCCCTGTATGCTGATAGTGAAAACAATGGTGCTTCGGCGTCAGTACCTTTGGAGGAAGCACCTGGTATGTCCATCTGCACTGTATACATGCCCATGACTTCTCTGACCTCTGTAGGACTCCTCAAAAAATTAAACTTGCACCTGGATTTGTCTCTTAAAATGAAGCACTTAATGCATACCTTGGGTTAGCTGAAAACTATTTTTATCATGAGCTTTGAAGAAAACACTCGACATTTTGCTTGAATTGAATAACAGATGTGTGAGCAGATTTAATTCATACCATAAACAGAGGGTTTGCCTCTGCCTGACCAATGCATCTGTCAAGCCTTCAAGTATAAATTATGACTGTTTGGCATGTGCTTCAAGTACCCAGTCAAATAAACCCAAGGCGTGCTTTAAGCCAAAAAAGTCTTGTGGATTTTGCATCTAGTCACAGAAGATAGAAGAAAGGCCTGCTGAGAATCTAGAAAATTTAGAGCAGACAGGCGTGTCTTCATCATGCACCGGACTCACTCAACAGGGCACTCAGAAATTTGGTGGGATCCGGGTTGGTAACGGGCCCACAGAAGATGAAGCAGAGATAATCCAGCATGACCAGCTCTCTCAGCATTCCGAGGACGAGAATGAGGTGAGTGCCTGGCTACGCGGAACCACGCCCTTTTGAAACATAACCTTGCATGAACCCCTATTTGACCGGCTTTCAACCTGCATCTAATCTGCCCAAATTGTGCATGAGAAATTTAACCTCATCCCTTTTAAAATTCCTGGAACCATGCTAACATCTTTAAGTTTACAGCAACATTATGTATTCCATCTATACCTTTATCCATGGTGTGCTTCTGTATCACTCTTAATTAAAGGATTACCACTTGAGTTGAATATGGCTTGCTGTTGCTGTTGTAGGTGGTAATTACAGCCCAGCTGCTGGTTTGGGCCCAACGTACACTGTAAATGAAAATGCAGCAGGCCATGATATCAACTTGAATGGATCCACCTTGAATTGTAAAATTGTCATCATTCATTTGTCACATAGCCATGGTTTGGATCGAATGTACATAGATCTTCAGAAATATTTGCATATGAGAGAGATGTAGCAGAGACAGAGGGGGGTGAATGGAAATAGACAGACAATTCTTTATCCATTTCACAGTGATTATAAACAGATACAATGAAGCCAGTCCAAAGGTTATATCCAAGCTGGTATGCTGCAACTCAGGGCAAAGGTGAGCACCCAGAGCTCAAAATGCCTTTGTGAGGAAGATGCATACACAGACGGAACAGAGTTTTATAGTTCTTTTCAGTGGACTGTTCCGTTTATTTTTCTACAGCCAGTGCCTAGTTTCTGAAGTATATGAAACAATGTGGCTTGTACTCCGCCAGCCAGACTTCAAACCAGTGTCTTTGTTTTTCTTTAATTCCACTTTTTTTCTGACATTCTCAAACAGGAAACACTACAATGGAGCTTGTGGTGTTTAAATTCAGATCTATTGGTTTAAGGGAGGATTTCATTATGCTTTATATATCGGCTTATATAAAGCCTTTCAAACAGTCTCCAGTTATATAAAGTTTAATATGAATTTTATCTCAGTATTGCATTATTGATACAAAACCTCCTTGCTGTTATACATGTACTGTCCTTCCCTTTATAGATGCATAGACAGACCGACTTGATTATTCCCCAAATGCTGTCAACAACAGCAGATATCCATAGACAGCATTGACACAGACATGGAACTGCAAGCACATGCCTCACCTGCAATGATGCTAATACATGGTGGATTGGCTGCAGTGCACAAGCCAAAATACTTAATAGTAGATAGATTAAACAGTTCAGCATTATACACTCACTGAGCACTTTATTACACCTGTACACCTACTTATTCATGGGATCGAATAACTGAATCCAATAGAACACCTTTGGGATGTGGTAGAACGGGACATTCGCAGCGTGAATGTGTAGCTGACAAATCTGCAGAAAATGCGTGATGCAATCATGTCAACACGGAACAGGATCTCAACGCAACGTTTTCAACATCTTGTGGAATCCATGCCACAAAGAATTGAGGCTGTTTTGAGAGCAAAGGGAGGCCCTATCCAATATTGGATTTATGTTCTTAATAAAGTGCTCAGTGAGTGTATATAGACCAGACACTTACCTCATTATGTAATTTAGATTGATATTCTATTTATGTCTATTGTAGGTGGGAATTGGGGACCAAGTTTGTTCAAAAAGCAGTATAGCACAACACATACAGTAACACCATTAGCCTACACATGATAACAAGGATGTTTTGTGTTCATTTTAGAGTTATAGTCTCAGTTGCTGAAAGGCTTCCCCATTGCTTTAAATTAGTGTATGATTTCTGGAAAATATCTCACTTGAGCCTAGGTGGAGCAGAGTGCTACAGGTAAAATGTACGCAGTGAACTGAATTACCTGCTAGAGCACAGTCAGCTTAACCATCAGGGTCTGATCTCCTCAGTGGTTCACTGAGCAGACCACCTTTTGTTCTCTCTTCACCTGACTGGACTGAGTTATTGCCATGCATGTATTTAATCCTTTAGGGACGCTTCATGCATCTGACTGTGCCACTCACCATGTGTGAGGGTGCAGTCCATGCACAATAAGGACTGTTCTGGGCAGCTGGTCTCAGGCCACGGGTCCTGCACTGTGTCACTGCCTTCTCTCACCATCGCCTTGTGCGGATGATGGCTGTGACAATGGTGCTTATGTTCACTTCCTAAATTCTTCCTTTGAAAGATATCCTCGAAAAGCAGTATATGCTGATTGGGATGGAATGGAGAAGTGAATAACTTAGTGTCCTACCTTAACAGTGACAGACTAATTGTATTCAGCTCCCTGTTGGAGTCTAAGGTTTGATCTTTGGACTCCAGTATGGCTTGTCAGATGCTGGGCTGTCCACACGCACCATGGTGAATTTCCACAGTCTGGCCAGCCAGGTTGAGCCAAAACTTTGTGCAAGTGTGTGCCTAAAGCCTCATACTAAAGGCATGGTCTGTTTTCCTCTATTGTGTGTGGAGGGACGGGGGGTGGCTCTGAGGTACCATTGTCACTCTAAATTACCTCCCCTCCAAATGACACCTTAGTTTTGAAAGATAAATGCTAACTCATTTACTCTGATGAGCCATTCACAATAACTTTGTCCATGACTATGACCATGCCTTTTACCTTGACTAGCTTGATGAGGACCAAAGTATTCTGAAGGGCTAAAAGAGCATGAATAAAATTGGCTGACAATCAGGAAGCACTTGCACACAAGGCTGTAGGAATGGAGCTAAGAAACAGGGCTTTAAGTTAAATGGCTGCAAACTGCATTGAATGAAGTTATTATGGTATGTATCAATGTCAACTTCTATCAGTGTAAACATTCCCATCTATTCCTATGTGGGGATTGAATGAGTGGTTATTTATTGCCAGACTCTAAGCTATTGGGTCAGGGTCCTTGATGACATCAAGAAATCCCTGACCTAATGGCCAATAAAGGTTTCAGCATGGGTTATGTTGCTGCATGGTAGTGCAGTGGATAACACTATTCAACCTCCAGGGTTTGAATCCCGACTGTGGGGCCTCTGTGTGGAATTTGCATCTTTCTGTTTTTCTTCTCTTAAACCCTCCACTGACCTTATCCCTCTCCCAGTCTCCCTCCTTCTCTAATACAGAGTTGAGGAGGGATGTGGGGTGGTGAGGCAGTCCAGACCACACCCATACAATCCTGTTTTCAATGCAGAATTTATGTCTGACTTGAAATGTGTGTTATACTTATTTACATTACTTTGAACAGATATTTGGTGGATGTGTAGTGGATATATCCCTCTGTGATAATTTATGGTTATTTGAAAAATTTCCAGCCACTTTACAGTCACTTTAATTCTGCTCCAGCAAGAACTGCCCACTGAATGGAAAATGTGTGCAGCCCAGCATGCAAACCCAAAATTGGCGCAGCTTGCCAGGAACGGTTCTTGAATCTAGAACAAAGCTCGCTGCTCCGAGCACAACAAACCATTTTGCATCAGTTCCCTGTTTTTTAACTGGTTATGAGCATTGCTTTGTGGACACTGCAACTAAACCTAACCTGTGATTATTTTCAAGCCCGCTGAGGAGGAAGTGGTAAGATACAACTGCATGTTCCCTGCATCTTGCTTGTCCATCCATCTGTTCCCCATGCCGTTGTCTGTCCCCATCGCCCGTGTATCCATGTACCTCACCTGATTCCGCCTTCACAATTGTTCTGGCTGTGGCTGGGATCTCTGCGCTGCTGGGTCTCTGAGTCTTGTGTGGCAAGGCATCTCCGTGCAGCAGTGGTGATTGCCTCGGCCCTTGGTCTTGTAAGTCAGAAATTCTGAATGAGGGGTAGACTCTGCCTTCATATTGGATGGCTGGGCTTTGTGTGGTAATCCAAATGACAATCAACTGAGATCGGCCCCTTTAATAAATTCTAATATCTGAGATCCCTGTGCTCACGCTTTGTACTTTCATCCAGCTCACAGTAAGTCATCACAAATGTGAAATACCATTTCCACCACTCACCATCTGCATTTCAACTTCTTCAGTTACAGTCATGTGTTGAAGCTGTAGCTTGGCAAATAGGCTGAGGGGGTTTTCCTGGTTTCAGAAGAACGTGTTCTGAACTTAACTGAAGCATCATGGACCATGACTATTCATTGTTCTGTTTCCACCAATGAGTGTTCTTGCTGGTTTGTCTGATAAGTTATTAAGCTGTCTGCATTGGCGTTTGAAGGCGCTGGATGGAAAGTAGATGCTTGATCCAATCCAAACAAAATTTAAAAGCATGACCACAAGCATGACCGCTTTCCTTTATTATTGTCAATGTCCATGGGAACCACCCTTCTCGTACACGACTGTCTGCACATGAAGGCCCAGTTAGGTAGAAATGCCCCAGAAATACATTGAGTGCATATGCATGTGCAGGTCTTTCACAAGCTACAATCAGGGTTGACCTCGATAAAATATGGCCTTGAGGGCCTAAGATATAATTCTTTAAATGTTTTGGATGTTAAATAAACAGAGTGGATACTGTAACGACAGGCCTTCTGATTTCATTCACAATGGAATGCACTTTTTTGTAACTCGTTCAAACATTTTTTGGAGCTCAGATATTAAACCCAAACGAGATATGAAAGTTAGAAAATTTGTCCGATGTTTAAAATGTAAGGTTGAATGAGGAAACCTGTTTGAAAATGTTGGCAGGTCATTGATATGATCTCATAATGATAAATAACATTGCTTTTGCACAGTATATGATGAATTTTGTTGGAAAAAGTTAATTACACAGACAAACTAGGACATTTTAAACTGTTCACAATAGTGGCACTTCAATTTCAACTTCTCTAAACCTTTACAGGGAATTTTGTGTATTAGCAAACTGTGGTTTCTTACCCTTTTCTCCTCTTCCATCAGTTTAACTTTGGAGATGTAGCAGTCCACCAGGCTATCCATACCATAGAGTACTGCCTGGGCTGTATCTCCAATACCGCCTCCTACCTGCGGCTGTGGGCGCTGAGCCTAGCCCATGCACGTGAGTGTTTCCACCTACCTTTGGACTCTCTGGAGAGGGACATTTATTCATGAGTCTAATTTCCACTAAAAACCTGGAACCTTGTTACTTCTAGCAGGTTTTAGGCTGATTTGAGTAGGTTGGTAAGTGAGTTTAAGGATGCATCACCAAGGGCTTTTTATGATTTGAATGACCATCACTAATTGGAGCACCACTGGCGCCAACACAAGATAATGATTCATCAGAACTGTCCAATGGTTTTTTTGCAAAGTACAGTATATCCCCAGGCAGTTGAGTGGACCTATTTCGCATCAGAATGTCAGCCTGGTCAGGCTCATAATTAAGCTGTGAGATTATAAGCCTTACGGGTGAAGCTACCCACTGCATGTCAGCTCTCTAGCTGAGATCCCAGGTCCCAGGCCTCTCCAGTTGGCCTCTCCTGTCCCTCCTTGGCATGTCTGGCTTTGGAAGAGTACTGTTATGTCAGTTGAACATGGTTGCCTATCACTAGTTGCGCAACATAAAGAGTTTAGTGACATAAATTGCTGTTACAGTAATATCCACAGGTAACTGAACTCTGAATGACCTGATGACCTTTCTCCTGCCTTTCGCGTGGCACAGAGCTGTCGGAGGTCCTGTGGACCATGGTGATGCACATTGGCCTGTCGTCAAGGAGCTACGGCGGGTTCTTTGGCCTGTCCATCATCTTCGGGGCCTTTGCCACTCTCACCGTGTGCATCCTGCTGATCATGGAGGGCCTGTCAGCCTTTCTGCATGCGCTCCGTCTGCACTGGTGAGTTTGAGTGTAGGTGGAGGATAAGATAAATATCCTTATATAGTAGCTATGGTGGAAATATTTGCTTAGGTTCTATAGCTGCAGGCTTATGGACAACCATTTACCCATATTTTGTCTTCCTTGATCCTGTCAGCATATAGTTATGAATAGTAATCATTCGAGGTGGTTCACAATCCATTTTAAGAAGGAATTGTCTTTGCACTGGGTGTTTAATAGTTAAATGGAACCTGAAAAGTAACTATCAAAAGAGCTCAGGGGAAATCAATGAGGATGCCAGTGTTGTAAAAACTTGATTTGTAAAAAAAGTCCACTGGAGAGAAAGCTGCCTGTATTATACCTTTTTAGCAGGGGCCATCGGAATGCGGGGCTCCAAAGAGCAAGGTTTATTTTCTTTGACCTCCTTTGTATGCTAAGCTATTAAGAACTAATGGCGACCTTACCTCATGGTTGTGAAATTAACTTCAGAAAGCATGTTTATATTGGAACATGATGGAGGCAAAAATGCTTGTTTTTTTTTTCATGTTTGTTCAAATACCACTGTTTCCTAAAGCATTCCTTCGTATCAGTCTTGGGTTTTTGAGATAATTTAGAACATAGATCACTTGTAACAATGAATGCCTATAAAATCGATGCATGGGTGTTTTACCTCAGTTATTACTATAGATCAACCAGATGGGTGGGTGCCTCTGTATTATTAAAAATTAAAAGTACTTTGTCTCTTAGGTTAAATCCATAACATTACAAATGTTCTTCACATTCTATACATTTCCTTACAAATATAGTATAGTTACAATATAGTTACAGGAAATACGTGAAATAAACTTGATGTGCTTAAGTTTTCTTTTTTTAAATGCACTGCTTTTGTGAAAGAGCTGTTATAAGCTAATACAGCACTAGAAACTCCTGTTACTATCCAAAAGCCTCCTGTCATTAAGAAAAACTGAACAAGAAAGGAATGTGGGAGTAGTATCTGTAGTTTTACTACTTCAGTGTTTATTCAGAATAAAACCTGAACAATGCTATTGGACTTAAAAGAAGTGGGCTGAAGATCTGTGAGATCCCTCAGGTTCTGTTCTGGTTCTTCTCATGGTTAGCTGCACTAAAGAAACACATTTTAAAAAAAGAAAGATATGAAAAAGTTGGTCCTAGTAACAGTGTTAAGTGTCCTAACACACACACGCATGAAGGCAGGCGAATCAGTGTGGAAACCCACGCACACCCAAATACGCAGTTATCGGTGTGTGTCTTGTTCTTTTCACCGTTTGCTCTCCCTAGCTGTGTGCAAGATTGATGAGAGCCCTTGACAGGGGAGCACATTTTCCATGGCCTCTCCTCCTCTTGTTTAAACTGTTCTCTCGACTCCCTCACAAAAATATTTGCCATCGCTGTGAGACATTCCCGTGGTCTTTCCATGCTCCGCTCTGACTCAGGTTGCTGTCTATTGTTGCCATGCCAACAGGATGAAGGGTCAGAACAGCAGTGTGCGCAGGGCCCAGTTGGGGTTTCCCGTCTTGGGCTGCTGTTGGCTGTGCACCGGCTGATTGATTTTTATGTGGGTGGAGAATGGAAGCAGAAGCAGGGTTGATTGCTGGACAAGACCCTGTTGCTCTCAGATATATCACCGACCCCAATCTCCCCTTTCACCGAAGATGCTGTAACAAATCCTCTTGACGTTCGTTTATAGTATTCGGTCACGTGGTGCTTTAACTTTTACCAGCTAAAGCAACAGACGCTTAGTTCCTGGGTTCCTGCGATGGAAAAGGGGCTTTAGTTATTAATCTCATTTGCTGGTTCTGCCTGTGTTTATGCACCTTTGTGTGTGCATGTGCATGGCAGTGTTTTCATTCTTGAAAATGCCTGTCAGCAGTTGGCACTGGAGCCAACAAGATCAGTATCTGTGTCTGGGGTGAGATATGACTTTAAACGGAGTTGAAAGAAATGCTTTGAAACAATAGGGCTCCATCCAAACCCTGAAGCGAGAGTCAGAGGTACAAGGAACACAGGACACAGGAAATTCTGCATCCTCTAGCTACCCACATTCAAGGGACCAAAACATGATAGAAACCAATAATTTAGTCATAGGGGGTGGGGGTCTTATAGATCTACTGTCCTGTTGGTTTTCACTCCAACACAAACAAAGCACATCTCATTCAACAGCTAGAGATCTCCTTTAGCTGCTAATTAGTAGAATGAGGTGTGCCAAGGGTTGAAATGAAAACCCACAGGATGGTAGATCTCCAGGAAGAGGGTTGGCAACCATTGATATAAACACTAATTGTTTCA
The DNA here is from genome assembly GCF_963514075.1 of Conger conger. NCBI lineage: Eukaryota > Metazoa > Chordata > Actinopteri > Anguilliformes > Congridae > Conger > Conger conger. The sequence continues at coordinate 45,235,720 of NC_083761.1, read as the reverse complement.
GCACTGAAATCTTACTGAATAGCATAACCATACTGACACAATGTCTGTTTTTATATAGAAGTGTGGTTTAAATCGACTGCAAATGTGCCTTGAGAACACAACTCTGGCAGTGCCCTGTGTGATGAAAATATTCGAGTTAAGCATTTAATAAAATTTTCAAATTTGCTCATGTTGCTCAGTCAACCTTTCAAGACCAAGTTAAATTGACTTTGTTTTTTGATGCAATATAAACTTCCACACTTTGGAAAATCTATAAAAAATGATCAAGACCAAGTTTCATGACCGAGTCTTGAAAGTGAATTTGGTATAATATAAATGCCTGTTTACTTGAGCAAACCGAGTGAGACTGCAGCTCTATGGCTCCTCCTATGGGTGTAGCTGTGAAATATGAACAGGTGGGAGAGAAGTGTTCCTAGTCGGAGAAGTCTGGTCTGACCTCATTCATGGTCAGAGAATCCAGGGCGTGTCGCTGTGGGGAGAAGGGAGGGAAGGGAAGGTATTTCGCAGATTGGTAGAGTTGGAAATTGTGGCTGGACATCACTGTTTTTCCTGGCAGGATGCCTGGAATTTTTCACTGTGTGCTTAGAGGAGATGGACTTTTCTCTAGTGTTCTGTCGTGTTCATAAACATTTGACCTAAAGCTATTTTCAGTGGAAAATGATGTCTATTGTTCATCAATCATTAAGAACCAGTTTGTTTCAGTAAATTCTGGGGACCTCCCAGCTAGATCATTTAATATCTTGTATATTCAGGCATGATTGGTGCCTCATTGGAAGATTAACACAACTAGAATCAGCCAAAATTATGTCAAATATTTGTATGTCTAAATAACACATTCACATTCATAATAGGCATTTTAAATTAGCTACATTTCGGCAAGAGCATCAGCACTGTCTGAATGTTGTGCAAATTATTTCCAAGCCGTGGGCCAGACTATGAGTGCAGCCATACCCTTCAAATTCAGTATTGATTAAAGAGTTTCTCTGAACAACCTTTCCTCAATCAACAGCACAGTTCAATGGCTTATCAGCATGGATAGTTCAAACATGAGTCATACCCACATATATTCCACCCACTTCTAGGCATGGAATTGTAGCCTCATTACAAAGTCATCCATCTAAAATACAATTAATGGCAGAGAAGCAACAGAAAAAAACAAACCTCCAGAAAATGGCAGGAGAATGCACAAAGCTAAATCCATTCTCTTTTGTACCTTAGTCCTTGTCTTCTGAGGTTATTTGTTTATCTTTCATTTGACCACAGCTTGAAGACAGAAAGAGTAGTAAAAGGAATATGCATTCTGAGCTTATAGGGGGATTGATTGAGCGTGAAATATTATTTGATTTTACTTACAATCCTCCATTTTTATCCTTCATAAAATAACACACTTTTAATCATTTTAAAGTGGATCACACAATTGCTGGGTTTTAAAGCAGAGGTGATTGGACAAAGGAATTTGTGACAAAAGAGCAGCTGTCTTGAGAATTTCAAAAGCACTTTGTTGAAACTCATGGACTGGGGAGGTGGGAATAAGGAGGAGGGGAAAAAAGCGTACAGTAACAGTGCAGTCAAAAGTCAATCCATTATTCAGACCAGACAGTCATATCTAAATTTATATTTAAATGTCCGGTCGGGACCACAAACCAGACCTGTACAAATAATTTGTAAAACGGACATTCCGATACAAAACCGGGCATCTGGCAACCTTAAGTGCTACTAGCAAAAAGGCTTTTTCTCTCTTACAAGGACAATGCCAGTGATGGAGAAACATTTCCACTCTCGCTTTAATCAGAAGTGAGATGAAGGATCTTTATTCACAGGAGACGCCTTAGCTTTTCAGTCCTTATTTGGCTGTGCTGCTATGGGAGGCTAGTTTCTGGCAGATGCCCATGTTTTCTCCCAGAATGCTCCCTGGTTGAGCCCACAGCTGGGATATTAAAACTGAATTTCAGTTATGGAGTACTGGAGGTGGAGTTTGGCAGAACAGACACCCTAACCATCACAAACAGGTTGTGCTTGGATTTCCATGAAAAAAAGGTACACACATGCATAGGCACGCACGCACACACATATACACACACGTTCCTTACCGCGATGCATTGTGGTCTCTAGGGCTGTGACTTCTGAATTACAACTATACAGTAGACGTACTGAACTTGTTAAATCATTGGCTGCATCTCTGAGTGTGCAGACTCCTTGGACTTTGTTCAAAGACATGCTCCTGTGTCCTTCTTGCAGGGTGGAGTTCCAGAACAAGTTCTACACGGGCCAGGGCTTCAAGTTCATCCCATTCTCCTTTGACAGCATCCTGGAGGGCAGATTCGACGAGTAGGCATATCCAGCGTCCCCCTCCAGCTGTGCCCCTCTCTCTGGTTCTGTGTAGTATTTGTGAGCTATGCCGTAGTTTCCTGCCCCATTGTGGCTCAATGTTGTAGGAGCTGTAGCCCTGGGTTGGTGTTAGTTTTGAATGACTTTGTGTCTTTGCTGAACCCCCCAATCAAATCCACCGATCCAAGTTCTCCACAATTCATTTTAAGCCAGTGGTCAGAAGTGAATGTGTCTGTGTTCTGGTCTACTGTAGTTATTAACCAATAAGGCTTTTTCAAAGTTCTCAGTGCTCTACTAATGAAACAAGCAGCACATCAGAACATGAAATAAATGTACTTTATTATCTTTGGGGAAAAAAAAATAAGTATCACTTAATTTGGTCAACAATGTCTGCTTTTAATTTATTAAGTTGTCAGGACAGGTACATATATTGCTAGTTGATTGCACTCTTGTTAAATGTTATTTATTTTTTATCTGATAAATTATTGGTTCTGTACTTTAAAAGAGGACAATAAGTAATTTGGGTGAAACCCAGTGCTACATGTGTATTGTTAATTGTAAATTGCACTACTGTCCACAAAAAAATATATAACTGACCATTATCTAAACTTAACAGAGCCAGTACCTATTGGTCAGTGAGTATCTGGTGTATTTCAGGGATCTGTGAAAGCACTGAAGTAGCAATGAAACCTGTTTTGGGTTGTCCCTAATACCACTAAATGGACAGGCTTTACTTGCCTGTTTTGAGACACGTGTTACCGAGCTGTCCTGCTCTACCATTTCCAGGGTACAGTAGCCTAAAGTGTCCTGACCCCAATCAACACACCTCCCCTCTTGCACCAGTGACAGTCTACAAAATTACGCCTGTCAGCTCATGAGCTCTTTTCCTCACCAAAACCTTCCCACCATGATATTCCTCTCTGTGAAAAATCTGCCATGTCATTATTCAGAGCCTGCCCTCGACACCTTACTTTAACCGCTGAAATGAAAGCAGTAAGGCTTGTACTGGATTAGGTTTGTCAAAATAGTTCTTCCTGCAGAACCGTCAGGTTTTTTCTGGGGGGGGGGGGTTTGTAAGCGCAACAATCTTAGCGTACCCACAACTGTAATACTAAGGTTTTCCAAACTGCTTCTGTAAGTCTCCATAGAAATGATAGGGGCCCAGCTTGTACTGTATGTGTTGAATTCCATTGGTAAAATTATCAAACAGCACTGGAAAAAAGTGCCACCCCACTTTTCTGTGGAAATTGAGTTGTCATTTAAATCTGTGAATATTATCTATAATTCATGTATCTATTATTTTATTTAAATAAAATATTTATAAAGTGAGCTTTATAAATATTTACCAAAAAAAGGTTTTGGATGAGTGGCATTACCTGACAAGAGACTATCATACAGGTCTTACTGGATTTATAAAGATCTGTTATACCATCCCAGAATGAACACTCACCTTTAGAGGGATTATATATCTCCCTCTTTGACTTCAGCATACAATTCACATTGTATAAGAAGCCAGTCAAGACATCTTTGCATTATCATTGTCATTAGTTTTTCTATGCAAGTGGAATTGGTGTATTCTCTCTCCATTTTTGTTGCACTCTTGAACTTCTAAGGGAGGTTGCTGACAAAGCAGGCATTTAGACCAGTGCAGCTTACAGAGCTTTACTGACAAACATGTGTGTAAGATTCATTTGACATTATTCACTAGAGGACCATCTCAAAACAACGTCTTTAAGGAGTCCCAAGAACGTTGTTTTTTTGATTAGATTTGTTATCCACCACAGCACACAAGCACTTCTCTCACTCCGATGGATTTTGACCTACGAGCAGAATTCACAGTACAGCATTAGGGTTCAGAAATGATAAAACTGCATTTTATAAAAGCTGCTTCCTCATTTGTTTCACATTAAAAATGCCCTGCTGTCGTGACCATTCTGGAAGTAATGTTTTCACCACCACTTTCTTGGTTTTTAGCATGAATTGTGCACTGCTCTGTTATGAAAACATATCTTGTAGTGAACTAGGTAGAGTCTGCTATTGTGTCACCTATAACAGTAGGTAGCATTATGTTAATGGTGTGTTCTGCAATGATCCAAGTAATGATGTTCGACCACCTGTTTTTGTTCATGGTTGACGTGTTGATTTGTGAATGTTTACAGTGTGGGGGAGGGGGGGTTATGTTTTTAATCAAGCCAAAACACTGTCAACTGGGGGATCAATTGAATTTACTGTGCTGTGTGAGAATTATGTGAAGTGTACATTTTGAATTGTGACTGATGTGTATGTGTATTTAAGTATTAAAGGAGGAAATGCAGGGAAATGCTTTGTTGTGACTCTTCTCTTGTAGCTGTCAATACAAAACTAAGCAAAAATCTAATCACCTATCAGCTGTGAAGCCCCTAGGCTATTCATTATTTACTCATTTTACATTTGCAGCATATTCATGTGGTTGTACATGGCAGCAAAAGCTTATGTGATATGTCCAATCCATAAAACACTGGGATGTCTATTGAGAAAATTCAGGTTAGTTCTTTCTCAGGCACATATCACTTGAGACTCATCTAGAAATCAACCCACAAACTACTAGGCGAATCCAACTTAATCCTGCAGCAGACCTGGGTCAAACACATAATTGTTTTTATTCTAATACTTTGCTGTGTTTGCTTGATCTTGCCTGGAACAATTGAGCCAACCAAGAGGACCAGAAGGTGGGGTTTGTACTTTTTGAGAGTATTTCATAGATTCAAATAGACCAGGACATGCTCAGTAAAGCGTAGAAATTATTTGAATCCAAAACAATGACTGCCCTGCAGTGCTGCAGAATGTACAGTGCTTTTAATTCAGCAGACTAAAAGACAAGACTGCGGGCTTACGCCGCCTCAGACAACAGCTTTTTGAGAGGTTTGAGATTTCTCCTGGTGATTCCCGATAGGCTGATTGGTGTGTGAAGTTATCAGAAGAACAGGACCCTGAGTGCTGTTCCCACCCTCTTCCCTAATCTCAGTCGCCCATCTTTCCTCTGGAGAAACTGGAAACAATTTGGACAATGTGTTGCTTAATGCAGACCTGCAGACCTTGGCTTATCCATGTTTCCTGTGCAAAATTCTTGGTAATCAAGAATTAGTGGCCTTCAGAGATAGGGAAAGGTAAAGATCCCATTAGCACAACTTAATTCACCTGCCCTCACAGTGCCCATCTGCTCAAATCACTCAAGAGCTCAGTATGATCCTTGATCACCTCTTAGGTCATTGTGTTCTCTAAGAATATGATTCAAAGCTATTTGACACCTCACAAAGCCAAAAGTCCGTTGTTATTCCTTTGCTGAGAAGGCTGACTGTTCCTTCAGTGTGAAAATGTGTGAACATCTCCACAAACTGGCAAAGAGTGGGGTCTAAAATGAGTCCTTACAGTCCTCATTCAAGGTGGGTGTCAGCCCAGAAACAAAAACATGCGGTAAAAGTTTCCCCTCTTCCTGATCACTAAATACTACTTGCTCAGAATTTCCTAAAGAGTGCACGTAGACCTTGCAAAACAATCGGCCACCGTCAAGCCGCCAATTAACGGAGCACTCCCCTCATTTCCCCCCGATACGCAGTTTCCCTCAAAGTGGAATCGCAGGCTTGCTATCTGCCTGTTGTATTTCCTCCCAGAAAAACACACCGGTGAGCAGGCCACGGGATGAGGCCTCTTGTTCCAGGCACCAACTGCTCCGTTTAATTATTTGGTTGTGGAATGCAGCCATAGTCCAGGTTTATGTAAGAGCAAGGCGTTGTCTCTTCAGAGGGGGGGATGCAGAGCCCTAGAGTGCAGTGGCATTACCTCGCCCTTTCTGGAAGGAGGGATCTCCTCTCTCAGAGCTTGGCACGAGAACGATTGACCCAGCTTCCTACTTTAAACACAGCAGGAATTCCTGTGCTGGTCAGTACAAGGCCCCCTGTGCTTTCCTACATAGGTTTATTTATTTATTAAAGCCAGATAGCTAGCCTGAGATCCCCATGTGGGAAAGGAATTACAACAAGCAGCAGGTTTTTTTATATTTACTATTCATGCACTTGCTGGGGAGACTTGGACATCGAAGGTACAGAGCTGCACCCCAGCCTGGAATCCTGTGGTATTCCTTTGGTAGTAGTCCTATGGTATTCATTCCTTTCTTAACTGTACCGGGTTTCAGTGAAGAAATACATTTTTGAAGAATCATTTTAGTGCTGTACTGTTCCCTACAACATGAAAACCCTGCACCAACCGATGCGTTGTGTTATCTGTTGAATAGTACCACAGCACTGCCTTTAATGATGCCCATTTCGCTCCAAGTTAGTTTCCGTCTACTTTCACGTATATAAGACAGTGTAGTTATTTACCCCGTTTCTCCTCCTCGCACCATCCTTGACACTCTACATTTTTTGCATTTTATGAAGAAAGAAAGAAGTGAAAAAAGCTAAGAAAGGCAAACCTACATGTGCAACAGATGTATCAACAAAGTGCTTCTAGTGCAGAGGTGGGCAACAAGGGTTGTATCTGTTTCTAGTTTTCATGCCAACTTCTGGCCTCAATTACTTAATTAGTGCTAACATGCCATCTGACATTTTAGCTACATTATTTCATAACACATGAATGACAGCTGAGGACTGTTCTCGTGTCCCTGTATGAAACATTTTATGGTGATCTAATCTATGAGTCGACCACTGCTGGTGTGTACAGTAAATTAGCTCATTTGGCCAGGGTGGAAACAAAAACCTGCATACACATTGGCCGTCCTCAGCTGGAATTGCCTGCTCTAATGGCAATAATTTTTTCCACTCCATTGACACCAATTATAAAATGTAACTTCTTTTCTACTAAAAACAAAGAAGTACTGATCACATTTTGGACATTTCTGTTAAGGACATTTTTAAATCAATGTAATCCAATAATTAATTTGCTTATAAATGGTTGGCATTTATATAGCACCTTTATCCAAAGCCCTTACAATTGATGCTTCTCATTCACCCATTCATACACACACTCACACACCAACGGCGATTGGCTGCTATGCAAGGCGCCAACCTGCTCGTCAGGAGCATTTGGGGGTTAGGTGCCTTGCTCAGGGACACTTCGACACAGCCTGGGCGGGGGATCGAACCGGCAACCCTCCGACTGCCAGACGACTGCTCTTACTGCCTGAGCCATGTCGCCGCCAAATATATATAAAGCATATAAAGCATGATTTTTATGATTATAAAGCAATCATGAAAAATATCTGGCCTCTATATTACCAATTTTTCAGCTGATCTATGGTCAAATGATTGAAACTGAAATTATCATTTTTATTTACATTCAGCAAATTAATTGGAATTTAATCAATTGAAAAATACAAATAATGCACAACAATGTAAAAAGTTAATTAAATATTTTTCCTGAACTGTGTGAAATGACATCACTCAACTCAGTTATAGACTTCTTAAAATCCTGAACAATGGCTCCCTCTGGCAACCATACATGCAATTACATGACCCCTCTGGAGTCACGCAATTAAAGCTTTGAGTCTTCTTGGGTAAGTCTCTACAAGCTTTGCACACCTGGATTTGTGCAGTTTATCCAATACTTCCTGGTAGATCCTCTGAAGCACTGTCAGATTGGATGGGAAGCATCTGCAAACTGCCATCTTCAGGTCTCTCCACAGGTGTTTTATGGGGTTTAAGTCTAGGCTTTGCCTGGGCCACTCAAGGACAGTCAGAGACTTGTCCTGGAGCCACTCCAGGTTTGTCTGTATGCTTCGGGTCATTGTTGTGCTGAAAGACAAACTGTTGCCCCAGTCTGAGGTCGCATGCACTCTGGACCTCTCTGTATTTGGCGGCATTCATCCTTCTCTCAATTCCGACCTGTCTCCCTGTCCCTGCCGCTGAGAAGAATCCCCATAGCATGATGCTGCCACCACCATGCTTCACCACAGGGATGGTATTAGCCTGATGATGTAATAAATACTAATGTAATAGGTACATGATTATTACATCATCAAAACATAGGCTAAATGCCCAATTGGTCCACCATGAATAAATACATGAACAGTTTCTACTCCAATAGACTAATAGTTAACAAAAAATATTGATGTACCAATACAATTTTAAATTTCAGATTAGCTTTTCATTATTTAGTAGTTACATGAATATTATATGTCATCAAAATATAGGCTAATTAGTTAACCACTAACAAATAGCCTACCTGGTTTATATTACAATAGGGATACCTGAATGGACATCATGCTGTAGTGATTTACAATTAAGCTATCATGGGTTCAAGTCATCCCTAGTTGAAGTAAATAAGTTAACATTTACATGAATTAACTGATCTTGTAGTTATCATGAATTCATGATTTGCAAGTAAATTCATGGCCTATAGTTCAGTAGTTAACAGCTACATTTTCAGTGATTTCCATGATTTAATGAGTTATGAATGTAAAAACTACACATAGTAATTATTTGCTTACATCTAGTTCAGAAATACCTGATGGTTGGTTATTCCAATAAGGGTAAAGCATCTTACATGTGTACTTAACACAAATTAATGACAAAGCAGGTCATAATTCCCTGTGGTTGATTACGCTTTATTATCACTTACAGTGGGGTGCAAAAATATGGGCACCCCTGGTTTCAATGTCTGTTACAAGTAATCTGAAAGCAAATTGAAAGCAAATCAGGGCGTGTTTCCCGATTACGGTGTCTCTTAGTGTTTTATGAAGACTTGAAAGGTTACTTACTAAAGTTGTTTACTTTTCTAAGTATCAAGTAGGCAGTTGCTTAAGGGATAGCTTCTACGTTACTAAGCCCATCGACTCGCTCTAAAATAGATTAGGCACTCCATGCAGCGACTGTTTGTAATAATAGAATAAAAAAACTTGCAAACTAAGTTATCCAACTGTATATATAATTTTCAGCAAATTATACATACGGTTAGTGATACGGATTGCCATCGAGCAATACGCCTTTTCATGCAATAAGCCTTCTCGGCATGTCATGTTTTATTTACATTATTTTAATATCTATGTCATGGTGCCTTAAATGACTTTGCAATCACAGTTGATTTGCCAGAAGCACCATCACATTACTGGTGTAATTCACTATTTTCTCTGATTAGCAGACATTTTCAATAAAAGCGCACCAACAAGCAAAACGCACCATCATGAAAACAACATAAGATATAGCGGAAAGAAATAAAAAATAAATAAACTGTCCCACAGCCTCACAGCAAACGAAATGGAGATATTGTTAGACGTGGCGCTGAATAAAGAAACATTATTTTCCAGTTTTAGGGCTACGGTGTCCAACAAAACAAAGAAAGAACTATGGTTAAACATCGCTCCAGCCAACCGAGAGAGTGGGAAATGGTCAGAATATCATTGAAAAGGCCCATTAATGTGCTATTTTAGTAATATTATTAGCCAACTACAACTGCAGAATTATTCGTGCACATATTGCTTAACAGATTGAGATGTAACTAAGTGCAACAGCTTATTTCAGAGACTTGCAGTCGTAGCAGTGGTGGCCATTAGCGGAGTGAGCTGACAACATCACTAAGGTATAGCTAAGAGTGGTCCAGACCAACCTTACGAAAGTACGACGTACAGAAGGTATGCTTAGCTAAGAACGTTTCAGGAAACACGCTGAAATGTTAGGGGAGAGCTTAAGGTACAATTCACGAACGACGTAGCGTTAAGAAGGCTTCGGGAAACGCAACCCAGAGCTTTAAATGGTTAAGCATGAGACCTTTCTGCAAATTTTAAAGCAAGATTCCTATTCCTATTCCTATTCCTATTTTTCACAAGGGGCCTGTGGAAAGGTTTTTGGAACCCTTGTGGATTATTCTTTGTTACTTTTTTAAAAGACCCAGACCAAGGTCATTAAAGGCCTGGACACACCAAACCGACGGTCGGCCGCGGAGCGCCGACAAAGATCGCCTTGCGTCGATACGCGTCGTTAATGTTGGCTGTGCCGAACACACCGCAACGACGGTCCGCCGACAGCCGAGTTCTGCACCTGCGTGGTGGTAGTCTGTATTTGTCTTTCAAAAAATGGAAACCGGAAGACCGGGGAATACGTTTGCATTGCGTTGGACCTAGAAGCAGCCATTGTCTCGCTCACAACAAACAGTTTGCAGCAATTTCCTTGTTCTCTCGCTATTTAGTAATACTAATCGAAAATTATGTCTGGTAGTGATAGTAACTTTGGAATGGCTTGCTTTTGTCGCTTCCGTTTCTCTTCTCGTGCACTGATTCGCTAGCTGGACAGCCAGTCAGAGAGCTCTCTCTCATCGACGGCTCCGGGGGCTTCAACATGTTGAATCGGTGTCGGAGCCGTCCAAAACACGCTGATGGAGTGTCGGTGTGCGGGACACACCGGAAAGACTCGGCCGACAGGGCACCACCGACGTCCGACGACCGACCGTCGGTTTGGTGTGTCCGGGCCTTTACTCGTTAGGTCTTCAATGAGTCAGGTGACTATAATTCCAGGGCTGAAATGTTTTTAATTTTTAAGTAGCTCCATGCCTTCTAAAGCACCCAACTACAGTGGCTGTTCTGTCTGGTGATAACTATGAGTTCATCCCAACAGTTGTACAAGGATTCCAGAATGAAGTTCATTTCCACCAAAAATGTGTCTTTATTCGGTTTGACAATTCTTTACATGATGAAACTTTCGTTTTTTTTTTTTTTAGTTTGGAGCAGTCATGCTCCACTTTACAAGCACAAAATTGCCAGCAGTTTAATCTATAAACAAAAAGAAAACAAAAGGAAACAAAATTTCAAAAAGATATCTTGCCTGGGTTTCTCTTTTGAGGCCTCTAAGAGCCTTCTAGAATAAGTTCTTTCCAATGCTCCACCCCCCCATTCTCTCTTGCCAGCATCCTGTTTCTGTATAAGTCCACCACAGCGCTGTCTTGGAGGAGATTTTGTATTCTCCTCCTGAGAGTGACAAGGTCCACTGTTGTCTTTTGGTAGACCTTGATGTTTCTTGTCTCCCACAGGACCTGCTTTACGATGTTAACAATCCTCCACTGATGCTGGAGTCCCTTGGTTGGCCCGTAGAGGATGCCCTCAGCAGTCAGGGAGGATCTCGGCAGCAACCTGTTTTGGGATACAGAGGAAACAACAAGGCCCCAGACCCGCCTGGCCACGGAGCACTCCCAGAACAGATGGTTTACATGTTCCAAGTCAGTGCATCCATGGGGACAGTGCTCCGTCAGAGTCAGATGCCACCTATACATGAAGGACCTGGTGGGGAGGCACATGTTAGCGGACATCCATGCAATGTCTTTTTGTTTATTGCTTAATGTGCTATGACAAACATTTGACCAAATGATTGATGGGTCCAGGGCTGGGTTTCCCCTTGGGAGCGTTACCGTTTGGCCTGATCTGAAATAGGCCATAATTACCTTATAGCTCCACGGGGGTAGTCCAGTCCCGGACAGTCCGGTCCTGAAGGCAAAGTCTGCATTTCCCAGCTGTATGGGACTTTAAGGTCTAGCACACACAGGCCCAGCGCTCTCAGGAAGGGAGTGGCATAGTACCTTGCAAAGGTACCAGAGGCCTTCTCAACCTTCTGGACATTCTGGGCCAGTGTGGCCAGACCCTGTGCCAGAATGATGTTAACTATGTCTGGGACCCCCTGGCCAACGTTCCTTTCTTCCTTCAGTATGACAGAGTGCTTAAGCTTTTCCCTGGTGCTCCCCCAGACAAAATGAAAAGCCACCCGGTAGATGTATTTACTGGTGGCTTTGTCTGGGGGAAACACCCTGCTCACATATAGCAGGATAGGAAGGACTATTGCCTTCAGGACCAGGGTCTCACCCATCATTGTGAGGGCTCCCTTCCAGCTTAGTGTGCCCTCTCCGTCCGCCTGGAAGGTTACCCCCAAGAGCTTGATCTTATTTCTGCGCACAGGGAAGGGAACAGTTAGTGGCTCACAAAAACAAGACAGAAACAATTCACTCTTAGTCCGGTTGACAAGGGCGCCAGTGCCTGCACAGAAGTCATTCAGTACGACGGTAATGTCGTCTATGTACGCCATCACACCCAGCTGCCCTCCACGGGGCCCTGGCAATAGGTAGCCAGTAATGCCCGGGTCGGTCCTGATGGCCTGGAGGAATGGCTCAAGGTAGATGACATACAGGAGGGATGTGAGGGGGCACCCCTGCCTGATGCTGGATCTGATGGCAAACAGGGCAGAGGGTTGCTGGTTGACAACCATTCTGCCTGTGATGTCTGTCATGCAGATTTGAACCCAGTGTAGGAGGGGGCCAGGGAAGTTAAACCTCTCGAGCACCCTCCTCAAGCACACGTGTCTAATCCTGTCAAAAGCCTTCTGTTGGTCTAAACTGAGAAGGCTTAAGGGGGACCTGTGCTCCCCCGGAGTGGATTATTAAATCCCTCACAAGGAGCAAGATGTCATTAATGGACCTTCCGGGGATGCTACCAGTCTGGTCCAGTCCGATCACCAATGGTATCAGGTCTTGGAACCTCCTCTTCAGCGCCTTCGCCATGATCTTGTAGTCCATTGAGAGGAGGTTGATTGGCTGCTAGTTCTGGAGGTCCTGCAGGTCCCCCTTCTTTGGGACAAGAGCTACTGAGCTCTGTCTCAGTGAGGCCCCTAACTTCCTCTCCCTGTACGCCGCTCTAAAAACCTCCGCCATGTCCTTCCGAAGGAGGTCCCAGAAGGCCTGATAGAATTTGGCCGGGATCCAGTCAGGGCCTGGGGCTTTATGTTGGTTTAGAGAATGCATGGCCCTGGTGAGCTCCTCGGTGCTCAACTCTGGTTCCGTGTGCTCATCAACCAGGCGCCTGTCCAGGCAGCCCAGGAAGGTGTCCATGAGGACCCCGTCAGTGTGTTTAACACTGTAGAGGTCCTCATAAAACTGTCTGGCCACCCCCTGGACTTCAGCCTCTTCAGACACCACCACACCCAAGCTGTTATATAGGGAGCAGATGTTATTGCTTTTTGACCGCGCCCTGCAGAAGTACCTGGTACATTTCTCATCCTCCTCAAGGCCCTGGAGTTTGGAGCGGAAAGTGTGCTTCTTCCGCTCCTCCCTGTGGAGGGCAGTAAGGTTCTTAGGTGTTTAGGACCTAGAGAAGGAGAGATATACTTTGGGGTCCTGAAGGTGACTGGTGCTCATCCTCCAGAGACCCCTACCAACGGTTATGGACTTCTCCCAGACCAGGGAAACGGTCAGCATGTGGTGGTCTGAGAAGTGCACCGCCCTGGTAGAATAGGAGTGCACCCTCAGGCCTGGGGAGAGCAGGAACAGGTCAATGCGAGAAGAGGAGACACCAGTGGAACTCACCCATGTGTGTTGGGGGGGAGAGGTGCCCCCGGCGTTGTGAAGGGAGAAATCTTCTATGATGGACTGCAGCAAGCCCTGTAGGGACCGCTCCAGCAACGTGCTGCGGTTCATCATAAAAGATTTGTTCCTGACCTGGTCCTCATCCCTAAGGACACACCAAAAAGGAGAAGGGTACAAAAACTCTCAATGTTTCAAACTACCTGGTTACAACGGTTACTGGTAAGGACCCAAATGCAGACGCAGACCACAGTCAGGTTAAGCACTCCTCACTGGAGGCATTTATTAAGGAATGAATAGAGTGAGCTGGAGTTGTGAATCCCCAGACCGGCCACCAGGTCAAAGAAGATGGCAGGAAACAGGAGGGTGAGCAGGCAAGCAAACTGGCAGGGACCAGCAAAGATTAATTAAAGAATTAAGCTCCTGGGGATCCAGCTCCTCTCCTCTGGACTATATCCTTCCCAGTCCACCGGGTACTGGAACTCTCCTTCCCTTTCGGCGTATGTCCATGATCCGGCGGACAGTGAGGGCAGGGAATCCGTCGATGACCCAGGGGTGTGGACGGAGATTGGCCGGAGGGCACTGGTTTAGTTTTGGAGACATGGAACATGGGCTGAATTTTAAGTGTGGCAGGGAGTTTACACCTTACCGCTGCATAACAGGAAGGAGGGAGAATGGCGTCGGTTTCCGGGGAACAAGGCTCAGAGGAGAACGAGTGGGACCAGGGACAGAGCCGGTATGGGGGCTGGAGACAGGTCCTGGCCCGAAACGGTGCAGGGGCTGGGGCCAGATGGGTTTTGGGATCTCCTCTCTGGGGTTGCCAAAGTGGAGCAATTGCCTGGGCTTAGTGACATGAGTGACGCAGGTCTTCCCATCCAGGTTCAGAGCTTTTATAGTCACTGTGAGTGGCAGGATAGAGATGCCCAGTTTGGAAACAAGGCTTTGATCAATAAAATAATCTTCTGCCCCCGAATCAATGAGCGCATCCAGTGCCAAGCACTGGGTTCCCCACAGCAAGGTGGCTTTGAGGCGGAACCCAGAGTAAGGGTTATTGAAGGAAATAGCTCATCAGAGCCCCTAGCCTCACTGGCAAGCCCTGTCTTTTGGGCCGAAGGGGACAGGTGCCAATATGATGCCCCTCCTGGCCACAATATAAGCAGATGTCACCCTGGATTGAGTGTAGGCGCTCTTCCAAGGTTCGCTGCATCCTCCCAAACTGCATGGGTTCCTCCATGTCTGGGACCAACGAGACAGGAGAATGCATGGGAGGGTTAGTGGAGTCATGAGAGGAGTAAGCTGTGCCGGGTCGTGCCACTCTCTCCACGTCATTCACGGAGGCGGTTGTCGACCCGGATAGCAAGAGCGACAAAGTCACTCAAGGTGGGGGATTCGTCCTGCACAGCCAGCTCATTCTTGACAGCCTCCCCCAACCCACTATGGAAGGCCTCCTGTAGTGCCACATCTTCCATTGTGAGTCCGCCGCTAGGGTGCGGAACTCCACTGCAAACTGAGCTACGCTGTGGGACCCTTGACACATGTGGAGTAGGTACTGAGAAGAATCCTGACCATGGGCAGGATGATCAAAGACAGATTTGATGAGCGATGAATGAGGGGTAATGCTGGCTTAGCTGTCCCAGATGGCTGTAGCCCACTCCAGGGTGTTTCCTCCCAGTGATGTGATGTCATGAATGCAATCTTATCTCGGTCGGTGCTGTAGGAACTAGGGTGCAGCTCAAAGATGAGCTCACACTGGACAATGAAACCCTGGCACTTCCCCATCTCCCCCTAGAGTAGCAAACACAGGTCGAGCTGTTCACAGGACAATACAACGTACTTTAAAAAACAAAGACCTACATGACAGAGTTGCCAGAAAGCATGACCTCAACAAAAAATTAAGCGTCTCATGTATGCAATAGAAAACAGTGAGAAGCCTGAAGCCTTATGGAATGTGCTTTGGACTGGCAAAACCAAAATTGAATTTTTTGGCCACCACCAAAGAAGGTATGTTTGGAGAAAAACTTTGTAGAGAAGAATCCATTATGGATCCATTATGCTTTCGGGTTGTGTGGCAACTGGGGGCACAGGAAATATTGTGTGAGTGGAAGGAAAAATGGATTCCACCAAATATCCCATCAAATATCCTACCAAGAAATTGGGCTAATGTTGGAAGATCAGTCCAGACATTGAAGTGAGTGTTTTGATTGAGTGTTTTGAGAGTTTGAGTATTCCAGCAAGATAATGATCCAAAGCATACCTCAAAATCAACCATGAACTACCTCCAGGCAAACGGATAAATGGTCAACACAGTCCCCAGACTTGTAAGGAGGCCGAAAAATATTTCTGAGCCAGAGGTGTTTTGCCAAGAAGAATGGGGAAAAATTCCAAAAGCGAGAATTGAAAGACTTGCTGCAGGAACCTTTTGCAAGCTGTTATAGTTGCCCGAGGAGGAGTTACAAAGTACTAACTAAGTTTCCAAACTTTTAAACCTTTTTCTATTTTTATTATTTTGAAATTGTAAAGAATTAAAGCACTGTCACACTTTCAATTGAGAATCATCACAAAGCATCACAAAGAAGAATTCAACAGTTTTGTGATGTCACTGGGTTGCAGGCTTGATGCAGTTATTGCATGCAAGGGATATGCTACCAAATAGTGTTATTTACTTTCATTTACAAATACTCTCTGTTCCTCACCTAAAAAATTTATTAATATAAATATAAATACCATCTTTTCATCTCATCCCCTAATGAATTCCATGTATTTCAAAAAACAAAGGAATTGGCCTTGCTGTTCCAATACTGTAGGCTAGACTTTGGAAGTAAATAGATTTTCTGTTTGGCAGGCAGACATAGCCTGGCAGCCAGCCAGCCAGCACTATCAAACTACCAACTTACAATTTTCAGTGTTCCTCATGAGAGACGTTGGCAAGTTATCTAGTAACATTAACAGACATTCTGCTTATTAAAAACGACAATTTTGTTCAACGTGTTGTTATGGAATATGTGTTATTTGGTAGTCCCGCAGTAAGCTATATATAGCTCTTTGGTCCAACTCCAATAGAGCTCAAGGTACTTCCCTCGGTGAAGCCTGGAAGGCAGCAGGTTCAGGTCAGCCAACCACAGATAATGTGTACATACATCTTCGCAAGCAGTTTTTATTTAATGTATCTTTATCAAATAACTATATCCATGTTACTGAGCTAATGACTGGTGACTTATCTTTACCAATTATTAACTAATGTGAAACCAGAGCTTGTTTAGCATTTACTGATGATAATGAAAATGGGGGGTGGGGGGGTGGGGGGGTAGGCGGGACTATGGATTCGGCTCCATTATTAGTCAAGCCAAGTTCGGACTCAGTTAAATAAATAATGGATAATCAAATGAAGAAGTGCTTTCTATAGAAATGAGCCATGAAGTTAATAATTATATGCACACTGCTCAATAAACAACTGATCAATAAATACTCCAACCCTTAAAAGTTAAAACACATGAACTATGAGCAGTGACGCTGAAAGATAGCAGTTAATACAAATCTTTTTTTTAGATTGGTGAGTCTCTCCTTTTTTACATGCACAGTAAAACAGCCAGTGTTAATTATGTGGTTTGCCTTAAAGATTATTTTCTTGATAATGGTACTCTATGGTGGAGATTCTTTAGGAATTTAAGTGCACATACTGTATTATTTCAAGTTCATGTAGCCAAAGCTAAGCTCTAGTTGTATAAAAATGAAAAAGGACACAGACAGCAGTATTTCTGAGGAAGAATCTAGTTACACTGGTAAACAACACTAAGTCGTTTCTTTTTCAAATAGAATTTGTATGCAGAACTGATGGAGAAGCTGGTGGTTTTGCTTCTCCTGGTCACTGGCAGTACTACACATTTTGTAGGTAAGAGCATGTTAGAGCTCAATGGCAAAATCATTCTACGCATGCTTATGGTAGGTCTCAGCGTCATTCATGAAAATGGGAGCAGTGATTTCATTTTGTTTTAGGAGTGGCCCTTGAAATCTGTTAAAATAGCCTTTTCCATTCTCTAAAACCCCAACAGATCTTACAGGCAAAGTTTTTACCTTCCCATCACAGTCTAATACTGGATATGCAACGCTCACGCCTGATGTGGAGGGACCTTATTCAGCTCTGACACTCTGCCTGAGATCCTTCCCTGAGTATGGAAGAATAAATTCTCACTTCTCCATGGCCACACCATCACACGACAATGCTTTTTTGCTGTATCAACCAGAAAAAGGAAGATATCAAGTGCATGTCAATAACAAGTTTTATGACTTCCAGGGGATGCCAGACAATCAAAAAGAAAGGAATTCGGTCTGCTTGACCTGGGACAGTAAAACCGGACTTACTCAATTGTGGGTGAACGGAAAGCGCAGTATAAGGGTGAAGCTCTACTTAGAACCTATTGCAACTGCAACTCCTATCATAATCCTTGGCCAAGATCAGGACAATTATGGTGGGGGCTTTGATGCAAAACAGTGTTTGGTTGGAGAGTTTACAGACGTACACATGTGGAATTATGTTCTTAATCCTTGTGAAATCCAGACCTACATGAATAGATTTGCATTTACACTAGGGAATGTTCTGAATTGGAAGGCACTAAATTTCAAAGTGAAAGCTGAAGTTCTTGTTGAACCAAATCAATCAGGTGACTGTAATTAGCACTGTAAAAATAAAAAATAAAAAATGCCTTGCTTTGAGGATACTCTTTTTTATGTTTATCTTCTAAGGGCTTCGTATGAATGTAATAGTGGGCTCCATAACTTCTGACAGCCTTGATGAAGAAAAAATGAAGAAAAAGGGTCACATATAATAACCAATGCAGATACAATACATATATACATATAAGTGGCAGGTGAGGCTCGGTTTGCGGAAAAGAGACAGGGCAATCCAAGGATCAACCCTACTGGCTAAGAAGGCACACACCTCAGACTGTGTATCTGACAGAAGTGGTTTTGTAAAATCAGCCTTCAAAGTTTTGAGTGGTTGTCACAGTTTCTCACCTAGAAGTGACCTAGGTGTAAAAACTGGCCCACAAAGCTTTAGAGGCTTTGGAGAGACTGGGGGCAGAACATATGTCTGGGGCTGCATAAAGTGTCAACGAGCTGCATAATGTAGGCATAAGCTTGAGATGGGAGGCCTTACACTTGAAAGGCTGTGTTTTTTTAAATAATAATAATTACAAGCTTTATTTACACACAGTGAGCACTTTATTAGACCTGTACACCTGCTTGTTAATGCAAATATTTAATCTGCCAATCCTGTGGCAGCAACTAAATGCATAAAAGCATGCAGACATGGTCAAGAGGTTCAGCTTTTTAGTTTTTCAGAAATTTGATCGAAACAACTTTGACCGTAAAATGATTGTTGGTTCCAGACTGGGTGGACTGAGTATCTCAGAAACTGCTGATCTATGCACAATAGTCTCTATAGTTTGTAGAGAATGGTGCGAAAAACCAAAATGTCCAGTTAGCAGCAGTTCTGCAGGCAGAAACGTGTTGTTCATGAGAGAGGTCAGAGGAGAAGGGCCAGACTGGTCAAAGCTGACAGGAAGGTGACAGTAACACAAATAACCACACATTAAAACAGTGATATGCGGAAGAGCATTTCTGAACACACAACGTTTCAAACCACTAAGTGGATAGGCGAAACCAGCAAAAGACTTAAGAAAAAAAAAAAAAGTCTCATAAATACCTAATGAAGTGCTCACTTATTGTACATAGCACCCTTTATACATAAAGTATGTATGCTTTACATGCAGTGCTAAGAGCATAGCTTTTCTGCACCCATAACAACACATCAAAGTATCAGACACCGGGACAGAGGAACCAAGCAAAACACCGGGCTTTATTACAGCAGGCAGAGCCAGGGGCAAACAGAGAGTGTAATCCAGGCAGGAACTGGCAAAGTTTAAAAATCGGGAAGTCAGTCCAAACAAAACAGAATTAAGAATCAATAATCCAATAAAACCAAAAAAAGCCAGGCAGAGGTTGTTAAACAGGGAATCGTTCGTTTTCCGTTACATGTTCTGTGCTTGTGTCTTTTTTCCATCAGCTCATTCCATAGTCCTCCCATTCATTCATTTGTTTCACCTGTCAATTTAGTTAATTCAGCGGTGCATTTATACCCATTTCCCGTATTCCTTTGCCAGATTGTTGTGTGCGTACCTCTGACTTTCCAGTTTTTTGATTGCCTGACCCATTTTGTGTACTCTGCTGTTTACAATTTTGGATTGAACATTGTGATTACGATTTGTTCCTTTGTACTGTTGCGTGGTCGGACTGCTTTCTGGTTAACAAACCTTTGCCTGTAACATGGACTCTGTTTTGGATTATCCTTATTGCAATAGTTTTCTGGCGATAGACCTGTAGTTGGAAATGAATAAAACCTGCTATTTTGCGCATTTCCTGGTTGCGATTGGTTCTTCAGCCCTGGTGCCTGACAGTCAGCTTGTTGTCCATGACTGACTGCACAGCAGCTAATTGCAGTTTGGTTCAGTAGCATATCTTATAGAGTGATATGCTAGGTTTATAGTTTAGCCCCTGTTTCAAATCTATCATTTGGTAGTTGGCTAGACAACAAACCAAATGTTAGGTAAGGTGTGTTACAGTGAAGGTTTGCTGTTTGTACCTCAAAGGCTACAAGTACCTGATCACGATGTGCTAAAACCAGGTTAGACTGCGGCTAAAACATAGATGCAACCACGTCATATGGTCAACTGACTAAGAGCCTACATTTAGTACCCACATTAGGTAATGTACACTCACTCAGCACTTTATTAGGAACACCTAATAACTTACTGTAAGGCTTGTGATTATTGGCACTGAGTTAATGATGCCAGTGGGATTAATTACA
Organism: Conger conger; assembly: GCF_963514075.1. Classification (NCBI taxonomy): domain Eukaryota; kingdom Metazoa; phylum Chordata; class Actinopteri; order Anguilliformes; family Congridae; genus Conger; species Conger conger. Next base: position 45,215,220 of record NC_083761.1, on the reverse strand, counting down.
ACCTTTGGCAGAAAGAAAGTCAGTGTGGTACTGTGTTAGGAAGACTGACCAGAGTGGCAAGAAGTTTGGTAGGAGGCAGACGACAGAGAGGTGTTTTATTTATAAAACCAAGTGACACGGCTACATGTGCAACCAAAAATATACATATAAAACAAAAAAAAAGAAATTAACAAGTAACTTGGCTTTAACTGAACAAACTTCAAATCATAATAACAGAACTTAACAACGTCACGTGTACCCAGCTACATACTGACGTCCCACCTCCCCAGCAGCTAAACAGCAACTCTTTAAATAGGCCTTCAATCAACCCCAAACCCCGACAATCTAGGTTATACCAATCCCGCCGGTGTCTCTCCTGAACACAGGTAAGTGATACAATTGTTAACCATTCCTTGTCCTCATTTAGCCCAACCGAAACCGTTCACATGGCTTACTATATAACATATATCTGTAATCACATAAACAAATCACAATCAATATACATACATAACTTACTAAACATTTCCCACCCCCCCCCTACTTGGTCTGGTCCCGTGACATCACTCATGATATCACCTAGGATACAAATACAGGAAGTGTTTGGCTGCTTCCTCCTTTTGCCTCTGGACCACATGGTGAGTATGTTAGGATTGGAAACAAAGAAGACTGTAATTAACTTATGAAACATAGAACTAACCCAATAAACAATTAACTAAACTTATAATACTTGTCAGTATTTTCCTTTACCAAGAGATGCTGATGTTATGCGAACTGTAATGAAACATAATGCAAATAAGTGATGGAATTCTGGCTAACAAACAATTCAAATGAATAAACAATATGGCAATGATGATGGCAATGGGGACAAATGGTGTGTTCTCACCTACTTTGTCACATACTGGCATTCTGTGCATGGGGCATATTCATGGTAAGTGAAAGGTGTCTGATGTGGGTCTGGGACGCCAAGCTTCACCATTGAGGCTTCTGATCAAGGGGAACCACTAGAGGAGAAAGGGGGAAAACGGAAAACAGGACAGAAACTCGTCGGCGAAACGCCAACTAAAATAGTACCAAAAACCTGCTACAAGAGTCTGAAACACAGTGTAACTCAAGCACAGAGCAGAGGGACAATGAGTCTTAAATAGGGTACAGCCCGCCTACCAATAACAGATAATTGGTTAGTAATTAGACTGCACCTGCAAACTAATTATCCAAGGCAGCAATCTGCATGCGTGAGCCCGAAAAACAATACTGCCTGGAAAATGAGTAGGAAAACCCTGACAACATTACCACCCTTTTGGCTGGTGCATGCAATTGTTGTTCATTGTCTGGTTATTTGGTTGGTAGGAACTATATTAGGTTCAGATCATCTGAGCTGGGCCTTTTTGCACAGCCCTCTAATTTTATACACATCATATCTTGTGTAATGTAAAATGTCAATTGACCTACCACAAACCAGATGTAGAGATTGATATTGAAATTAATGTCTCTCTATCATAACAATTTATTGTTTCAAAAATTACAGCGGAGAGTCTGCATCTGAAGATGACAGTGAGGTCCAGGTTAAATCATCAGGAGACAGTCCTCTTTCTGACGCTGTGGTCAGTTTGTCTCTTATGGCATCACCATTAAGTTAATTGAGGATTTCTTTATTTAGGCCAATCCAGGCTGTTTTTATTCAGGCAACATACAAATATATATTTTTGTTGTGCACAGGTGTGTGACTTTCCAAAAGAAGAAGGCACTCCATGAATGGAAAACTCTTCAATGTGGCAAGTTCTGAATTTCTCAAATAGCACAATACATATGATATGGCAGTTTTCAGTCCTTTGAGAGACTCACAACCTGTCAGATTTAAGAAGTTAATTCTCTGTAGTCATACTTTGTAGTTCTGAGGGTGTGCATATTCAATATTAAATTAATGTGAATCAAATATCTTCCTTAATTAATGAAGATTACCTAAATGTGATGCCTACTGAAGGCGGCACGGATGGTGCAGTGGGTAGCACTGCCGCCTCACAGCAAGGAGGTATAAGTGTGTGAGTGAATGGTGTGTGTGCCCTGTGATGGACTGGCAACCTGTCCAGGGTGTATTCCTGCCTTTTGCCCAATGTATGCTGGGATAGGCTCCAGCGACCCTGTTCAGGATAAGCAGGTTCAGATAATGGATGGATGGATGATGCCTACTGATATGGTTGTTCAGGCTACTAGTGTCACAACTAGTAACTAGAGTTAACTTCTGCAATGTTCCTGGTCAATCCAACTGCTACAGATACATTTTGGTCACAATGACAACCTTTACAGGCTTTTTGATTCATACACACCCTCCAAGTTGAGGAACAAATATTTTCTCTTCCAATACTGATATATTTATTTATATTTGTGCAGTATTTATGAAAAATTATTTAAAAGTTTATACCCCAATGTAGAGTATGTTTATTAATTTTTTTCATGCCCTTTCACTGCAGCAACTACATAAATGTTTATGCACCAATCATGATTGACAGTGATTCTGAGCCAGAGGAACATATAGTGAACAATGTAGAGGAATGTAGGTCCTGGTTAGTAATACTTTTATTGAGTATTAGTAATGAGTGAAAATAATGAGAGTAAATCTCTGCTAGATGTATTGCAATTTTGAGCCTTTATGAACCACACATTTGTTTTACAGCACAGATGACCTGACTGCTGTGAAATTTGTGTCAGAACTGTCTTCAAAGATAAAATCGATCGACAGACTGAACATTAACAGAGAAAACGTTTGAGATGGAGCAGCCTGTGGTTTCGACATGCGTCCTATGACCCATGTGGTGACATAGTGGTAAAATTCACTGATGCAGGACAGTCTGAAGATGGAATGGATAATGGCGGTCCAAAAATTTGAGTTCCTGACCCTACTCATGAACTGATCTCAATGAATCTTTGAAGGGCCAGAGGGCACAGCAAGTTCCTCACACTTGACAATACGGGTAAAGTTATGTAAGAGGAATTCCTTTAACTTTGATTTTAGACTTTAAACAAGCAATGATCATTACACCTGCCATTATATAATGGTTACTACCAACATCAGTGAGCAGTCCTGTGGGCAAATCCATCAAAAGGTAGAAAAAAATGTAGAAAATATTAAACTGGTGTACTAACATTATAAGAGCTCAAAGTTACTGGAAATTCTAGATTTGATCCAAAAGGCCTCTCATATTTTTCATGTGGCTCCCAGAAATAAGGCCCTTAGCAACACACAAACTGGCCTTCCGTATAAAAGTTTTCTTTGAAATTACAGTCAATGGATTACTGTTACATCTGTAATTACATCTGTCAAGAGACCGTTGAATACATTTTTCCAATACATGGCCCCAAAGATTGATCTAGTCCACATGTAATGTCAGTCACAAAGAACATCAATTTATTTTATTGCATAGCCTTCCATCATGATTTTTTTGTGCCTTTCATAATTCTTTTATTAGACTAACTTATCTATAGCAAACCAACCACAAGTCAACTATTTGCGCTGACAGTGCTGGTGCTGAAATACAGTACTGTGCAAAAGTTTTAGGCAGGTGTGAAAAAATGCTGCAAAGTAAGAATGCTTTCAAAAATGTTAATAGTTTATTTTTTCTCAATTAACAAAATGCAAAGTGAGTGAACAGAAGAAAAATCTAAATCAAATCAATACTTGGCGTGACCACCCAAATATTGCATCAATTCATCTAGGTAGGCACTTGGACCAAGTCAGGGATTTTGTAGGCACATATTCAGGTGTGTGATTAACCAATTATATCAAACAGGAGCTAATGATCATCAATTTAATATGTTTTTTACACCTGCCTAAAACGTTTGCACAGTACTGTATGTAACGTCAGTCACGCAATTTATTTGAAGTTATTAAAAATAATAATAATTTAATTTAAGCTCTATATCCAAAGACACATGTTAATTTTAACTAAACCTATAGATACCACCTCATCTGGATTCATTCATTCATTCATTCATTATCCTAACCGCTTATCCTGAACAGGGTCGCAGGGGGGCTGGAGCCTATCCCAGCATACATTGGGCGAGAGGCAGGAATACACCCTGGACAGGTCGCCAGTCCATCGCAGGGCACGCATACCATTCACTCACACACTCATACCTCCGGGCAATTTAGACTCTCCAATCAGCCTAAGCTGCATGTCTGTGGGAGGAAACCAGAGTACCCAGAGGAAACCCACGCAAACACGGGGAGAACATGCAAACTCCACACAGAGAGGCCCCAGTCGAGGGGGATTCAAACCCAGGACCTCCTTGCTGTGAGACCATCATTTAGACTACCGGTTCCACTGCAGCCATCAAACGTCAACTAGTTTGTCAATGTACAGACAATCGATTGGGTCATACAGAACATTTATTTTTCTACCTCAATAATTAGGCAATCATAATCCATTTGTGTGTTTTGGCAGGGGGCAAATGTGTCGGAGGTAGCTGTCCAACACAAAAACAGGGACAGTGAAAACAGGTTAAACGAATGAATGGGAATGAATGGGAGACAGACAGACTACGGAAAGCACAGAGGGTAAAAATACACAGAAATGCTAATAACTTATACAAAACCTACAACAATGAAAAACACAGAACCTGACACATGGACAATCACGTAGCCGATGTGAATAGCCACCCGCTTTATAATAGTTAAATAAGAAAAAATAAGCAGAACAACTACATTTCTCATTAAAATCAATTCACTATATGGGAATGAACGTGTGCATCAACCATCAAGAAATGAACCTTGCCGATTCTCTAACTTTGACGCTGCCGGCGAACATGACGCAATGGCCACAGTGGAGCTGCTGTCATTAATTGCAATGGATTAATTCCCTCAGCGTCCGATGTCTGACGCTGATGGCTAACATTGATGGTTGCAGTGGAGATGAAAATTAGTGTTTTGAATAATATAATTGTTTACAATTTAAGCAAAATTAGTGGTTCCATGCCATTTAGAACTCATAAACTTAACAAACAGAGATATGCAAAGTGTTGGCTTGTGGACTGCATATTGTAAGTGGACAAGCTGTAACATCATTATTTATGTCATTTATGTAATTACTGGAGATAATAAATAACAATAAAATTTTCTACTTCAGTAATTTGAACCCAATTTTGAATCGAACCTGACTAGATTTTTGTAATGTCAGTCACGCAACTTGATTAGGAAAACAGCCACCACAGCACAAAGAAGCACATAGCTAGAGATGAATTGACAATATTTCCATGTCAAACAAGGGCCTGGTCTACTTAGCCAAAAAACTTGAAACTTAATAATAAATTGTGTTTATTTTTGTACATTTTTGTCATTTAGCAGACGCTTTTAATCCAAAGCGATTTACAAGTTAAAAACATAACATCCATAAATAGAAAAATACGCATGGCATCTGTTCTAACCGAAAAGCAATAGTCATTGTAAGTACATTTCTTAGTTTTTTTTATATCGGGTTCACAAGATTGATGTGGGGGGGGGGGGGGGGGGGATGGTAAATCAGGAGGGAGGATTTATTTTTTTATAATATATGGTGTACAAGAGGGATTTTGGAAGGGGGGAGGGTCAATCAGGAGGGAGGATTAAGGTATAGTCTGAAAAGGTGTATTTTTAGTCAGTGTCGGAATATGGGGAGGGATTCTCCTGTCCTGACAGTGGAGGGCAAGTCATTCCACCACTGAGGAACCAGAACGGAAAACAGGCGGGAACGTGCAGCTTGACCACCTGGTGCTCGTAATGAGGGACCATAAGGCGACCACAGCTGGCAGATTGGAGTGGTCTTGCTCGGGTGTAGGGAGCAATTAACGTTTGGATGTAGAGTGGGGCAGTCCCCTTAGCAATCTATAATGCCAACACTAGCGCCTTGGAGCAATAGGCAGCCAGTGGAGGCAAAACATTATAAATGTTTATATGCTTATTACAAATATTAGATAATGTAATAAATACAATGCCAGCTGTACAATAATACTTGTCACAAAACTTTCCAATTTGTAACGTCAGTCACAACGGATTCGCCCCTATGTATCTTGCTGCTAAGACCACTAAACTGCAGTGTCTCTCCTTATATCCTTGCAGTACAGTAACAATACAATGTTTATGACTTGAGGTTCTTCAAGAAACCACGAGGAGACCGACCAGTAATGACAGCTACTGTCGACAAAGGATGCTACTAATGGGGCGACATGGCTCAGGCAATAAGAGCAGTTGTCTGGCAGTCGGAGGGTTGCCGGTTCGATCCCCCGCCCTGTGTCGAAGTGTCCCTGAGCAAGACACGTAACCCCCAAACGCTCCTGACCTGCTGGTCAGCGCCTTGCATGGCAGCCAATTGCCGTTGGTGTGTGAGTGTGTGTATGAATGGGTGAATGAGAAGCATCAACTGTACAGCGCTTTGGATAAAGGCTGTCACGTTTCAGGTCTGTCTCGCCATGTTTTATGTTTATTCATGTTGTCTTAGTCACGTAGTGTCTTATCATGTATTATGTTAGTCTAGGTTCGTCATGTTGTTTAGTTTATTTCTTGTTACGATTTATTTTCTCGTCATGTCTAGTTATGTTTCGTTACGATTATATTACCTGGTTATGTTGAGTGATTATCGTCTTAGTTTCGCTTTGTGTTATGTTTCGATGCATGTTTATTGTTACGTTAACTGGTCGTTGTTATGCATACACTTTTACATGTTTTTCCGCAAACCTTGCGTTCCGCCTTTTCTCTCTCTCTCTCTCTCTCGTTCTGTCCTTCACTCCCCTAGTGTTTCTATTTGTCTATTTACTAAAACTACTAACGTTAGATCAGGATTGGGTAGAAACTAACAAGACTAATCATGTGTTCATGTTACCTTACGTTTCTCGTGCATGTCATTTACTAATTTACTAATGCTAGGGCAGGATAGGTTTATTACTAACGATTACTAATCTCCTTGTTAAACTTGTCATCCATCGCACCTGTTTTCCATTTCCTTGCTACGCTCTAACTAATTGTCGCGCTACTGTTCACTGCGAAATTGTCTGCCTCTGTTTACCACGCAACTCTTGAGCATTATTTACTGTTTGATTACACGTTACGATCCACGCCTGTTTACCGACCATTGTTTATTGATTTCTGTTTTGTGACCATCGTTTGTTTTTTGACTTCGTCCTTGCCTACCGTTTTTGTACTTTTGCTTCGCTGATTGTTTCATGGTTTCGACTCCCGCTTCGTCCACGACTACGCCTCTGCCTGCCGTCCGTCTGTTCATCTGCCCCGCTGACAGCTCTCCTGCTACCGGACCTCCCTGCACGTCTACCGACTACGAGTTTGCCTCTTCCCTCGGCACCGTGCTTTTTGTTTGTTTACTTTTTGTTTGGCTGGATCTACGTGTATGGACTTTGCTTGTGTTGACTACTCTCCTGGGATTCGTCCCGAATAAAGCCCTGAGGGGTCTTTATATTACTATTGTTTCTGAGTCGTGCATTTTGGGTCCAACCCCCACGCACCCGTCTCAGAACAATTTCGCCACAATGGACCCTGCTGACTCTACTGCCATGTTCCACGCCCTCCAGGAACAAGGAGCCATCGTCCAGCAGCATTCACAAGGAATCTCCGAGCTTCACCTGGAGATTTGTGAACTGTGTGCGGAGATGAAGAAGCTCGCTGTCGCGGTCCTGCTACAACCACGGGAGGAGCCTACCCACCCACCCACATCCCCAGCGTTCAACCCCATGCAAACCTGGCAATTCCGGGAGCCCCAACAATCCCCCCCCGGAGAGGTTCGGTGGAGAACCTGAGAGGTGCAAGGCTTTCCTACTCCAATGTGACTTCGTATTCAGGCAACAGCCCCAGACCTACAACAGCGACGACCGTCGGATAGGCTATGTGATGGGACTGCTGAAGGGGAAGGCATTGGACTGGGCTACTGCAGTGTGGACCGGGGGTTCATCTCCTCCTCGTTACCCGGCCTTCGTCGAGGAGATTCGGAAGGTTTTCCAACACGCATCCAGCGACCAGGAGCCATCCCAGAGACTGATTGCTCTGCGCCAGGGACGGAAGACCGCGGCAGACCACTCCATCGACTTCCGCACCCTCGCGGCGGCCACTAGTTGGAACGATGCGGCGTTGGCGAATCTCTTTCTGGCCAGCCTGAGTGAGACGCTCCAGGACGAGTTGGCGCGACTGGACCCCATCACCCAGCTCGACCAACTCGTGCGCACCACGATCCGCCTGGACAACCGTGCCAGACTACGCCGGTCGGAGAGACCGATCCTTCCCGGCAACCCGTACCCCAGGCAGGGGCCAAATCCTCGACATGAGGAGCACCAGTTGGAGGGACCCGAACCCATGGACCTGTCCCGGGCCAGTACCAAGATCTCTACCGAGGAACGAGCACGCCGCAGAACCACCGGCTCGTGCTTCTACTGTGGGAGGCCGGGTCACACCCAGGCTCGGTGCTCCTTCAGGACCAGGCGACCAGTAGAGGTGAGAGCAGTCGACAGGCATGAGGGTTCTGACAGAGACAACCATCATCCCACGCTCACCACCCTGCTGATTCTTCCCGACGGAACAACCCGGGTTAACGCATTGGTGGATTCTGGAGCGGACGCCAACCTCATCGACGAAGTTCTGGTGTCTGAACTGAACATTCCCACCCTCCCTCTACCCCACCCTGAGAATGCGCGGTCGCTGGATGGAAGGACGTTCTGCCGCATGACGCACATCACTATTCCCGTACAACTGATCATTTCTGGGAACCATCGGGAGATGATCCAGTTCCGCGTCATCCAGTCCCCTAATGACCAACTCATCTTGGGATTACCCTGGCTCCAGAAACACAACCCCACGATCAACTGGAGTTCTAACCAAGTGCAAGCATGGGATCCTAAGTGCCATCTGTCCTGCTTGCGTTCCGCCCCACCACCAGCAGAGGGAGTGCCAGCTCTACCACAGACTCCCAAACCCTCCCTGGAGAGGGTCCCCTCTCCTTACCATGACCTGGGCACAGTGTTCTCCAAGACACAAGCTCAGTCTTTGCCGCCTCATCGGCCCTACGACTGCGCCATCGAGCTCCTTCCCGGTTCGTCACTCCCCTCTAGTCGCCTATACAACGTCTCCAGACCAGAAAGGGAGGCTATGGAGAAATACATCCGTGACTGCCTGGCTAACGGACTAATTCGCCCATCTTCCTCTCCCATCGGTGCGGGATTCTTCTTCGTTCAGAAGAAAGATGGCTCCCTACGCCCGTGCATCGACTACAGGGAGCTGAACAACATCACGGTGAGGAACAAGTATCCTCTGCCCCTGATGGACTCCACGTTCCACCCAATTCACGAGGCCACCATCTTCACCAAGTTGGACCTCCGCAACGCTTACCACCTGGTCCGTATCCGTGAGGGCGATGAATGGAAGACCGCCTTCAACACCTCTCTCGGACACTTTGAATACCTGGTCATGCCATTCGGCCTCACCAACGCTCCTGCTGTCTTCCAGGCCCTGGTTAATGACGTTCTTCGGGACTTGTTGGGCCGCCATGTGTTCGTCTACCTGGATGACATCTTAATTTACTCTGATAATGCCAAGGATCATGAGAACCACGTCAGGCAAGTGCTACAGAGACTTCTAGAGAACAGATTGTTCATCAAGGCGGAGAAGTGCGTCTTCCACTCTGACATAGTTGAGTTCCTTGGATTCATCCTTGAGAGGGGACGGATCAGGGCGGATCCCAAGAAGATTCTGGCGGTCACCGACTGGCCCACACCCACCTCACGTAAGCAACTCCAGCGCTTCTTGGGATTCGCCAACTTCTACCGAAGGTTCATCCGATCCTATAGCCAAGTGGTCTCCCCTCTAACCAAGCTCACGTCCCCTGCGGTGCCATTCCGGTGGAGCCCCGAAGCTGAGACGGCCTTCACCAAGGTCAAGAGACTGTTCTCTTCCGCTCCCATCCTGGTTCACCCCGACCCCACCCGCCAGTTTGTGGTTGAGACGGATGCTTCCGACTCGGGTCAGGTCTGTCTCGCCATGTTTTATGTTTATTCATGTTGTCTTAGTCACGTAGTGTCTTATCATGTATTATGTTAGTCTAGGTTCGTCATGTTGTTTAGTTTATTTCTTGTTACGATTTATTTTCTCGTCATGTCTAGTTATGTTTCGTTACGATTATATTACCTGGTTATGTTGAGTGATTATCGTCTTAGTTTCGCTTTGTGTTATGTTTCGATGCATGTTTATTGTTACGTTAACTGGTCGTTGTTATGCATACACTTTTACATGTTTTTCCGCAAACCTTGCGTTCCGCCTTTTCTCTCTCTCTCTCTCTCTCGTTCTGTCCTTCACTCCCCTAGTGTTTCTATTTGTCTATTTACTAAAACTACTAACGTTAGATCAGGATTGGGTAGAAACTAACAAGACTAATCATGTGTTCATGTTACCTTACGTTTCTCGTGCATGTCATTTACTAATTTACTAATGCTAGGGCAGGATAGGTTTATTACTAACGATTACTAATCTCCTTGTTAAACTTGTCATCCATCGCACCTGTTTTCCATTTCCTTGCTACGCTCTAACTAATTGTCGCGCTACTGTTCACTGCGAAATTGTCTGCCTCTGTTTACCACGCAACTCTTGAGCATTATTTACTGTTTGATTACACGTTACGATCCACGCCTGTTTACCGACCATTGTTTATTGATTTCTGTTTTGTGACCATCGTTTGTTTTTTGACTTCGTCCTTGCCTACCGTTTTTGTACTTTTGCTTCGCTGATTGTTTCATGGTTTCGACTCCCGCTTCGTCCACGACTACGCCTCTGCCTGCCGTCCGTCTGTTCATCTGCCCCGCTGACAGCTCTCCTGCTACCGGACCTTAACAATAGTCTTTATATTACTATTGTTTCTGAGTCGTGCATTTTGGGTCCAACCCCCACGCACCCGTCTCAAAGGCGCTATATAAATTCCTACCATTTAATGGACACATTGAAGAATAATAATAATCATCATCATAAACGTGCTGAAACAACATGATTATTATAATACTATAAAACAAACTGCATTTACTCTAAAAACCATTGCATCAGTATTGCTCTGGCTTGTCGCTTAGAAGCCAAATTTAAAGAGCATTTCAGATTATGCACTGAAACTCAGCCAGTCAAAAAATGGTATAAATAGGCTAACAGGGCTAAGCCCTATCTTTTGAAGAAAAAAAAACTTGTTTTTAACTACCCTTGTGTAGGTCTCATTTGTTGTCTTATTTCATGTCAATAAATGAATTGAAGCGGTTGAGTTAGAATTTTTGCGAAACTAAGAACAACAGCACCATCTTATGTTCTTAAGAAAAGAATTAGGTATGACGAATATTTTATCTACAGGGCTACTTTTTCTCAGCTCTCGGTCAGCATATTGCAGTGTTAAGTGTGTGGCGTGCTGTAGTGACAAGCCCCTTCGATTTGTTATCCATTTGCCCGTTACAGTCTGAAGCATAGACTGAATAGGTCTGAAGGTCTGTGTGTGACATGCCCCTTCAATTTGTTTGAGTGTGAGTAGTTGCAAATTCATGAAATGACGAGCACAAATATGACTAAAAATGGCTAATCATCCATTTTCTAAGATGTATTTGGAAATAAAGATATTGAGGACCAAACGATGTGCAGCAGCAGGACAAACAACTTTTTTCTGTTTCTTAGTTTGAATGAAAGAACTGGCTAGCTAACAGCGAATTAAGCTAAGAATAAAGACAGAACACGGGGAAGCAGTAGCTTCCACTAGAAGCTCACGTCTGTAGAAAAGGTAGTTTTTCTCCTGACGAATGTGGTTTTTGATTATGGTTGCTTATTGTCTGTCCCAGACACTAAAACACTTTAATTGTTGTGAATGTGACCAATATTTATAGAGAAAATGTCCCTGTGTTCAGAAGACCGTGTTAGCTCACGATGGTCCAAACACCTATTCACTCTGTTATGCAGGCTGAGCGATGTAAGCCTGCCCGGTTCATAGTCTCTCATTAGCAACAACTTCCCCACCACAATGTTACAGTGGATCACAAGTACCATGTCACTGTATGCTGAAATGGATTGCGAATGTGACTCGTACCAAGTTTTTATGAAATCGGAAGATTTCATGAAGCTAACTTATGTAGGGTCCTCGCACGGGCCGCCAAATAACAGGGATTTTACTCTTTACGAAACCGGGGCGCCAATCAATGTTATGTAGCAGTATAACTGCAAAAAGTAATGTCTCATAAAATTACTGTTATCAGAAATATCTAACCACAAATTTAGTATTTAAATTAATAATTAAAATAACCAATATTAATGATTAAACATACCGATAACCTGAAGGTTGGAAGTTCTTCGAAAGACTGCTTTAACTCGGCTCTCATGTCTGTGTGACGCCAAGACAGACACCGGGTTTAATAAAATATATTTATGAAACAAACGTACAAACACAGAACAGATAAACTAACGGGAAGTTAGTAGGGTGCGTGTGTGCGTACTACACTTAGCCCGTCAGCTTGATGGCAGCTAATTGTAAATTCATAGAGATTCATGAACTTGTCAAGAATAACCCACTCACTGTCACAAATTGTGGATTGTATTACATTTGTATTTACATTGTGGAGGACACAAGTTAGCTTTGCGAAGGGTAACATGTTTCTAGACTTGGATGACCAGTTTACATTTTTTTAAGATAAACAAGTGATTGCCTAACTGGTTAACACACCAATCACTAAGTTACATGTCCGAGACCAGTCAAAATAAGCTGCTTGACTGTATGTTCACAGTTTATGGAAAATAACTCGCTTATTAAATATCAAAGGCAACATTTGTTGCTGTGCAAACTGAGATGACTGATGTGACATGGGTTAGCCAGTGTGTAATTGTGCTACATTGTAGGCTACATTACTGATGGTTCACCTACTATAGCAAGGCTTGGTTTTATAGTTTTATTGCTCTAACATGTGGGGCCCTATATTTTAGTCCTGTAGATCAAATGGTAGCACACGGCACTATCCAAGGTTATGGATTCAATTCCCACTGGTGCCAGCCTGTTATGTTCCGTTCAGAGACCCAAGCACAGACCAAGGGATAATCAGAAAAACATTGTTTATTTCAGTCCAACGGTCAAAGCCAGGTAATCCGATAAACACAATGTCAAATCGAGTTGCAAAAGTGAGTAAACAGTCCAAGGTCAAAAATCCAGATGAGCAGAAAGGAAATGGTACAAAAGGGCAAAGCAAGAGAGATGTTGAAAACACAGAATGTAGATCAAAAACCAAAAATCAGAATAGCAAACAAATCAAAAGGGCAAGGTAAACTCAAAATCAGGGGTGTCTCAGGAATCACTAATAAACAGGCTTACAAATAATCAGCACTGAATATGTAGATCAACATTCCAACAAAGAATAGAACTGAGACCAGGGTTAAAATACACAGAGGGATGAGGCAAACTAGGCGGGGCAGGGGAGTGAGGATGATCTAACAAATAAACATCAGGTGAGAAACATGAATGGGTAATTATACAATGACAAGGGAGGAACAAAAATGCGGACTGGATTCACAAAGACACACACGTACTACAAACAGCTCCGGACTAGTGAGTAGACTAGTAGTAATTAAGGAACGTAGTGATAGGGGAAAACAGGTGGGAACACTTCAATGAATCGATGCAAGCAATTAGAGATAGAACAGAGAGGCATAGTTATAGAGCAGTATAGAAGTAGAGAGTGAGTCTATTAGTTATGTGATTAAACTATAAAAACTAGTGAATGTTAGTTTGTTAGTGTCACGCTCTGCTTTCCATGCCACATTTCAGGACTATCCTTATTATTTACCATGTGTATTCTATCCGTAGTTTCACACTAATCTTACTTGATCACGCCGTTATTTACGCTTCTACATTATCCCTGCGCTGTTTTGTGTTGCATGCATTTCTGCTGTTCCCTTACTGTCTCTGCCATTTTAAATATTATTATTACTTTTTTCCCTTGTACAGTACTAACCATTATTAATCAAACTAACTTTAGACCAGAGTAGTTATTAACCAACTAATCAATTAACATGCCCGTCATTATTCTTACCTGCCGCTGCTCCTCCATTCCCAATTACTAACACTTATTAACCGATTAACATTAGATCGGCGTAGATACTCACACATTAACCAATTACCCACTAATCATCCCTAGTTTAGTATCTACTCCCATTTCACTGTGTTATTCCATTTGCATGCTGATCACTTCCATCTGCATCTTGTTTCCGCTTAATCAATGACCGTGATTCTAAGCAGCTGTCCACTCTGCTACTTAAGCTCTGTTCTGTCCTGCACTCATCGTGAAATTGTGTGCCTTCTGTGCCAAGCCTTCGTGGAGTGATTACACCACTGTTTGACCCTTGCATGGACTTGATTTTGTACTTGCTTTGTGTTTTGGCTGCTATTAAAATATCCCGTGGGGAGTTTACCCTCTTCACTGGTCTGTGTCTGCATTGGGTCCACCCGCCAAGCCTGGGGGGCGTCACAGTTAGTTTGAACATATTAGTGTGTTAATATAATTAGTACTGTACAAATTCTATGTTAGTCGGGATTAGTATATTAGTGCTATCTACAAACATGAATGCAGAGAAAGCAGGAAATAAGAAAAGCGAGACTAAGAAGGAATAGTGGGAAACCAGAAAATTCTGGAAACACCCGAATAGTGAATCACGCAGACAGGGAATGAACTATGAATATATAAGCAGAGGACCAGACATGAATAATGAAAAATAATAAATTACAAAAAGAAACAAAATGTAATTAACAGACAAGACTCAGGAACATTACACCAGCCATCCTGAAAAATGTATGAGCTCATGGTATTGTAAGGTGCTTTGAATAAAAGTATTCATCAAATGGCACATATTCAAATGGCATATTTTCAAATGCAATGAAGGAGCGTGGGCTTTTGATAGGTATTAGTCTTTTAGTTTTTATCCACCCCATCCAGTATCACCACCAGTCGCCACTGCTGACAACGTATACAACTATACAATAAACTAAAATTAGCAGCACACTCCGGGGAAAAATAAATTTTGCACACCAATCCCAACTAGAAGCAGGCAAGTTACTGTTGAATGGGATCAATTGAATGAGACTTAATTTACTGTTTGATGTCTGTATACAATGGAATAGCAATCGCTGGTTTAATTCACACTCAGCATATAAACAAGCACTAATACATTGAGGCCCATGGCACTCTGGTTGAAATCAGATAACAGAAAACCCCCGGCTTGTGCATGAAGAGAATTACGTAGTAAGCGAATTCCAATCGAAATGTAAGACTCAAATTATTTGAAGCACAATATTTTTGTCACATTTATGTCGTCCTGGAATTGCTGTCCAGTACATGGAAATATAAATCCTAATCTACAGAGAGTGCTTTTACTTTCATTTCCCGAAATGCCCCAAATTGCATTTCCTGGTGATACTGTTTCTTATCACCATGTTTGCAAAGAATTATACTCCAGGGGGGCATGTTCTCTTTCTGCATTTTCAGCTGGTACAGTGGTTTCGTGTTTCATTTGTTGATCCCCCCTCAGGAGATCTGTTGGGCAGTGGCAGTATTCTTTTGGTTTTTCCATAGTAACTTCTTTTCGTACACACAACCAAATGAGGTGCCAAATGTGAGCATTCTAATCCAAAGCAGCCTGAATTACTTGCAGATTGCGACAGTAGGGGGCAGCAGTGCCCTTTTTCATCACAAGGTACTGGCATAATCATTTTCCGGAGGTAAATACAGTACCAAAATACTCGCCATAGGCTATTTGAATTCATACGGTTCTCAGAACAGTTCTGTGGTCATCAAATTATCAACATAGACATTTGAAGAATGATTATGTTTTCTTTCTATTTATAGACAACTCAGACTCATTTTTATGGATTTCTTCACAAGGTGCGCAGATTCACTCTTTACAGAATGTGAACAAGAGACAAAAATGATAAATACAATCTTGCAATAATCTACAGATAAACAATATTCCTAATTTGTCCCAAGCAGATATTATTATTATTATTATTATTATTATTATTATTATTTATATATATATATATTTTACCATTGCTAACAAGCATTTTTCTATTCTGAGTTAACTTTTCAGAACTCTTCACAAAGTTAGCGAACAGCGCTCTATGTGGATCAAACTGTGAATGTGCATTGCTATTTGCACACTTTTTCAAAACTGAAACACTGAAGTTCAGTGTTAACATATAGGCTAAAATTCAAGTGAATAGCAATTTTCTAAGCTATATTGAATGAATTCAAAACCAAAATGTTTTCATAATAGTTATAGAAACAAAGTGCTGATCGAAGTTATAATAGCCTGATTCAGTTGGAGACCCGCTCAGGAGTTGAGGGAAATTAAATTTAACCTTTGAAATGATTTTGGTCAAGAGGATGGATGCCAAATGCGTGGATATACATATCAGCTGATGATATCATGGATGAATCAGGCATGCACAGAGGTTCTTTGCCCAGTCTATAGCATGACGACATATGCTGTAATTTCCACGAGAATGTGTCCAAATGAAGTAGACCGAAGTAGACAGTTGTACCAAGCTGCGTGTTGGTGCAAAGAGTTTTGATGAAAACGTGTACGACGTGTAGTTGGATGAAAAGTTTAAATGAAAAGGTGTACTCAGTATTGAAATTTGTTTTTGCAGTAATAAAAAAACAAATGATTGCAATGCAATCAGATGAATAGATCATTCATTGAAAAGAAGTGTTCTGCATGTAGGCTAGTATACCAAAACAAAGTTTAACGCTAACAACGTTAAATTAACGGCAAACAACTTTCTTCCCATGATGGACTGAATTAAGCCGCGGTTACTGTGTGACATGACACCACTGTATTTTGAATAACGAGTTGTTCAATTTTGTATTTGTTTTTTCATAGTGTACAGCTTTATCCACAATAATTCATCCCACCAGTCTTCAGCATCTTCATCACTAGGCCCATTGTAAATTATGAATTGAATAATGAATGTATTAGCTACAGTCCCTCCAAAAGTATTGGAACAGCAAAGTCAATTCCTTTGTTTTTGCTATACACTAAAGCAAATTGAGTTTGAGATGTGCATGAGATGACAGATCCGAATTTCAGCTGTTATTTTCTGGTATTTGTATATATTTGTGAAACAACTTAGAACATGTTAGATTGATTCATTAAACAATAAATAGTTATTAATGTCTACTCCTGTTTTTATCCTGTGAAGACTGCATTTGTGTTAGAAAACATAAACCACCATGAGTTGAAAGAAAAGCAAGCCATTTTGAAGTTTAGAAAAGAGGGGAAATTGGAGCCATTGCACAAGCATTGGGGATAGTATAATAACTTGGAATGTCCTGAAAAAGAAAGAAACCACTGGTGTACTGAGCAACAGACATCGAACAGGTCGACCAAGGAAAACAACAGCAGTTGAACAGCAGCAATATAGAGGCTATACCACAAGATGCAACCCACTCATCAGTAATAAGAATCAGAAGGCAAGATTATAGAGTACAGAGCTGAGCCACAAAAGTTCTGGAAGTTTTATGGACTGATGAGACTAAGATTGACGTCGACCAAAGTGATGGAAAGTCCAAAGTGTGGAGAAAGAAGGGATCTGCTCGTCTGTGAAGCACAGTGGAGGAAGTGTCATGAATTGGGCTTGCATGGCTGCTTCTGGAGTGGGCTCACTAATCTTTATTGATGATGTAACTCATGATGGTAGCAGCAGGATGAATTCAGAAGTCTACAAAAACATTTGGTCACTCAACTTACGGAGAAATAGTTGGAAGGAACTTAATCATACAGCAAGACAATGACCCGAACACACTGCCAACACAACAAAGGACTTCATTAGAGAGAAAAAGTGTAAGGTTTTAGACTGGCCAAGTCAATTACCAGACCTTAACCCAATTCAGCATGCATTTTACCTTCTGAAGAGGAGATTGAAGGGAGTGCAGCAAGCCAGCACTATCAAACACTACTGTTTTCAGTGTTCCTCATGAGCCACTTTGGCAAGTTAACTAGTAACATTGACAAGGTCATTCGACCACTTGCGATGGTAATATGACATTCTGTTATTAAAAATGAGCAGTTTGTTGTATTGTTCTGAATATACACTCACCGAACACTTTATTACTAACATTTTTACTTTTTTACATCTACGTATTCATGCGATTATCTAATCAGCCAATTGTGAGGCAGGAGTGCAATGCATAGTCATATAGATAAGGGTCAGGAGCTTCAGTTAATGTTCATATCAACCATCAGAATGGGGAATAAATGTGACCGTGGAATGATTGTTGGTGGCAGACAGGGTGGTTTGAGTATCTCAGAAACTGCTGATCTCCTAGGATTTTCACACACACTAGTCTCTAGAGTTTGCAAATAATGGTGCAAAAAGCAAAGAAAATCCAGTGAGCAGCAGTTCTGCAGACAGAAACGCCTTGTTAATGAGAGACGTCATGACCAGACTGGTCAAAGCTGCCAGGAAGGTGACAGTAATTCAAATAACCACACATTACAACAGTGGTATACAGAAGAGCATCTCTGAACATAATGCATCATAACTGGGTGGATAGGCTACAGCAGTAGAAGTCTAAAAAATAGATACCTAATAAAGTGCTTGGTGAGTGTATGTGTTGTTCGGTAGTCCCGCAATAGTCTATGTATACCTCTTTTTTACAACTCCAATAGAGCTCAAGGTACTTCCCTTCCCTCAGTGAAGCCTGGAAGGCAGCAGGTTCAGCTCAGCCAACCACAGATGATGTGTACATATTTCTTCGCAAGCAGTTTTATTTATCAGTATTAATGATAACGAACTGTAAAATTGCCGTTTCAGAGCCATAAAGTTAATAATTACATGCACGCAGCTCAATAAACAATCCTTTAAATACGCCAATTCTTGAAAGTTAAATCATATTGAACTACGAGTGACACTGAAGCATAGCCGTTAGTAAAAAAAAATGTTTTGATTGGTGAGTCTCTCCCTTTTTAAATGGACAGTAAAACAGCCAGTATTAATTCTATGCTTTGCCTTAAAGATTATTTGTTGATTATATTACTATACGGTTATTTACTGTACTATTTCAAGTAGCCAAAGCTAAGCTGTAGTTCTATAAAAATGAAAAAGGAAACAGCCAGCAGTATTTCTGTGGAAGAATCTAGTAACACTGGTATATGGTCTAAATATGAGACAAGGAAAGACACTAAGTTGTTTCTTTTTCAAATAGAATTTGTATGCAGAACTTGTGATGATGGAAAACCTGGTGGTTTTGCTTCTCCTGGTCACTGGCAGTGCTACACATGAAGGTAAGAGCATGTCAATTTTGAAGGAGCTGAATAGCAAAATCATTCTATGCATGCTTATGGTAGGTCTCATATCAGCACCATTCATAAAAATGGAAGCCCTGATTTAATTTTGTTTTCAGCAGTGGCCCTTGAAATGTATTAAAATAGCATATTTTCCACTCTCTGAAGCACCAGTAGATCTTACAGGGAAGGTTTTTACCTTCCCATCGGTGTCTACTACTCGATATGCAACACTCACGCCTGATGTGGAGGGACCTTATTCAGCTCTGACACTCTGCCTGCGATCGTTCCCTGGGAATGGAAGAATAAATACTCTCTTTTCCCTGGCCACACAATCAAAAGACAATGCTTTTTTGCTGTATCAACCAGTAAAAGGACAATATCAAGTGCATGTCAATAATCAGGTTCATGACTTTCTGTTGATGCCGGACAATCAAAACGAATGGAACTCGGTCTGCTTGACCTGGGACAGTAAAACCGGACTTACTCAAGTGTGGGTGAATGGAAAGCGCAGTATAAGGGTGAAGCTCTCCTCAGAACCTGTTGCAGCTGCAACTCCTAGCATAATCCTTGGCCAAGAACAGGACAGTTTTGGTGGGGGCTTTGATCCAAATCAGTGTTTGCTTGGAGACCTTTCAGATGTCCACATGTGGAATTATGTTCTTAATCCTTGTGAAATCCAGACCTATATGAATGGCTTTGCATTTACACCAGGGAATGTTCTGAATTGGAAAGCACTAATGTATAATGTGAATGCTGATGTGCTTGTAGAACCAAATCAATTAAATGACTGTAATTAGCACTGTAAAGCATGCAAAACAAAATAAAAAATATGCTAATATACAAATGCCTTGCTTTGAGGATACTCTTTTTTATGTTTCTCTTCTAAGGGCTTCTTATGAATGTAATAGTGGGCTCCATAATTCCTGGCAGCCTTGATGAAGAAAAAATTAAGAAAAAGGATCACATATAATAACCAATGCAGATACAATACAAATGTGGCAGGTGGGGCTTGGTTTGTGGGAAGGAGGCAGAGCAATCCACGGTCCAAACCTACTGGTCAAGAAGGCACACACCTGGACTACATGACAAATTGTGACACAACACGTTAAATGGCATATTTTAGCGGAGATCCCAGTTTTTATTTTTAATTAGATGTGAAACTAGTAGATCAGAGCTATAAAATTAGTTCAATTTCCAGGATTGGCCAATCCGATTTGGAGATATGGCTTGTTAAAGTATGTGTGTCTGATAGAAGTGTTGTAAAATCAGCCTTAAAAGTTTTTTGAACGGTTGTCACAGTTTCTTACCTAGAAGTGACCTAGGTGTAAAAACTGGCCCATCAGCCACAGCTTTGGAGACTTTGGAGAGACTGGGGTCAGGGATTGGTCTGGGGCTGCATAAAGTGTCAACAAGCTGCATAATGTAGGCATGAGCTTTAGATGGGAGGCGTAACACTTGAATGGCAGTGTTTTAAAATAATAATTACAAGCTTTATTTAGGCGGCATGGATGGTGCAGTGGGTAGCACTGCCGCCTCACAGCAAGGAGGTCCTGGGTTCGAATCCTTGTCGGCCAGGGCCTCTCTGTGTGGAGTTTGCATGTTCTCCCCGTGTCTACGTGGGTTTCCTCCCACAGTCCAAAGACAAGCAGGTTTGGCTGATTGGCGAGTCTAAATTGCCCATAGGTATGAGTATGTGAGTGAATGGTGTGTGTGCCCTGCGATGGACTGGCGACCTGTCCAGGGTGTATTCCTGCCTTTCGCCCAATGTATGCTGGGATAGGCTCCAGCCCCCCTGTGACCCTGTTCAGGATAAGCGGGTTAGGAAAATGAATGAATGAATGAATGAAATAATTAATTAATTAATTAATGAAAAGCTTTATTTACACTCAGTCTGCACTTTATTAGGCAGACCCACTTGTTAATGCAAATATTTAATCAGCCAACTAAATGCTTAAAAGCATGCAGACATTGTCAAGAGGTTCAGCTGTTTTTCAGACCAAATGTCAGAATGTGGAAGAAATTTGATCTTAGTAACTTTGACAGTGGAATGTTGCAGACAGGGTGGATCGAGTATCTCATAGACTGCTCATCTCCTCGGATTTTCAAGCACAGCCTCAAAAACATCCAGTGAACAGCAGTTCTGCTCACTAACTGTATATAGCACCTTTATATAGCACACTTTATACATAATATATGTATGCTGTACATTCAGCACTAAGATTACAGCTTTCTGCTCCCATAACAACCTATCACAAAGATTATGAAATTGTATTCTACATTCTTATGGTAAATGGTCCACATTTATATAGCACCTTTATCTAATTGATGCTTCTCATTCAGCCATTTGTACACACACTCTCACACTTGTGATTGGGCGTCTTCAACAGGGACACTTCAACACACCCAGGGTGGGATTTAACCGACAACCCTTCGACTGCCAGATGACTGCCATTACCGCCTGAGCCAATGTTGGCCATCATTTCTAAAGTATTGCGTTTTTGTTGTAGGCTAATTAAGGGACAGAAGCATAATTTGCGGAAATGCGGTATAAGCATAGGCCTACACATTTTTGTAATATTGCATTGTCAGCTGTCGGTTTTCTGTTTTGGAGTTCTGTTACCTTTCTGTGCCTGCGTCTTTTGTCCGTGAGCTCATTCCGTAGTCTTCCCATTCATTCATTTGTTTCACCTGTTTGTCATTTTAGTTAATTCACCTGTGTATAGATAAAATCAGAATATATTCGCCATAGTTATCTTGACGAATTTACAAATATCCACTTACGATAAAATATAGGCAATATGAACATAGCGATTCCACAAGCATTGTGCCTCAGGTGGATATTTGTAAATTCAGGAAGCTAACTAGTTCTAGCTAATTTGCTTGTTGTTACTGATAGCGAGCTGGTATCGTTTTCTAACTAGATAAGCAATAGTATGCAGAGTTTCAGTGATCGCTTGTCTGGAGTGCAATTTGGGCAGCTACACGTTCCTTTTATCTCTTTATGTGTTCAATCATTCGCATTTAGCTAAACCGGCTTTACTTCTCTCAAACTAAATACAGCTAAACTCAGCTAAATACATAGCCAAATAACTTGCTTGCTCATAATATAGTTGGTTAGCTAAAGTGAAAACTTCAAAAAGACAAAACGAATAAACTGAGCTGTATAATAACGCTTTATATTACGCGTTATATTCATAGACTGTGGGAAGCATAAACAGTGTTGTGGTTTGAGGTTGTTTGTTGTTGCAATTCCTCTCTTGACTGTTAGGAGTCTGAAATTACCTACTGTACCTTTAATAAAACCTGGATTGGTTCTTCAGTCCTGGTGGCTGACAGTCCACGAATGACTGTACAGCAGCTAATCGCAGTTTGGTTCAGTAGCGTATCTTTTAGAACGATTAGCTAGGTTTATTGTTTAGCCCATTTCAAAGATATCATTTGGTAGTTGGCTAGACAACAAACAGAATGTTAGGTAAGGTGAGTTACAGTGAAGCTTCGCTGTTTGTAAAGTACTTTTACTTTTAAGTTACTAGTCACGATGTGCTAAAACCATAGACTGTGGCTAAAAAAAGAATGCAACCACGTCATACGCTTAAAACAAAGAAAATAACGTAACTAAGAACCCACATTTAGTACCCACATTTGTGAATATACACTCATTGAGCACTTCATTATTACACCTACTTACATGGAAGGCTTGTGATTATTTAGAAAACCACATGGGACCATTGGCACTGAGTAGGCCTTTGGCACTGGGGTAGTCTGTGTGGTACTGGCATTCTGTGCATGGGGCACACTAGTGGTAAGACCAAACTTCACCATTGAGGCTTCTGGTGGGGCCTAACTCAATGAAACACAGGAAGGTTCCCACTTGGCAGCCCCTGAAATACTCCCATTAGCACCCTTTTGGCTCGTGTATACATTTGTTATTCAGTGCCTGGTTATTTGGTTGGTAAGAACTAAGTCAGATTCAGATCCGGGCCTTTTTGCGCAGACCCCTAATTGTAAGCAGAAGGAAATTAGTGGTAGTGGTAGTGGTAGTGGTAGTGGTAGTGGTAGTGGTAGTAGTGGTAGTGGTAATTTATGTAAGTCCTAAACAACATTTCTTACAGAATGAATGCACATAGAAATAATGAATAACAATGTTGCCCTAAAAGGTGTAGGCTGAAGCTTTAGCTTATTATACCTACCCTTTTTACATAATATATTCACATATTCAACCTTTTCACTACTACTCTATACAAAAACAAAACATAATAGAAACAAAAACAAAACATTTCATACACAATAATAATCATACCATACAGTTTTTTTTATTTGTCCAACACTTATTTTAACATAACATTTATTTAAATTTGCAATGTTTTAATTCCTTGTCACAAATATTTCACAAGTTAACCCCTTTCACAAATATACATCTATTCTTTATATTTGTCCGTACCCTTGTAATAATCTCCTATATAATACATTTTTCTTTTTACATGCATTCTCTATCTCCTTGGTAATCCATGGCTTGTCCACATATTTGTGCTTCCTTGTGGGTATTCTTAACAGACAGTTTTTTTCATATAATAAAATTAATGTTGACGAAAAAGCCTCAGGCTTTGTTAGGATCATTATTAACATAAACCTTGTTCCATATTTGTTTCCTTAGGTCCACCTTGAGGGCAGTGATGGCTTCTGGTGTTCTATGTAGAGTCAGTTGACACATGTCAAACCCATTTTATACATGTATATGCTGTCTATCAATGTAGCAGTATCTGTTGTTATTCTACTTGGTTTATAATCACTGGAAATAGGCTGTTACTCTACATTGTGTTAATAAAGTCTGTTGTCCGTTTGTGTCCATTTGGATTTAACAAAGCAATATTAAAATCCCCACATAGGCCTACAATTTGCACCTTTTTATCATTCAATTTGTCAAAAATTAAAATCTATCCTTCAATGTATCAAGGCAGGTTCCTGGGGTTCTATATACACAACTAATTATATTCTATAGTCAATTTCTATAGTTAGACATTCCAAAATATTTTCTATAGTGTTTGACATATGTTTAACCATTCTAAAATTGATTATTGATCCTATTCATTTTAAACATCTCCTATCGTTCCAGTTCCACATCATAATCTTTCTCATTACCAAGCCAAGTCTCAGATACAGCGATGACATTAAACTTATTGAATTGGCACAGATAATCCTTGATTTTAGAGACATTTTTATAGAGGCTTCTACTGTTGAAGTGTATTATTCATAAAGCACCTTTCATTTTCACATTATTGTTGACTTATCTGTATAGTACTTGTTTTTGATGTTATTGTAAAAGCGGTTTTCCTGGTCAATATCATTCAATCTCATACAATTTATGCTCTATATAGTCAAAAGTTTTCAAGTTAAACATTTCTACAATCATGTAGATACAGGTCAGAAGCTTCAGTTAATGTTCACATCAACCCTGAGAATGGGGAAAACATTTTATCTGGCAGCCAGGGTGATTTGAGTATCTATGGTGACAGTAACGCAAATAACCACACATTACAACAATGGTATGCAGAAAAGCATCTCTGAACACACAACGCATCACAACTCTAAGTGGATAGGCTACAGCAGTAGAAGTCACTAATACTGTTAATAAAGTGTTCACAGAGTGTATATTGTAGCTGACCTGAGATTTAAAATATATATATATATTTGGCGGGGAAAAAAAAACATTTAGCTGTATGGTTAAGTTGTCCTCCAGCATAGCAGATGAGTCTCACAGGGTTTGTGATGTGTATTAACAATGATCCATTACAGTGTATTTCCCTGACACATTGCTGAACAAAATAATTATTTTCTGCATGCATCATTCGAACACAATGTCAGTCTCACTATGGATGTACAGTACTGTGCAAAAGTTTTAGGCAGGTGTGAAAAAATGTGAAAAAAAAACTAGGTGTGAAAGAAAATTGAAATGTTAATAGTTTATCAATTAACAAAATGAATGAACAGAAGAAAAATCTAAATCAAATCAATATTTTGTGTGACCACCCTCAAAACAGCATCAATTCTTCTAGGTATACTTGCGCACAGTTTTTGAAGGAACTCGGCAGGTAGGTTGTTGGAGAACTAGCCACAGTTCTTCTGTGGATTTAGGCAGCCTCAAATGCTTCTGTCTCCATGTAATCCCAGACAGACTCGATGATGTTGAGATCAGGACTCTGTGGGGGCCATACCATCACTTCCAGGACTCCTTGTTCTTCTTCACACTGAAGATAGTTCTTAATGACATTGGCTTTATGTTTGGGGTCGTTGTGCTGCTGCAGAATAAATTTGGAGCCAATCAGATGCCTCCCTGATGGTATTGCATGATGGATAGGTATCTGTCTGTACTTCTCAGCATTGAGGAAACCATTCATTCTGACCAAATCCCCAACTCCAATTGCAGAAATGCCGCCCCAATGTTGCATTTCTGCAATTTCGGGCTGCATTTTGGGACTCATTCTTGTACCGCTCTCCAGCCCTTCGGCGAACAAACTGCCTTCTGCTACAGCCAATTATGTAAAAACATTTTTTTTGACTCATCAGTCCAGAGAACCTGCTGCCATTTTTCTGCACCCCAGTTCCAGTTCAGCTCCTGTTTGGTATAATTGGTTAATCACACACCTGACTATATGCCTACAAAATCCCTGACTTTGTTCAAGAGTACCTTCAAGAATAATAAACTATTAACATTTCTATTTTTGAAAGCATTCTTACTTTACAGCATTTTTTCCACACCTGCCTAAAACTTTTGCAATCAAATTAAATTCTGTATATATATATATAAAAGCTATGAATGATTTTAACATCAGTAATGGTGCCTATGAGCTGCTGGGTGACCACACTGTGGTGTGGATGAGCTCCACAGTCTGGGATCGAATCAAGACTTCCAGTGCCAACTGCAGCCAGATGCTGCGTAATTTGCATCGCCCAGGGTATGGAACGGTTTAGTCAGTTAGGGGTCCACATTTCATTGCTATCTAGTGACCTCGGCTGGTCAACCATAGCTGTAGTCTGCAGTGTGGAAAGAAGCAGACTAGCCAAACCATTGCTGTATTCGAAACAGCATACCAGCATTCTACTGATACAAAATTTCAGACTGATTTTCTTCACAATCAACACAATCGTACATTCAAGCCAGTACTGCAGTATTGACTTTTGTACACTTAGGTATACTGCGTTTGTTCAACTCATTCGTCATAGACACTTTGGGTAGGTTTAGAAAGAGCAATTACCAGAATAACATGACAACTGCACAATATAATTTGATACAAACCACAATGAAGCTTGTGACCACTAATTAATAATACAAATGGTTCAACACATATTGTGATGTAGCCGAATGAAAATGAAATGAAAATGAATGAATGAAATTTAGCTTAATAAGAGGAGCAAAGAAAAATATGCACTCAAATTATTGTTCTTTCTGTCGATTTTATCATTTATTTTAAGCTTCATTTTTCAAAGATATTTTGGCATTTTATGGGCGTGCATTTACTAAATGCTGGACGTATGATAAAGTGTAATAAACAGCATACAGAACATAATGTTGTCTGTGCGCAGGAAGCCATTGTTGTATGAGACTGATGACACAAATACCATTTGTATAGAACAATACACATGGAACATTTTGGTAATTGAAATCTCCTGAAAATATCTTTGTTAACATCAAAAAGTCATGAATTACAGTTTGAGAAAGAATGCTGGTCTGAATTTACGAATTTAAGTTATTTAGGCTGTTGTCTGTCATTTTTCAAGTCATTGCATGCATATATTGAAAAATACATACATTGTATTTTTGCTTTCTCACATTCTCTATTGTAAATAATGGTTGCGTATGCACAGTTTCTTAAAAAAGTGTTTTCTAGCTGGGGATACACTGCTTACGACCCCATTTTCCTCAATGGCCCAGTTGGATCTAACAAGCCTGAGAATGATACGCCTTCTCCAACCCCTCTTGTCTCTTAGCCCCTGAACGTTACTCCGAGGTGCCCAGGGCACTGTCGTATGCAGCGATCCTACTAACCCTGCCAAGTCCCTCCCTTGGAGCGGCGAGCCAATTATGCCATTCCACAAGGGCTGGCCAAACTGGGCTTTTTGGCAGGACTGAGAATCAAACCCCGGTCCTCGGTGTGCAACTGCAACGAAAGGTCTGTTACTTTAGCTGTGCGCCACTGCGGCCTCCCAAGTATGCACTGTTTCAAAGCCTCATCCATATGTCAGTATAGAAAACTTTAACATTATGACTGACTGACGTGAATTCTTCCAGACCTGTTGGTTACAGTGTACTTTTGACATCTTAAGAATATGACAACATGAATGGTCAGCTTAACAGCTTCATAAAAACACCATAATGATTATAATTCTATCTATATGCACATGGAAATCCGTCTAGAATACCTTACATATACAGGTAGAGCAAAGAATAAACAAATGATTTCATGTTCAACACTCGATGCTGCAGAAAATAATACAATAATTGTGCAGTGGCATCTCCCGATATGAAAAAGGTGCTGCTTGGCCTGTCGAGCAAACCAGATTTTTGTTTCATTGAAGCAGGTTTGAGCTATGCAGAATAGCTCCAATTATGTCATAGGCGGCACATTTGGGGCTCTATGGGTCGTCCAGAGTAAGTGACAAATGGCACGAATACATAATTATCAGCCATCTTCACTTACACAGAAAGAAAGAGTGGATGATCCAGCTCCCCTCCCATGCTGTGATCAGTGCCAAAGAGTATCACAAAGTATCAACCAAGGCGTGCAAATATTCTGGGGCACAGTGTCAACATTGTTGACACTGTCCCTATATTTGGTTGCTCTTGCTGTTGAAGTTTTATATATACATTTTTGGTTATTTGAGTGCAAATGTTGTCACAATTAACATGCATTATATCAGGCTGAGCTGCAGCAGGTGTCTAGAAAACTTGTCAAATCTACCTGGATGGATAGAGCAGTCTGAATTAGAACAATAGCTTTATTTCATTTTTAGGTGAACTGCCTGGACCAATCCAACTAATATGGGGGTCTATCTCTGAGGATGTCAACTTTCCCTACTTTCTTTTGTTAAGCATGGTTATATTATCTCAAAAAGCAACTTATTTGAGTCCATATTGACTTAGTAACTGCACATAATCTGGTTTATAATGCCTCTCTTCAGCTGTACATGGTAGGTGAAGGGTTCTTGCTGTGACATAACTCATTCCCTTTGTCCTGTCTGTTCAATGCTGTTCATTTCACAACAGTGGGGTATTTCATTGTTGTTTGTGCATATTGCTTTATATCAACTATCTGCAGCCACAACAAACAAAAAGGATGACATTCATTTGTGATTTAGAGAACCCTTTGGACAAATACAGTGGGTGTGCAGGGACAGGGGTGTACGCAATAAACAGTGCATAAGACAACCCTCTTTTTCTCCCGAACCCTCCCCTTTCTGGTTTGTTTTAATCGCTGATTGGCTTACCTTTCAAAGCCTAATGATTAATTAATTAGGCATGCTCTGTTCTGTTAAATGGTCTGTTTTGGGTTAATCTGTGTGCTTGTGACAGTGAGCGTGTCATAAAGTTAACACATATTTTTTGAAGAGGTTCTAGGTGTATTGGCAGAAGTTACATTGTGTCATTTAATCAGACCACGTCTCCTGTTCTTGGAGGTAGTGTACGTTCTACCTGTTTCATCACACGGGAATTTCAAGAGAGAAGAGTAAGTTATGTTTGTGTCATTTACAGTTGTAGCTAGCAACAGTGTGACAATGTAGTTAAATTTGTTTACGTTTGAAGTTGTTACACCTTGTTAACATTCTTGATTTAATCTCCCATGCTGTCAAATGATAGATTGTTTGTGGCAAGTAAAAGCTAGTTTTTTGCCTAACATTCTGTAGCTGTCTGTATTACAATGGTAACTTCCAAACAGTGAACATTTTGCTATCTCCCTTATTATTATAATCATTTTAATTTTCTCTAGCTATTTTTGATTTGGTACATTGCAAAGCCATAACAATCAGTTTGCTTTTTTTAAAATCTTTAAATGTTGGAATCAGTTATATAATGCAATTTCAGTTTAAAAGGAAAACGTTGAGAAATTATAGTAACTCAATTCCTATTGAGACTCAAGATGGAAGTGCAAGATGGCAATAACAAATGGAACACAATTACCCATAATGCTCTTAAGACTACAGCTATACTCATCTTGGAAGACCAGCTCTGTGGAAGATACCTGCACTTGAAATGTTCTAAATACAGGAGGTGGCCTAACTCTTTTTGAAATTCTCTTTGAAGTGTAGTGACTGGTTTGTACCTACAGATAGGCAACAAATGAACAGCTCCGAACCTTTGTGGATTTCTGAGCACAGGAAATTCCTGTTTCCAAATCACTGAGTGCTTACATGCATCATGTTGACTTTCCCAGGATTAAGGAAAATAGAGAAAACAATGCAGTATCCACAATTTCAAGCCTTATGAAGCTGGTATGCAGTGAGGTTTAGAGTCGGTAATGTACATTTCAGTTCATGCTGGTTGTATTTGCGTTACTGTCACATTCAACCAGTCTGGCCCTTTTCCTCTGACCTCTCTCATTAACAATTTGTTGTTTTTTTAAACAACAAATAAACAAACAATGAGGCTGGTATGCAGTGAGGTTTAGAGTCAGTAATGTACATTTTGTTTGTTTATTTGTTGTTTAAAAAAAGAAAAGAAAATAGGCCCTGGTCCTTATCTTTGTTGTACGGGTAGCAATTGAAATTGTACTTCTCTCTAGGGTCTTTCAGCGCACTTAGCCCTGGTTATGGGTATGCACTTTGTTGTACGTCGCTCTGGATAAGAGCGTCTGCCAAATGCCAATAATGTAATGTAATGTTTTTTTTGTTTTTTGCACAATTCTCTGCAAACTCTAGCGATTGTTGTGTGTGAAAATTCCAGGAGATCAGCAGTTTCTGAGATACTCAAACCACCCTGTCTGGCACCAACAATCATTCCACAGTCAAAGTCACTTAGATTGCATTTCCCCATTCTGAAATTTGTTCTGAAAAACAGCTGAACCTCTTGACCACATCTGCATGCATTTATGGATTCAGATTCTGCCACATGATTGGCTGATTAAATATTTGCATTAACAAGCAGGTGTACAGATCTCCCGAATAAAATGCTCACTGAGTATGTATAGCTACAAACTAACTGATGCTTTTTTCAGATTGCATGAAGACTGACACATCCCTGGCCTCCTGTTATAGTCTAAGAGACAATGATGGTCTACTCGATGGCCACCAAACAGATGCAGTCTTCCTGCTTCCAAATCATTGAGTGCTTACAAGCATCATGTTGAATTTCCCAAGATTAAGGGAAATGGAGAAAACAATGTTATTAATTCCAATATAAAGCTGTAATATGAAGAGCCTCTGCAGTATCAGAAACTGCAGGCCTCATGAGGCTGGTATGCAGTGAGGTTTAGAGTCAGTAATGTACATTTCAGTTCATGCTGGTGTCTCATAGACTTAAGCAGAGTCAGTGGTCCACTGATTCATGGTCAATAGTTTTTTTTGACTCTACAGTACTGACTAAATCTACTTCATCCTGTGAAGCGGCTCCATCTATTGATGGACATGGACATCCAGGCAGTTCTTCCAATACATTTCTGCCCTTATCTTTACCGTTTGTGGGTAGTATTGGCAGAGCGTACACAGTTAGTAATCCTACTTTTCTCCTGAAGTCTTCCATTGTAGTGTCACGCTTGTGAAGTGACTCTCTTCTGGCCTCGTGTTTCATGTAGTTGGTCAGTCTATTTTGTCATTTGGTTCAGTAATCGTGAGGGAAAGCTTAAATGGGCCAACTCAACTGTGACATTGCAGTATTCTGTGGCTGTATCACCAATATGAAATGACATAGTATCTATACAGATTGTAAATGTTTTATTTGGCAGGTTAAGTCCACTAAAACAAAATAAAATGTGAGCACCTCATATCATAAGAAAACCACTGACATAGCTTTATTTCTGGCTTACACCACTTTCTCTACCCGCATGTGCTTTTGTGTTTAAGGAGACACCCTGTGTTTAAGGATATTTGAGAATGCTTGTTAATTTGATACACAGGAAATCTGAGTATTTTCCTCTAACATAATTCTATTGTCATGTCACATTCAGCAATTTCTAAAAGATGAACAGAGCATAAAGTTCCAATTTTCATACAGGGAAAACAAGGGGAACAGGGACGTGACTGACTGTATTGTACAGTGCAGTAGTGATTTCGATCTTTTGCAATTTGATATTTTGTTGATGTCTATATCATGAAAAGTAATAACAATATCTTAAGCACAACTAAAGCAGGCAGGATGATATCTTTCATCTTTTTCTTTGTTAGGGTACCTGAATGCCAAGGTTCAGTTCTTTGAGGAAGTAGTTTATTTTCCAGAATCTATTAACCTGTGTATGGCATGCTGATAAGGCTGATGGTTATGCCCTAGTTTCTGCAGGCTTGCACCAATCATACTGTATGAATAGCAAGTAGACTACAAGTCTTAACTACATACAGTATTCTAAAGATACACTCAGTGAGCACTTTATTAGGTATTTATTAGAATTATTTTTTATGTCCTCTGCTGCTGTAGCCTGTCTACTTAGAGGTTTCACACGTTGTGTGTTCAGAGATGCTATTCTGCATATCACTGTTGTATTTGCGTTACTGTCACCTTCGACCAGTCTGGCCATTTTCCTCTGACCTCTCTCATTAACAACTTGTTTCTGCCTGCAGAACTGCTGCTCACTGGATGTTTTTTTGTTTTTTTGCACAATTCTCTGCAAACTCTGGCGATTGTTGTGTGTGAAAATTCCAGGAGATCAGCAGTTTCTGAGATACTCAAAACCACCATGTCTGGCACCAACAATCATTCCACAATCAAAGTCACTTAGATCGCATTTCCCCATTCTGAAATTTGTTCTGAAAAACAGCTGAACCTCTTGACCACATCTGCATGCATTTATGGATTTAGATTCTGCCACATGATTGGCTGATTAAATATTTGCATTAACAAGCAGGTGTACAGATCTCCCGAATAAAATGCTCACTGAATATGTATAGCTACAAGCTAACTGATGCTTTTTTCAGATTGCATGAAGACTGACACATCCCTGGCCTCCTGTTATAGTCTAAGAGACAATGATGGTCTACTCGATGGCCACCAAACAGATGCAGTCTTCCTGCTTCCAAATCATTGAGTGCTTACAAGCATCATGTTGAATTTCCCAAGATTAAGGGAAATGGAGAAAACAATGTTATTAATTCCAATATAAAGCTGTAATATGAAGAGCCTCTGCAGTATCAGAAACTGCTGGCCTCATGAGGCTGGTATGCAGTGAGGTTTAGAGTCAGTAATGTACATTTCAGTTCATGCTGGTGTCTCATAGACTTAAGCAGAGTCAGTGGTCCACTGATTCATGGTCAATAGTTTTTTTTGACTCTACAGTACTGACTAAATCTACTTCATCCTGTGAAGCGGCTCCGTCTATTGATGGACATGGACATCCAGGCAGTTCTTCCAATACATTTCTGCCCTTATCTTTACCGTTTGTGGGCAGTATTGGCAGAGCGTACACAGTTAGTAATCCTACTTTTCTCCTGATGTCTGACATTGTAGTGTCACGCATGTGAAGTGACTCTTCTGGCCTTGTGTTTCATGTAGTTGGTCAGTCTATTTTGTCATTTGGTTCAGTAATCGTGAGGGAAAGCTTAAATGGGCCAACTCAACTGTGACATTGCAGTATTCTGAGGCTGTGTCACCAATATGAAATGACATAGTATCTATACAGATTGTAAATGTTTTATTTGGCAGGTAGCAAAATCCACGAAAACAAAATCAAATGTGAGCAGCTCATATCATAAGAAAACCACTGACATAGCTTTATTTCTGGCGTGTGCTTTTGTGTTTAAGGAGACACCCTGTGTTTAAGGATATTTGAGAATGCTTGTTAATCTGATAAACAGGAAATCTGAGTATTTGCCTCTAACATAATTCTATTGTCATGTCACATTCAGCAATTTCTAAAAGATGAACAAAGCATAAAGTTCCCATTTTCATACAGGGAAAACAAGGGGAACAGGGAAGTGACTGACCGTATCGTACAGTGCAGTCGTGATTTTGATCTTTTGCAATTTGATATTTTGTTGATGTCTGTATCATGAAAAGTAATAACAATATCTTAAGCACAACTAAAGCAGGCAGGACGATATCTTTCATCTTTTTCTTTGTTAGGGTACCTGAATGTCAAGGTTCAGTTCTTTGAGGAAGTAGTTTATTTTCCAGAATCTGTTAACCTGTGTATGGCATGCTGATAAGGCTGATGGTTATGCCCTAGTTTCTGCAGGCTTGCACCAGTCATACTGTATGAATAGCAAGTAGACTACAAGTCTTAACTACATACAGTATTCTAAAGATACACTCAGTGAGCACTTTATTAGGTATTTATTAGAATTATTTTTTATGTCTTCTGCTGCTGTAGCCTGTCTACTTAGAGGTTTCACACGTTGTGTGTTCAGAGATGCTATTCTGCTTATCACTGTTGTATTTGCGTTACTGTCACCTTCGACCAGTCTGGCCATTTTCCTCTGACCTCTCTCATTAACAACTTGTTTCTGCCTGCAGAACTGCTGCTCACTGGATGTTTTTTAGTTTTTTTGCACAATTCTCTGCAAACTCTGGCGATTGTTGTGTGTGGAAATTCCAGGAGATCAGCAGTTTCTGAGATACTCAAACCACCCTGTCTGGCACCAACAATCATTCCACAATCAAAGTCACTTAGATCGCATTTCCCCATTCTGAAATTTGTTCTGAAAAACAGCTGAACCTCTTGACCACATCTGCATGCATTTATGGATTCAGATTCTGCCACATGATTGGCTGATTAAATATTTGCATTAACAAGCAGGTGTACAGATCTCCCGAATAAAATGCTCACTGAATATGTACAGCTACAAGCTAACTGATGCTTTTTTCAGATTGCATGAAGACTGACACATCCCTGGCCTCCTGTTATAGTCTAAGAGACAATGATGGTCTACTCGATGGCCACCAAACAGATGCAGTCTTCCTGCTTCCAAATCATTGAGTGCTTACAAGCATCATGTTGAATTTCCCAAGATTAAGGGAAATGGAGAAAACAATGTTATTAATTCCAATATAAAGCTGTAATATGAAGAGCCTCTGCAGTATCAGAAACTGCAGGCCTC
Source organism: Conger conger (assembly GCF_963514075.1). Classification (NCBI taxonomy): domain Eukaryota; kingdom Metazoa; phylum Chordata; class Actinopteri; order Anguilliformes; family Congridae; genus Conger; species Conger conger. The sequence goes on along the minus strand of NC_083761.1, from coordinate 45,180,701 downwards.
ATGAGGCTGGTATGCAGTGAGGTTTAGAGTCAGTAATGTACATTTCAGTTCATGCTGGTGTCTCATAGACTTAAGCAGAGTCAGTGGTCCACTGATTCATGGTCAATAGTTTTTTTTGACTCTACAGTACTGACTTAATCTACTTCATCCTGTGAAGCGGCTCCGTCTATTGATGGACATGGACATCCAGGCAGTTCTTCCAATACATTTCTGCCCTTATCTTTACCGTTTGTGGGCAGTATTGGCAGAGCGTACACAGTTAGTAATCCTACTTTTCTCCTGAAGTCTTCCATTGTAGTGTCACGCTTGTTAAGTGACTCTCTTCTGGCCTCGTGTTTCATGTAGTTGGTCAGTCTATTTTGTCATTTGGTTCAGTAATCGTGAGGGAAAGCTTAAATGGGCCAACTCAACTGTGACATTGCAGTATTCTGAGGCTGTGTCACCAATATGAAATGACATAGTATCTATACAGATTGTAAATGTTTTATTTGGCAGGTTAAGTCCACTAAAACAAAATAAAATGTGAGCACCTCATATCATAAGAAAACCACTGACATAGCTTTATTTCTGGCTTACACCACTTTCTCTACCCGCATGTGCTTTTGTGTTTAAGGAGACACCCTGTGTTTAAGGATATTTGAGAATGCTTGTTAATTTGATACACAGGAAATCTGAGTATTTGCCTCTAACATAATTCTATTGTCATGTCACATTCAGCAATTTCTAAAAGATGAACAAAGCATAAAGTTCCAATTTTCATACAGGGAAAACAAGGGGAACAGGGACGTGACTGACTGTATCGTACAGTGCAGTAGTGATTTCGATCTTTTGCAATTTGATATTTTGTTGATGTCTATATCATGAAAAGTAATAACAATATCTTAAGCACAACTAAAGCAGGCAGGACGATATCTTTCATCTTTTTCTTTGTTAGGGTACCTGAATGCCAAGGTTCAGTTCTTTGAGGAAGTAGTTTATTTTCCAGAATCTGTTAACCTGTGTATGGCATGCTGATAAGGCTGATGGTTATGCCCTAGTTTCTGCAGGCTTGCACCAATCATGCTGTATGAAGAGCAAGTAGACTACAAGTCTTAACTACATACAGTATTCTAAAGATACACTCAGTGAGCACTTTATTAGGTATTTATTAGAATTATTTTTTATGTCCTCTGCTGCTGTAGCCTGTCTACTTAGAGGTTTCACACGTTGTGTGTTCAGAGATGCTATTCTGCATATCACTGTTGTATTTGCGTTACTGTCACCTTCGACCAGTCTGGCCATTTTCCTCTGACCTCTCTCATTAACAACTTGTTTCTGCCTGCAGAACTGCTGCTCACTGGATGTTTTTTTGTTTTTTTGCACAATTCTCTGCAAACTCTGGCGATTGTTGTGTGTGAAAATTCCAGGAGATCAGCAGTTTCTGAGATACTCAAAACCACCATGTCTGGCACCAACAATCATTCCACAATCAAAGTCACTTAGATCGCATTTCCCCATTCTGAAATTTGTTCTGAAAAACAGCTGAACCTCTTGACCACATCTGCATGCATTTATGGATTTAGATTCTGCCACATGATTGGCTGATTAAATATTTGCATTAACAAGCAGGTGTACAGATCTCCCGAATAAAATGCTCACTGAATATGTATAGCTACAAGCTAACTGATGCTTTTTTCAGATTGCATGAAGACTGACACATCCCTGGCCTCCTGTTATAGTCTAAGAGACAATGATGGTCTACTCGATGGCCACGAAACAGATGCAGTCTTCCTGCTTCCAAATCATTGAGTGCTTACAAGCATCATGTTGAATTTCCCAAGATTAAGGGAAATGGAGAAAACAATGTTATTAATTCCAATATAAAGCTGTAATATGAAGAGCCTCTGCAGTATCAGAAACTGCTGGCCTCATGAGGCTGGTATGCAGTGAGGTTTAGAGTCAGTAATGTACATTTCAGTTCATGCTGGTGTCTCATAGACTTAAGCAGAGTCAGTGGTCCACTGATTCATGGTCAATAGTTTTTTTTGACTCTACAGTACTGACTAAATCTACTTCATCCTGTGAAGCGGCTCCGTCTATTGATGGACATGGACATCCAGGCAGTTCTTCCAATACATTTCTGCCCTTATCTTTACCGTTTGTGGGCAGTATTGGCAGAGCGTACACAGTTAGTAATCCTACTTTTCTCCTGATGTCTGACATTGTAGTGTCACGCATGTGAAGTGACTCTTCTGGCCTTGTGTTTCATGTAGTTGGTCAGTCTATTTTGTCATTTGGTTCAGTAATCGTGAGGGAAAGCTTAAATGGGCCAACTCAACTGTGACATTGCAGTATTCTGAGGCTGTGTCACCAATATGAAATGACATAGTATCTATACAGATTGTAAATGTTTTATTTGGCAGGTAGCAAAATCCACGAAAACAAAATCAAATGTGAGCAGCTCATATCATAAGAAAACCACTGACATAGCTTTATTTCTGGCGTGTGCTTTTGTGTTTAAGGAGACACCCTGTGTTTAAGGATATTTGAGAATGCTTGTTAATCTGATAAACAGGAAATCTGAGTATTTGCCTCTAACATAATTCTATTGTCATGTCACATTCAGCAATTTCTAAAAGATGAACAAAGCATAAAGTTCCCATTTTCATACAGGGAAAACAAGGGGAACAGGGAAGTGACTGACCGTATCGTACAGTGCAGTCGTGATTTTGATCTTTTGCAATTTGATATTTTGTTGATGTCTGTATCATGAAAAGTAATAACAATATCTTAAGCACAACTAAAGCAGGCAGGACGATATCTTTCATCTTTTTCTTTGTTAGGGTACCTGAATGTCAAGGTTCAGTTCTTTGAGGAAGTAGTTTATTTTCCAGAATCTGTTAACCTGTGTATGGCATGCTGATAAGGCTGATGGTTATGCCCTAGTTTCTGCAGGCTTGCACCAGTCATACTGTATGAATAGCAAGTAGACTACAAGTCTTAACTACATACAGTATTCTAAAGATACACTCAGTGAGCACTTTATTAGGTATTTATTAGAATTATTTTTTATGTCTTCTGCTGCTGTAGCCTGTCTACTTAGAGGTTTCACACGTTGTGTGTTCAGAGATGCTATTCTGCTTATCACTGTTGTATTTGCGTTACTGTCACCTTCGACCAGTCTGGCCATTTTCCTCTGACCTCTCTCATTAACAACTTGTTTCTGCCTGCAGAACTGCTGCTCACTGGATGTTTTTTAGTTTTTTTGCACAATTCTCTGCAAACTCTGGCGATTGTTGTGTGTGGAAATTCCAGGAGATCAGCAGTTTCTGAGATACTCAAACCACCCTGTCTGGCACCAACAATCATTCCACAATCAAAGTCACTTAGATCGCATTTCCCCATTCTGAAATTTGTTCTGAAAAACAGCTGAACCTCTTGACCACATCTGCATGCATTTATGGATTCAGATTCTGCCACATGATTGGCTGATTAAATATTTGCATTAACAAGCAGGTGTACAGATCTCCCGAATAAAATGCTCACTGAATATGTACAGCTACAAGCTAACTGATGCTTTTTTCAGATTGCATGAAGACTGACACATCCCTGGCCTCCTGTTATAGTCTAAGAGACAATGATGGTCTACTCGATGGCCACCAAACAGATGCAGTCTTCCTGCTTCCAAATCATTGAGTGCTTACAAGCATCATGTTGAATTTCCCAAGATTAAGGGAAATGGAGAAAACAATGTTATTAATTCCAATATAAAGCTGTAATATGAAGAGCCTCTGCAGTATCAGAAACTGCAGGCCTCATGAGGCTGGTATGCAGTGAGGTTTAGAGTCAGTAATGTACATTTCAGTTCATGCTGGTGTCTCATAGACTTAAGCAGAGTCAGTGGTCCACTGATTCATGGTCAATAGTTTTTTTTGACTCTACAGTACTGACTTAATCTACTTCATCCTGTGAAGCGGCTCCGTCTATTGATGGACATGGACATCCAGGCAGTTCTTCCAATACATTTCTGCCCTTATCTTTACCGTTTGTGGGCAGTATTGGCAGAGCGTACACAGTTAGTAATCCTACTTTTCTCCTGAAGTCTTCCATTGTAGTGTCACGCTTGTTAAGTGACTCTCTTCTGGCCTCGTGTTTCATGTAGTTGGTCAGTCTATTTTGTCATTTGGTTCAGTAATCGTGAGGGAAAGCTTAAATGGGCCAACTCAACTGTGACATTGCAGTATTCTGTGGCTGTATCACCAATATGAAATGACATAGTATCTATACAGATTGTAAATGTTTTATTTGGCAGGTTAAGTCCACTAAAACAAAATAAAATGTGAGCACCTCATATCATAAGAAAACCACTGACATAGCTTTATTTCTGGCTTACACCACTTTCTCTACCCGCATGTGCTTTTGTGTTTAAGGAGACACCCTGTGTTTAAGGATATTTGAGAATGCTTGTTAATTTGATACACAGGAAATCTGAGTATTTGCCTCTAACATAATTCTATTGTCATGTCACATTCAGCAATTTCTAAAAGATGAACAAAGCATAAAGTTCCAATTTTCATACAGGGAAAACAAGGGGAACAGGGACGTGACTGACTGTATCGTACAGTGCAGTAGTGATTTCGATCTTTTGCAATTTGATATTTTGTTGATGTCTATATCATGAAAAGTAATAACAATATCTTAAGCACAACTAAAGCAGGCAGGACGATATCTTTCATCTTTTTCTTTGTTAGGGTACCTGAATGCCAAGGTTCAGTTCTTTGAGGAAGTAGTTTATTTTCCAGAATCTGTTAACCTGTGTATGGCATGCTGATAAGGCTGATGGTTATGCCCTAGTTTCTGCAGGCTTGCACCAATCATGCTGTATGAAGAGCAAGTAGACTACAAGTCTTAACTACATACAGTATTCTAAAGATACACTCAGTGAGCACTTTATTAGGTATTTATTAGAATTATTTTTTATGTCCTCTGCTGCTGTAGCCTGTCTACTTAGAGGTTTCACACGTTGTGTGTTCAGAGATGCTATTCTGCATATCACTGTTGTATTTGCGTTACTGTCACCTTCGACCAGTCTGGCCATTTTCCTCTGACCTCTCTCATTAACAACTTGTTTCTGCCTGCAGAACTGCTGCTCACTGGATGTTTTTTTGTTTTTTTGCACAATTCTCTGCAAACTCTGGCGATTGTTGTGTGTGGAAATTCCAGGAGATCAGCAGTTTCTGAGATACTCAAACCACCCTGTCTGGCACCAACAATCATTCCACAATCAAAGTCACTTAGATCGCATTTCCCCATTCTGAAATTTGTTCTGAAAAACAGCTGAACCTCTTGACCACATCTGCATGCATTTATGGATTTAGATTCTGCCACATGATTGGCTGATTAAATATTTGCATTAACAAGCAGGTGTACAGATCTCCCGAATAAAATGCTCACTGAATATGTATAGCTACAAGCTAACTGATGCTTTTTTCAGATTGCATGAAGACTGACACATCCCTGGCCTCCTGTTATAGTCTAAGAGACAATGATGGTCTACTCGATGGCCACCAAACAGATGCAGTCTTCCTGCTTCCAAATCATTGAGTGCTTACAAGCATCATGTTGAATTTCCCAAGATTAAGGGAAATGGAGAAAACAATGTTATTAATTCCAATATAAAGCTGTAATATGAAGAGCCTCTGCAGTATCAGAAACTGCAGGCCTCATGAGGCTGGTATGCAGTGAGGTTTAGAGTCAGTAATGTACATTTCAGTTCATGCTGGTGTCTCATAGACTTAAGCAGAGTCAGTGGTCCACTGATTCATGGTCAATAGTTTTTTTTGACTCTACAGTACTGACTAAATCTACTTCATCCTGTGAAGCGGCTCCGTCTATTGATGGACATGGACATCCAGGCAGTTCTTCCAATACATTTCTGCCCTTATCTTTACCGTTTGTGGGCAGTATTGGCAGAGCGTACACAGTTAGTAATCCTACTTTTCTTCTGATGTCTGACATTGTAGTGTCACGCATGTGAAGTGACTCTTCTGGCCTTGTGTTTCATGTAGTTGGTCAGTCTATTTTGTCATTTGGTTCAGTAATCGTGAGGGAAAGCTTAAATGGGCCAACTCAACTGTGACATTGCAGTATTCTGAGGCTGTGTCACCAATATGAAATGACATAGTATCTATACAGATTGTAAATGTTTTATTTGGCAGGTAGCAAAGTCCACAAAAACTAAATCAAATGTGAGCAGCTCATATCATAAGAAAACCACTGACATAGCTTTATTTCTGGCGTGTGCTTTTGTGTTTAAGGAGACACCCTGTGTTTAAGGATATTTGAGAATGCTTGTTAATCTGATAAACAGGAAATCTGAGTATTTGCCTCTAACATAATTCTATTGTCATGTCACATTCAGCAATTTCTAAAAGATGAACAAAGCATAAAGTTCCCATTTTCATACAGGGAAAACAAGGGGAACAGGGAAGTGACTGACCGTATCGTACAGTGCAGTCGTGATTTTGATCTTTTGCAATTTGATATTTTGTTGATGTCTGTATCATGAAAAGTAATAACAATATCTTAAGCACAACTAAAGCAGGCAGGACGATATCTTTCATCTTTTTCTTTGTTAGGGTACCTGAATGCCAAGGTTCAGTTCTTTGAGGAAGTAGTTTATTTTCCAGAATCTGTTAACCTGTGTATGGCATGCTGATAAGGCTGATGGTTATGCCCTAGTTTCTGCAGGCTTGCACCAGTCATACTGTATGAAGAGCAAGTAGACTACAAGTCTTAACTACATACAGTATTCTAAAGATACACTCAGTGAGCACTTTATTAGGTATTTATTAGAATTATTTTTGATGTCTTCTGCTTCTGTGGCCTGTCCACTTAGAGGTTTGGCGCGTTGTGTGTTCCGAGATGCTATTCTGCATACCATTGTTATATTTGCGTTACTGTCCTTCGACTGTCCTTCGACTGTTGTGTGTGTAAATTCCAGGAGATCGGCAGTTTCTGTGATTCTCAAACCACCCTGTCTGGTACCAACAAACATTCCACGGTCAAAGTCACTTCGATCACTTTTCCCCATTCTGACATTTGTTCTGAAAAACAGCTGAACCTCTTGACCACATCTATGCATTTGTACATTTACTTGCTGCTACATGATTGGCTCATATTTGCATTAACAACCTGATATACAGGTCTACCTAATAAAAAACTAGGCTACAGGCTGCACCCTTAGAAGTTTTATCACAAAAAGAGAAGCTTTAATTTGTTCCCTTCATTAACATCACATAAGCCATGCCCTCTTTTAATGGAGGATAAAATTCAAGCACACTTGATGATCTCTGACAGTTCTTATGGTGTGCTATGCTTCTCTATATTTAGCATTTGCCATTATATTTTATTCACATTTCTCCACACCAATATCCAGTCGCTCGAAACACCGTAGACCTATGAAATTGCTTCAGGATAAACCCTGAACCCTGTGGACTGCACAGTTGCTAGGTTAGCTAGATAGACACGGAGGCAGCTTACAAAGACAACATAAAAAACAAGACAGAGTTAAATAATATCAAAAATACAATCTAAACTGGGATTAATCCAGACCAGAGCACAACTGACTGTCGTCAGTATTTTCAGCCCTGCACCCAACTGAAAAATGCATTGCACAGGGCTAATATTTAATGGCTAAATTTCTCAGGCAATTGTCTGTGAAGAACATCAGATGAAACCTATTACTCTGGACCTGGGGCTGTGCTAAAATCTATAGGGGATGGCGGGTGAGATATAGTTGGAGAAGCCAAACAAAGAGGCAAGTGTCAGGGAGCGGGGTTGGAGGACCAAACACGACAGAGTTGGGTTCTAAAAGTTAACCACAAGACGTGAGATAACCACTAACATTTTCTGGGGGCATCCCTAGAGACAAGGGATACATCCCAGAGGAGGAAGGTGTAAACAAGAAAGGGAATAAATAACTCCCTGGCAATTAGCCAACCAATAAAACGGTCGAGAAGTTTAATCTGAATCAAGTGAGGAAATAACAAACGGCAGTGAAACTCAACCTCACGTCCTACTGATTATGAGAAGTAAGAAGTAGGTATGCCCATAATGCAAGGGAGACACCTACCTAGGACCGGGATGGAAAAGTGATAACAAAAGACAAACAAGACATCTCGTCTCCGATTCCACAGACAAAGCAGGAATATTGGCTCTAACACTAGAATACACAAAAGAACATTAACATTCTAATTCAACTGACGAAGCAGGATTGTTTTCCTGAACATGCTACCTTTGGTAACATCTCAAGCCAATCAGGTTTTTCAGTGGTTTTCATCAGGCGAGCCCATTTGGTTATCAAATTGTGCCAAACTGTGCCGAAAAGGTGGTCATACCCCTCTGTGCATCATTTTTTCCATCTGTATTAGGGTCACTGATGTGCAGCACCCAGGAGATTGCCTCAGACCTGGTTCTACAGCAGACTGTGTGAGGGAAAGGCAAGCTGTAGTACCTCACATGGCTCCAATAGTCCTGAGTCTCAGGGCACCTCACAAGGCCCATGCTAATCAGCATCCCAAAATAACGGTACAGCTTAACTGGTTCCAGTGGGATCCAAGGAGTTTTCATTCCTTGGTCTATTCTCTGTTGAACCTTCTTAGTGGTGTTTCTGCAAAGTATGTGCTGTGAGAATTTCAGCTGGTAAAGTCCAGCTGAGCCCCAGATGTCCTGGCCAGAAAGAACACTTGGACAAATAGCTTCTGATCCTGCACACTGCCACCCATCCCCCTCCCCCCTTCCACAGGTGGGCTTGTACCCCCTGAGGTGTATGAAAATGGGCTGGATGACAAGCTGGAGAGGCACCTGTCTCCTCATCTCCGCACTCTGGTCGGCCTGGTATGGCCCCTTCCTCTCTGTCTTTCCATGTAACTTTGCTATACTTATATGAGCAAGGGTACTTGGGCTTGCTAACCGGTTGCTTGTTTGCATGGAAATTGAACTATTGCTCAAGGACATTAGCTTGCGTTTTCATTTTACAATTGATTTGGGTATTATTTTTATTTTTAATATTTATTTGAGTCGAGACCATGCCAACAGACATTTTGTTGGTTTGCGTAAAAGGTCCAGGCTGGTGGCGGTGATGTAATGGTTTGGTGAATGTTTTCTTGGCACAATTTGGACCTGTTAATACCAATCAATCATCTCTTGAATGCCACAGCCTATTTCAGTATTGTTGCTGACCATGTGCATGGCTACAATGTACCCATGTTCTAATGGCTACTTCCAGCATGATAATGTCACAAAGCAAAAGTTGTCTCAAACTGGTTTCATGAACATGACAATGAGTTCAATGTTCTTCAGTGGCCTTCCCTGTCACCGGATCTGAATCCAAAAGAACACCATTGGGATGTGGTCAGAAGGGATATTCACAGCATGACAAATCTGCTGAAATTTTGTGATGCAATCATGTGAAACTGGAACAGAATCTCAAAGGAATCTTTTCAACATCTGGTGGAATCCATGCCACAAAGAATTGAGGCTGTTTTGAGAGCAAAGGGAGTATTTGTAGTTTTTCCACCATGGTTAATGGTATTGTATTTTTTGTTTAGAGTTTTGAGAACATGAAGGATGGTTTCAGAAAATGTGTGTAACAATAGAAAAAAACGAACACTGAGACATTAAAAAAAAGATATTTCAGGCAGAAGCAGGAATAAAGTTTCAACTAAGCTTGGTGTATGATGGTAAGACCACTACCATGGCTGGAGCTGCAGGCGTTTTGCAGTGTACTGTATGCCTCATTAAGGGCTGAGTAGACCCCAGGCTGATGCAAGGTTTGAGTTAGGCACATAATACTAAGCCTGTTGTTCATTATATGGTCGTGCAGCAGGAGGAGTTTATTATTAAGAGACTGAGCATTGGCTACTAGTCTCTGTAGTGGTCGTAATGCACTGGAATCCACTCCGCATTTTTTAGCTTGATCAGCCCACAGATGTATTGGCTATGATTGACTCCAGCTGCAACACAACTTCTTGCCTCTTCGCATGAAAATAACAAAATCAGTAGCTACACCCATCATTGATTCTGGAAAAAAAGCCAGGTGCAGGTATATATATTCACAATAGTCTAGCTAGCTGTTCCCAAATGCATCGCAACCCTCCGATACGATGTGTTAGACTCAAGTACTTTTCCTCACATAGATAGACAACAATTCTTTACAATCAGGCCTGAAATTGCCAGTGCCTACCCTTTCCAGTTTATGTGAAATGTTGAGTTGTTTCTGTTTTTGCTGTTGTGTTCTTAAAGTTGTAAGTGTATTATATGAGCTGTTGTTGTTTTCTATGTTGCTCATATGTTTTCTGACATGTTGCATTTGCTATTTAGGTTTGCTATTTTATTTTGTGAAATGTTGTGTTTCTAAGTTGTCTGTGTTGTAATTGTCTTCTGTGAAATTATATTCGCACCGGTGGCACTGAGCATGCAATAAAGTTACAATAGGTAAGATTTTTGTGTTAAAGCATTGTTACAATACCATTGTAAGTCCCTTCCTATCATTGAGAAAGGCTTATTGACATGTTGAGGGGTTTTAGTCTTAAAAATAAACACTCTGTACCAAAACATTGTATAACTGTACAATAATTCAAGCTCATTGGTTGAAAATTGGTTTTAATTTCCACAGCCAATGGTGTTTCAACGTCAGCATGTTTACAGAGAAGGGGGAGGGATAAACAATGTTGTGGTTTGAAGGTGTTTGTGGCTGCTATTCCTCTCTTGACTGTAAGAAGTCCAAAATTATCTATTGTACCTTTAGCAGCACTAGTGGGGTTATCACCACCTTAATTACCTGGGAGGCCCCTCTGGTACTGGCATCCCTGTTGGTTGGTGTATAAGTTTTCATTGGTGCTTAGTTATTTGGTTGGTAAGTAGATGAGGAACATCTGAGCTGATCCTTTTTGCACAGCCCCCCAAATTATACCTGTATACGGTATAAGTGAGACAAAAAAGGCTGAGGTGAATATATTTGAGGAAAATAAGTACATTCAATATGGTGTTTGAATTCAACATGTGACTGTGAATCTTGTGGAGACTACTGGTACTATTTCAGGTTAATGTAGACAAACTTAAGCTCTAGTAAGGATATAGTCTATGGTAGAAATTAACTGAACTGGTATGATCTAAATGTGAGACAACAAAAGGCACAAAATGTGTTTTCTTTTCAAATAGAATTTGTGCAGGATCTATGATGATGCAGAAGCTGGTGGTTTTGTTCATCCTGCTCTCTGGCAGCTCTACAAAGTCTGAAGGTAATTATTATGGATTATTATGATCATTCTTTGCATACATGCACCATTCATGCCACTTCTGGATTCATTTTATTTTCAACAGTGGCCCTTGAAATGTATTATAATAGCTTTTTCTACTCCCTAAAACCCCACCAGGTCTTACAGGGAAGGGTTTTACCTTCCCATCAGAGTCTAATACTGCATATGCAACGCTCACCCCTGATGTGGAGGGACCTTATTCAGCTCTGACACTCTGCCTGAGATCCTTCCCTGAGAATGGAAGAATATATACTCTCTTCTCCCTGGCCACACCATCAAAAGACAATGATTTTTTGCTGTATCACCCAGAAAAAGGGAAATATAGTGTGTATGTCAATAATAACGTTCATAACTTCCTGGGGATGCCAGACAACCAAAACGAATGGAATTCAGTCTGCTGGACCTGGGACGGTAAAACCGGACTTACTCAAGTGTGGGTGAATGGAAAGCGCAGTATAAGGGCAAAGATCTACACAGGATCTATTGCAGCTGCAACTCCTAGCATAATCCTTGGCCAAGAACAGGACAGTTATGGTGGGAGATTTGATGCAAATCAATGTTTTGTTGGAGACCTCTCAGATGTGCACATGTGGAATTATGTTCTTGATCCTTGTGCAATCCAGGACTACATGAAGGCCTATACATTTATACCAGGGAATGTTCTGAATTGGGAAGCACTAAATTACAATGTAAATGGTGAAGTGCTTGTCGAACCAACTGGCTGTTATTAGGAAAGCAAGCAAACTGCAAAGTATACAATACAAAATTAAAAATAAATAGATAAAAGCTTTGCTTTCAGTATATTCATGTTTATGTTTCTCTTCTAATGGCCTCTTATGGATGTAATTAGCATAGTTAATTAGGTCTTAATGATGTTATATCTTTATCCACTGGCCTGGGAATGTTGCTAGGCAGGTTGTAACAAACAACATACAGTACTATGCAAGAAAACATATTAAAAATAAACCTAAAACATCTCTCTCTGTCTCTCTCCGTCATTCTTTCTCACACTAGACTGAAATCGTTCTTCCTGAAAAGCAATTCAATGTGGTATTGCTGCTCTGGATATCCATAAGAAGAAGTGAAAACAACATGATATATTAAATGTGCTTAAATGGTAAATGGTTGGAATTTAAATAGTGTCTTTATCCAAAGCGCTGTAAAATTGATGCCTCTCATTCACCCATTCACACACACTCACACACCAACTGTGATTGGCTGCCATGCAAGGCTCATCAGGAGCATTTGGGCGTTAGGTGTCTTACTCAGGGACACTACAACAGACCCAAGGCGGGATCGAACCGGCGACCCTCCGACTGCCAGACAACTGAACTTACTTCATGAGCTATTAGAATAGGCCTAAATGCAATAGGCTACTTTTAAATAAAGACTTTGACTTTGTGACTTTACTGTTTGTGATAAAATAACGTCTATTTGCTACTGTATCAGCAGGCCCAGTAGTATTTTGCTATGTTTATTGTCAATTCCCATTTGTTACTGAGTAAATACCATCACAAGATTCCAAGGCGATCAAGGATGCTTGTGTAACTGGGGCAAATAAAAACTATAATTGACCGACTACACCACTCTGGGAATTTCACCCAAAGAAGTGAACACGTATGAGGCTGATTTCACGGACAACTGGGGCACAAGTTTGTGATTCACCAAAGAGGAAGCAGAGTTGAAGATTTCATGTAATAAAAAAACATTTTATTATACTTAGGGTTGGGTTAAATGGAAGAGCTGTAATAAATATCAATGCTTATAAAAAAAGGTTTTATTACAAAAAGGATTTATCTTTTATTAAGCCAGACCTCACATTTAAAATAACATTCAAACCGCAGCCAGAGGGTTACCAGCATGGAGTGAGTGGGGAATCCAGGTGAAAAGGTCCCTACATAGACACTCGTGCTGGTGATGCCACACACAAGCCTACACACACACACCCACACACAAAGCAAAAGGAAATACAAAACAACGTGTTACGTGCACAAAAACTATTTTGTGCATGCAGTGGGCCTCATTTATCAAACGTGAGTGGAAGAAAAATGCACTGTGGGATTTATCAAGTACTGTGGGATTTATCAAGTTTTCAGATGTCAGTTTTTTTGTAGGAGCCGAAAGAACTTCACTAGTGGTCTCAGCTGTTCGTATTGTGCGCTGAAATGAAAGTGCACATTTGTAAAGTGTGCTTTGTGCCTTTATTATTCCATTCATTTATATTTTAGGGGCGGCACGGATGGTGCAGTGGGCAGCACTGCCGCCTCACAGCAAGGAGGTCCTGGCTTCAAATCCCAGTTGGCCGGGGCCTCTCTGTGTGGAGTTTGCATGTTCTCCCCGTGTTTGTGTGGGTTTCCTCCGGGTACTCCAGTTTCCTCCCACAGTCCAAAGACATGCAGGTTAGGCTGATTGGAGAGTCTAAATTGCCCATTGGTATGTGTGTGTGTGTGAGTGAATGGTGTGTGTGCCCTGCGATGGACTGGCGACCTGTCCAGGGTGTATTCCTGCTTTTCACCCAATGTATGCTGGGATAGGCTCCAGCCCCCCTGCGACCCTGTTCAGGATAAGCAGGTTAAGATGATGGATGGATGGATTTATATTTGATTTTGATTTTGAGAGGCAAAATTATTATTCATATCATATAAAAATGCAACTGGATTCAACATGAAAATGGATGACATTTCATTCCGATAATCCTGATTAATTAATGCTTAAGTTGGGTTTAATATAAATTCAATAAAACATGTAAAAAGTTTGCTATAAATAGGGCGTAGCCTGCTTAGGCTGTAGTTTATATGTCTGGCCTCTCCTTACATTACTTTAGCCTATTAGGCGATTTGGAGCATGGAAAAAGCATATTCAAATGACGAACAATAACAGCGAGTTCACGCTCATACATCATGGTATACAAGTGGAATGTTGTATACCATGTTTTGTTTTTTGCCTCACATTTTATTTCTGAGGTTGACGTGAACTGTTTTTCCCAATCGGAAGGTGGTAATTCGGTCATTCCGATATGACGTAAAGACAGCATTAGACTCTCTTTACATTACGTTTAAATGTATTTAATAGAAGATTAAAGCATAGCTTACTTCCAGAAAATGGTCAGGTGCTTTCCGTCCTCAGCTTCTTTTGGACTGGCACAGGATAGTGAAAATAAATCGCTCCTTGATAATCCTAGACAGTAACATCTCTCCTATAATTGTATAACTTTGCCTCCAATTTTATGTCAAACTATTTTTGTTTTACCTGTTCCACATTTTACACTGTTTTTATTCCAGTCCTATGTGGTGCAAGGGAAAGGGAAGCACCACACGCAAGATTAGACTAAAACCTCACTATACCTCCAGTAGTTAGCAATTAAGTTCACGAAGAACACTGAACTTGAATTCTGGCTGCTACAGCATGCACGGGAAGCCTACAAAACACAAAAACGGTGCTAAAACATAACACAGCAAAAGTACGATGAACATGCTTTATCTGAACTTGACCATCGAGAGGTACAATAGAAAACACCGCCCCACCCTCTGTAGGAGCCTTTAGACCCTTGGCGGGGCCCCATGAATCTTGAGTTTAGGCTTTGCCTCGGACACTGTTATCTTGGAAATAAACCAATTCACCTTCCCTGACAACTGGCCGCTTGTTGATCATTATGTTCCTTCCAAAGATGAGCTGCTGCATGCTCTCTAGCACCATCAAATGCAGTTTGGAGGCCCCGCAGCCAGTCATTGGCAGACCCATGGGATGGCTCTCTGACCCGGCCAAGGAGAAAATCAACCAGAAGTTGAGGTTCCTGCCCTCAACATAAGAAGGTAAGGTTACTCACCCATGGTCTGATGGGTGGTGGTGTTGTACGAGAAGGTGACATGTGGGAGATAGATTGGCCAATCCACCTTCTTTGCTGGCGGGAGGGTTCACAACAGAACGTGTAACATTCAGCTTAACATCTCCATACAGACCTGGCCAATAACACCATTGCCTTACCAGTTTGGTAGTCCTCTCAACCCCTTGATGTCCATCACCCTGGTATAGTTGTAGGAACTACAACTGATGTACTTTTGTGATGTATCTCCACCACATGGTCCCACTGATGCATTAGTTCTCGTGGGAGGGTCTGACATTCCATTTGGTTTGGGACTCTGTTACGGCACCAAAAATAGAACGTGCCCATAAGATATGATCATGTGTTACCTGGTGGGGCGTTTCCTCAGCCTTCTGTCTCAAGGTCTCCAGAAGAGACATTTCTGGGAGGGTAGCTAGAAAGAGATGTCAGCATTAGCATTTGTACTGCCAGAACAACTGATTGTGAAGTGAAATGCAGACAATTGAGCAGCCCAACGCTGTTCTGTTGCACCCAACTTAGAGGCATTAAGGTGGCTAACAGGATTATTATCCATCCAGACACATTTCTGGCCCAGGAGGTACTCCCGAAACCTTTCTGTAAGGGCCCATTTCAAAGCTAAAATTCCAAGTTTCATGGAGCTATGATTAGACATGTTTCTTTCAGAACGACTTAGTGTTCTACTAGCATAAGATACTGGCCTCACCTTGCCCTCCTGCTCTTGTGAGAGCACTGCCCCCAGGCCGCTGTGGCTGGCATCTATCTCTAAAATAAAGGGCTGGGAGAAATTGGCATATGCTAGCACAGGGGCAGTGACCAACCGCGGCTTGAGGTCATTGAAGCTCTGTTCGCAATGTTCTGTCCAGGCTTCCCTTATCAGCTTGCTAGACTCCTTTTTAATGCGGATCCCAGTGACCAGGTGATGGAGTGGGGCTGCGAGTTTAGAAAACCCTTCCACGAAGCACCTATAGTAGCACACAAAACCTAAAAATGACCTTAACTTGGACACATTCATTGGGCAGGCCCAATTTGAGACCACAGAGATCTTCTCTTAATCTGTAGAGACCCTGGGAATGACATGACCCAAGAACCTCAGCTCAGTTTGGAAGAAGCAGATTTTTTCATGCTTAGCTTTTTGGCATTCTTGTTGTACCTGGGACAGCACATAATCATGGTATTCCAGGTGAAAGAAGATGAGAACAGAGGAGAGGCACTCCACTCTAACAGACTGCAGATTGCACGTTCCAGAGTTTGAGATAGGAAGGGAAGAAGAGAGACAGGCCAGTAGTTGTTCAGAGCAGAGTGACTCTTAATGGAAGAAGAGAGGAGAAGGTTGAAAACTGTTTGAGGGTTAGAGGCGGCTGCGTTAATTTCAGAGTGAAAGAAGGAAGATTTAACAAGAGAGAAAGAGGAATAGAAAGATGATAGGAGAGCTTGGAAGGAAGCTATATCACTGGGTAGACAAGACCTTTTCCATTTTCTCTCCGCTGCCCGCAGTTTGGTTTGGTCAGCTCATAGAGCATCAGAAAGCCAAGGACTGAGGAGGGAGGCATGGGCTAGTCTGGTAGTGAGGGGACACAGAGATGGAAGAAAGATGAGAGGTAACACATGATCATATAATGAAGAGTTTACACAGGAAAGTGACAGAAACCGCATGAAATTCAAAAGAGGAGAAGGTGAAGGATGAAGAGAAGACACTAGATCTCCAAGAGGATGAAATTAGGAGACTTGTGCCTCCTCCTCTGGTGTGTGGAGAAGGCAGAGAATAGGCAGAGGAAAGGGTGGCCAGGGTGGCTGTGTTCTCTTGTGAGAGCCACGTTTCTGTTAAAGCAATGAAATCAAGGTAGAGATGGGAGGCATTGGCCGATATGAAGTCTGCTTTTTGGATGGCCGACTGGCAGTTCCAGTGGCCATCGGCCACACACAGATCAACACCAGTGGATCTGGGAGGGAAGATCAGGTTAGATACATTCCAGCCATGTTGGCAAGGAGCAAACCACCTACCTGACTGAGACTTGGGCAAAGGAGAGATGAGAGGAATGGGAAGGAAAAACATGGAGGGAACTAGGGTAAATGGGTGGACAAGAGGAATCCTATGCAGTGAACTGAGGGCAGGCAGCAAAAACAATAATCAATAATCAGACTCTCAGAGCCTTGATGGATACCCGCAGATAGACACCCTCGACTTTGTACGCCTGCGACTTCATACGACAAGACAAGTAGATGAGGCTGCCACACCCAGCTGCCGCTGGTGCGCTACACAACTGCTTAAATAATTAGCTGAGACACTTTTTGCCAGCAGAGCAACAATTGCTGTGGCCTGCCAGCCAATTGCAGACAATAGCCTACCTCAATAGCCTAGCTCACCTCTGTTGTGGGCAGTGAACCAGGGGGGTCTTTCACCTCTAGAATCCCGCATTTAGGGATGACCTTACCCAAACTTCAAGCTCTACATAACCGATATATGCAATATCTATACCATTAGATGTTCTAAATTGCAACCACTGGAAAGCCTCAGGAGTCTTTCTGAAGAATGTGTTTGTTATGGTAGATACCATGGACCCTGTATCAAGTAGGCACTTCACATCGAATCCCCCAATACGCACTGTAACCTAATTTGCGAAACAGCATATTCACTTACATGCTCTTGATGGCCTGAGCCGATTGTGCCCCCTTCTGAATTGTGGCTCTGCAAAAGAGAAAACACTAGTTTTCCGCCGGCTGACTGGGCACCTTGCACCTGAGGAATAACCCTCTCATTGTCAGAACTACTGGCAAAAAGGCCTGGCTGTTGACAACGTCTACATATAAGAGGACCATTATGAGGGTGTGGGAGCCGTCTAGAAGGGTTTTGCAAGAGGAGTATATTCTCAGAAAGCTGATTAAGCTGCTCTTGTCATCATATCCCTCAACTCAGCTAACTCAGCAGATTGGTTTGGCAGGTTGGTGATCTGGGTCATGGACATGCTCCACAAATTGGTCTCTTAACAAAACAGCAGAGTTGAGTATAGCATGAGGGGCATTCCTCACAATCTTTTCCATTAGTTCAACTAAAGCATGAGTATACTCCTGTAGAGAATCGTCCTCTAACTGCTTCCTGGAGAAGAAATCCTTCTGCAAGGCAACATAAGATTGTGAGCAACCATACAATTCCTGCAAGGTGGATAAAACTTTTGCAGGGTCCTCCCAATCTTCCTTAGACCTAAATTTGATCTAATCTTTAGCTTCTCCTTTTAAGTGGTCATAAATTAAATTACATTACATTACATTACATTATTGGCATTTGGCAGACGCTCTGCTCTTGCTTTGCAAATAAACAAACAAACAACAAAGCAAAAGTGACCAAACTTAACTATCCAAATACTGCTTACCTAGCCAACTAAAAATACCGAAACATAAAGTAAATCACAAAGACAACAATTAAGGTTCACAGGGAGGTAGGGAGGGACAGGGAGAGGTGCTGCTTGAAGAGGTGCGTCTTCAGTTTGCGCTTGAAGGTGGGGAGAGATTCTACAGTTCTGACCTCAACGGGGAGTTCGTTCCACCACCGTGGAGCCAGAACAGACAGTAGTCGTGAGCGTGAGGTGGAGGTTCGGAGAGGGGGAGGTGCCAAGCAGCCTGTGGAGGCTGAACGAAGAGGTCTGGCAGGGGTGTAGGGTCTGATGATTTTTTGTAGGTATGCTGGGGAAGACCCCTTAACTGCTTGGAAGGCTAGCACCAATGTTTTGAATTTGATGCGAGCCATGACAGGTAGCCAGTGGAGGGAGTGCTTGATCTAATGGGGACAGGTGCCAGACCTGCATACGAGCCCGAACCTCCTCCTTTTCCTGTTCTGCAAGGTCTGTGCCTCAGTTTTTGCGTACAAGGCGTTCATTTTATTTGGAACATTTTTACTTTATTACACATACCTATTCATGTGATCTAATCAGCCAATTGTGTGGCAGCAGTATACAATGTATACAATCACATGTCAGAAGCTTCAGTTAATGGACACATCAACCATAAGAATTGGGAAAAAATTTGATCTTAGTGACTTTGACGGTGGAATGATTGTTGGTGGCAGACAGGGTGGATTGAGTATCTCAGAAACTACTGATCTCCTGGGATTTTACTACTAGTCTCTAGAGTTTGCTAAGAATGTTAAAAAAAAAAAAAGAAGAAGTGTGCAGCAGTTCTGCACACAGAAATGAGAGCCGTCAGAGGAAAATGGCCAGACAGGAATGTGACAGTAATGCAAATAATCACACATTACAACAGTGGTGTTCAGAAGAGCATCTCTGAACATACAACGCATCATAACTCTAAGTGGATAGGCTAAAAAGTCACACAAAAAAAGTCTAATAAATACCTAATACAGTGCTCACTGAGTGTATATAAAAGCTGTCAAATTGAACAAGGGTTTCTAAGAAAAAACTGTACTTTTCATATTGAAATGTCACTTTTTTAAGCTAATATGCAGTGTTTTTCTTTGATTCATTTATGATTTATGAGTCCAAAACATTGTGGTCACATATACAACTTGGGGATCTGGAGACCCAAGTGATAACACTGAAAGAACATATTCTAGAGTGTTTTCTCGAAATATCTTCTCAACGTCTTGTAGTGCTGGACTGGGTCAGCACCATGTGGTGAACAGACACAGAAACCCAAGAAATTGCCTTTTATTAACGACAGACTAAGAACAAAACACAATCAAAGAATAAAAGGCCACTCTGGCCACCTCAAAACGTCCTGAGGTGTGCCATAGTTTCCACAACATAAATCCCGACTCTCCCCTGAACTGAAAACCCAGGCCTCTTTTGTCACTCTCATAACAAGATACTTGGCCACAGCTACCATGATGAATGATTCACAGCTGGGGCCATACCTGCATGAAGGCCCGGTGCTGCCGCCTGGTGGACAGCACCCTACTTTCCCTTCCTGGCACCACAGTCTCCATAACAATGTATTGTATGTATTAATGCCTGTTGTCTACCTGTTGATTATTGACATGCGCTACTACAGTATTCTCTGTATATATTATATTTATATTATGTACAAATTGTGTATATTTTGTCTGACATGTGATCACAGTAGCTTTCCACTCTTAACCATCATTGCTTGCGTCACAAACACACCACTTCAGAACACACCTCCCTTCCTATTTCACTCCTTTGTTCATTCCAGCCGTAAACACTGCTTGTGGAAATATTTTTGTAAGTATTTTACCCATTAAATGTTCTTGCATTATTAGTTTGGCGGTTCTCCTTGCTTTTTTGATTTGTACATATTTGAAGGAAATAAGTACACTCAATATGTTGTTTGGATTCAGTCTGTGAATGTGAATCTTGTGCAGACTATGGATGCAGATTATCTTTCAAGTTAATGTAGCCAAAGCTAAGCTCTTGTTATATATATAAAAAAAGGAAACAGCAAGCAGTATATTTCTGTGGAAGAATCTAATTATGTTACACTGGTCTAAATGTGAGACAAGAAAAGATTGTTCCTTTTCAAACAGAATTTGTGTGCAGAACTGAGATGGAGAAGCTGGTGTTTTTGCTTGTCCTGCTCACTGGCAGTGCCATACAGTCTGAAGGTAAGAGCATTTACATTTTGAAGGAGTTGGATGTCAGAATCATTCTATGCATGCTTATTTCAGGTCTTGTACTGTAACCATACAATTCATGGAAAAATATTTTGAGTGATTTCAGGATTTTGTTTTCAGCAGTGGCCCTTGAAATGTATTAAAATTGCATATTTTCCACTCTCTGAAACGCCAACAGATCTTACGGGGAAAGTTTTTTCTTTCCTATCGGTGTCTACTACTCATTATGCAACACTCACGCCTGATGTGGAGGGACCTTATTCAGCTCTGACACTCTGCCTGAGATCTTTCCCTGAAAATGGAATAGCAAAGACTCTCTTCTCCCTGGCCACACCATCAAAAGACAATGCTTTTTTGCTGTATCAAGCAGAAAAAGGAGGATATCGTGTGCATATCAATAATCTGGTTCATGACTTTCTGTTGATGCCAGACAATCAAAACGAATGGAACTCAGTCTGCTGGACCTGGGACAGTAAAACCGGACTTACTCAAGTGTGGGTGAATGGAAGGCGCAAAAGGGTGAAGATCGAGTCAGAACCTATTGCATCTCCGAGCATAATCCTTGGCCAAGAACAGGACAGTTATGGTGGGAGATTTGATGCAAATCAGTGTTTTGTTGGAGACCTTTCAGATGTGCACATGTGGAATTATGTTCTTGATTCTTGTGCAATCCAGGACTACATGAATGCATTCACATTTACACCAGGGAATGTTCTGAATTGGAAGGCACTAAATTACAACGTAAATGGTGAAGTGCTTGTAGAACCAAACCATTCAACTGGCTGTCGCCAGAAACCAAGCAAACTGTAAAGTATGCAATACAAAAGTAAAAATGTGCTAATAAATAAAAGCTTTGCTCTGAGGATATTCTTGTTTATGTTTCTCTTATAATGGCCTCTTATGGATGTAATGTGTGCATTTACCATTTTTGCTTTGGTTCTGAATTAGCATAGTTCACTGTTCCCTACACTCCCTCATTCTCTCGCACTAGACTGAAATATGAAAAGAAATTCAACATGGTATGGCTGCTCTGGATATCCACAAGAAGGGAAAACAAAATCATTTATTGAATGTGCTCACAATTACATGCATTAAAATAGGCCTAAATACACTAGGTGTCACGTTTCAGGTCTGTCTCGCCATGTTTTATGTTTATTCATTTGTATTAGTCTTGTATTGTCTTATCATGTATTATGTTAGTCTAGGTTCGTCATGTTGTTTAGTTATGTCTCGTTACGATTTATTTTCTTGTCATGTCTAGTTATGTTTTCGTACGATTATATTCCTGGTTATGTTTAGTGGTTATCGTCTTAGTTTCGCTTTGTGTTATGTTTTGATGCATGTTTATTGTTACGTTAACTGGTCACGGTTTATGCATACACTTTTACATGTTTTTCCGCAAACCTTGCGTTCCGCCTTTTCTCTCTCTCTCCTTCTGTCATTCACTCCCTAATTGTTTCCATTTGTCTATTTACTAAAACTACTAATGCTAGATCAGGATTGGGTAGAAACTAACACACTAATCATGTGTTCATGTTACCTTACGTTTCTCGTGCATGTCATTTACTAATTTACTAATGCTAGGGCAGGATAGGTTTATTACTGACGATTACTAATCTCCTTGTTAAACTTGTCATCCATCGAACCTGTTTTCCATTTCCTTGCTACGCTCTAACTAATTGTCTACACCTGTCTACACCCGCATTTATAGCCCAGTCGCGCTACTGTTCACTGCGAAATTGTCTGCCTCTGTTCACCACGCAACTCTTGAGCATTTACTACCATTGATTACACGTTACGATCCACGCCTGTTTACCGACCATTGTTTATTGATTTCTGTTTTGTGACCATCGTCCTCGCCTACCGTTTTTGTACTTTTGCTTCGCTGATTGTTTCATGGTTTCGACTCCCGCTTCGTCCACGACTACGCCTCTGCCTGCCGTCCGTCTGTTCATCTGCCCCGCTGACAGCTCTCCTGCTACCGGACCTCCCTGCACGTCTACCGACTACGAGTTTGAATCTTCCCTCGGCACCGTGCTTTTTGTTTGTTTACTTTTTGTTTGGCTGGATCTACGTGTATGGACTTTGCTTGTGTTGACTACTCTCCTGGGATTCGTCCCGAATAAAGCCCTGAGGGGTCTTTATATTACTATTGTTTCTGAGTCGTGCATTTTGGGTCCAACCCCCACGCACCCGTCTCACTAGGCTACTTTTAAAGAAATACATGCCTTTGACTTTATTTAACTGTTCGTGAATGTCTATAGGCGACTATATCAGCAGGCCATGTTGAATTTTGTCCTCCCTATTTGGTGGCCAATTGTACCCTGTTTATCGTCAATTCCCATGTGTTATTGAGGAAACACCATCACAACCCTGCCTTGACAGCTGGAATGGAACGACACTCCTTCGAGCCATGTGTCTCTAGCCCCAGACGATCCTTCCCCCATGCGAAAATGAAAAAACGTGAATGTGCGGATGATGTGGACCCTACAAATTCCCCTGAGAAGATCACGGCCTGCTGCGTGTTCAGCTCCCTTCACCATGAACCCCATGGGTAAATGATACTGGTCCACACCTCACATTAGTGCACAAACAAATTTAAAAGTCTGAACGTGGTGAATAAGTATGAAGTATGACAAACAAGCCTTAGTTAACCGAGACATGGGAATTAAATAGCAGCAATCAGACCACACACTGCAGACAATTGTAATCAGTAGTCAGCATGAGGGTATTGATTACCTGATAGCCGAAGTGAACTAATCATCACATTGGCGAAAGTATGACAAAAGGTAGTGCCTTAAAAAAAAAAAAGACTTAAGAGAAAGCCGAGAACCGACAGTTTATGCTGGTTTTTGTTCCATCCAAAGTTGAAATCCCTGAATATTAAAAGGCTGTTAATGTTACTTTATGTGCTTTTCATGTCTAGAGGAATTATTTACCCTCTTAAGACATGTCAGAAATACTTATGCCTGGCATGAAGAATACGAATCCATTGCTGTGCTTATTATGCCATATTGCAAACAATTAAATAAGAAGGGTGACACAATTTTAAACTGATCAAATTAGGAGAATGAATAGGCTCTTAATTATGTTTTTCAACACGTTTCAGTCTGATCATATTTTTCCTTAAACCTATTATAACAAAGCAGATTTGGCTCTACCAAATTATTTGTGTGAGTGGCCATGTGTCCACACCTCAAGCCCTGCAAGCGTCCGAAGCTTCACTGCCATTTCGAATGTATGATGTCATAGCTCATATCAAATTGTAGGCAAGACTCAAGAGAGTGCAACCAC
The DNA here is from genome assembly GCF_963514075.1 of Conger conger. NCBI lineage: Eukaryota > Metazoa > Chordata > Actinopteri > Anguilliformes > Congridae > Conger > Conger conger. Next base: position 45,156,682 of record NC_083761.1, on the reverse strand, counting down.
TGGTGTTTTGGGCATCTAAACACATATTCCATTTTTACAAATGGCTTCTAAATATCTGTCCACTATAGTGGACAAAAATGATGTACTTGGAATGATCCTCATAAGGATCGTGATTGGGAACCACTGGATTTCTCAAAATAATTTTCTCTGGTTGTTTTTAATTTTTCATATTGAAGAAAAAGTGCATCTCTGTCTGAACCTGAACGTTGGGTAATGTTGCAAGGAGACTGTTGCAATTATTGCCACATGAGCCAAATTCTGCCGTGCTTGAATTTGTTTTCTTAGAATTTTCAATATAGGCTGATGGAAGTTGATAGAAAAAACATTAACATTTTTTGTAATATATACTTCAAGAAGTGTTCATATGGTTATGAAGAATTTACAAAATTTAGGAAAAAGTTCATTTAAATTTCAGCATGTCTTTAAAGTCCAAATGCCCGATGGCCTTTCTACTGTCAGCCATTTGTAACCATCTCTTGAACAATGTGCACATTTATTCTTAATACATTTTTTGCTCAAAACACATTGATTAATGTAGTGACTGACTGTTGTACAATTCTGGAGCGAATATTCACCCTGCAGATCTTCCTCCTGAGACAGCACAGAAAATCCAGAAAAAGTCTGCAGATTCGGTCTGGGCTTACTCATCAGTCGCTGTATCATTGGCTTACTGTGATAAGTAAGTAGCTGCCCTTGACCCCTCACATCAAGTGCCATACCAGAGTGCAGAGGCATTACCTCAGAGAATGTGCTATAAGAACAATTGACCCAGCCTCCTACTTTAAGCACAGCAGGAATTCCTGTGTTGGTCCTATGTAGATTTATTTATTAAAGCCAGATTGCTATCCTGAGATCTCCATGTGGAAAATAAATTACTAACAGCAGCAGGTTTTTTTTACATTTACTATTTATGCAGTTGCTAGGGAGACGTGGACATCGATTGTGCAACGCTGCACCCCAGCCTGGAATCCAGTCCTTTGGTATTCATTCCTTTCTTGACTGGGTTTCAGTGAAAACATGTTTTCCTAAAGAATGATTTCACTGTTCCCTACACTGGACCAGCCCATCTGTCATCTGTTGCCCACCATACCAATGCCTGTACTGATGCCCATTACCTAGAAGCATAGTTGTTACATTCTGTGCCTAATGTCACCCGTGTATTTACAGTTGCTTCAGAAAGTATTCAGATACCTCTCTTTTTGAACACATTATTGTGTTGAAGATTTAATTAAATGGATCAAATTGCCATTTTTGACATCTAGCCACTCTACCATAAAGGCCTGATTGATGGAATGCTGCTGACATGGTCGTCTTTCCGGCAGGTTCTCCCATCTCTGCAAATGATTTCCGAAGCTCAGTTAGAGTGACCATTGGGTTCTTGTTCACAACCCTGACCAAGGGTTTTCAATAATAAAAATATGATTTTCAATAATAATAATAATAATAATAATAATAATAACAATAATAATACAATCTACATGTCATCTACCAACCTCTTGCAGCACAGTGTTGATTGTAACATCTTGTGTCTCTGTGTCATGATTCATTTCCTGGTTTCTTCCTTTCTACAGTAGTGTGCAACAATTTGGGCACACCTGGTCAAAAAGCCTTTTACAATTAATATCTAAGTGAACAGATGCAAACCTGACCTGGTACAATGATAAATATGACACTTTCACAGCGAAGCTTCTGACGCTCACGGGGCTTGAGGCGACAGTGAAGCTTTGGCTGGGGTCCCAGGCGGGCACGGGGTCTCAGGCCTGCACGAGGGTCCTTCTTTCTGGACCTGGAGTGGCCTGGAGTCCAAGGTGGCGCCAGGGCCAGGGGCGGCAGTGGAAGGAATGATTAAGTCCAACTAGGAGCCCTCGAGTCTGCTGGTTCTAAAAATGGCTAGTTCGTTCTGTTAAGTATTGGACAGAGAACCATATGCAGACTCAGGGATAATGTGAATAAGGCAGGTTTTAATGGGGGCAGTTCCAAAACGTTATCTATAAACAGGCAATGGTCGAAATCCAGGCAGACAGGTCCATACGGGATAATCAGAAGAGTAATCGAGATAAAGTCCAAAAACTAGGCAGAGATATCAGGGCACAGAAAATACAGGGCACAGAAAGAAGAAGAAGAAGAAGAAGAAGATGTTCATCATGTGTGTCAAATAAATAAATTCAGTGGATTCAGTGGCCTCTTGAAAACCAATTGTACATCAAGTATCAACATTCAGTTTTCTGAAGTTTGCACTAATCTTAAATAAAGACATAACAAAAACATTTTAAAAAAGGTTTGACGGCAATAGGCTATTCAGCTTGTCTTGTCATTTGAATAAATGTACTTAATAATTTGAGGGGCATGAGTGTACCATCAAAATAAAAGTAAAAAACTTGAGTTATTCATGGTGCACACTGAATATACTTTAAAATGTAACAAAAAACAAAAACCTATTAATTGAATACTTCTGTTGATTTATCTAAATTAGGCAGTGGCAAAATGATTGGTTCCAGATAATCTCCAGCATGTTTCCCACTACTGGAAATTGCACATATAAGATGTCAAATTCAACAAGGGTTTCAAAGGAAAAACCATACTTTTCACATTGAAATGTCATGTTTTTTGCTGATTTATTTATGACTTATGAGTCCAAAACTTTGTTGGCATGGGAATTTATGCCACTTGGGGACCAGGAGACCCAAGAGGTGGTAACACTAAAAACATATTCTACAGCGTTTTCTCTAAATATCTTTTGTAGTGCAGTGCTCTTGTAGTGCTGGGCTGGGTCAACACATGTGGTGAACAGACACAGAAACCAAGTTGCATTTTACTAAAGACAAACTGAAAAAAGAACAAAAGGCCAATCTAGCAACCTCAAGATTCCTGAGGGGGGAAACAGAGACACTGCAATAGTGTTGCCACAGTGTCCACATCATAGATCCCAAAATGTAGCTCTCCCCTGAACTGAAAACCCAGGCCTCTTTTGTCACTCTCATAACAATATACTTGGCCACAGCTACCATGATTGATGAATGAATTACTCACAGCTGGGGCCATACCTGCATGAAGGGCCAGTGCTGCCACCTGGTGGACAGCACCCTACTTTCCCTTCCTGGCACCACAGTCTCCATAACAATGTATTGTATGTATTAATGCCTGTTGTCTACCTGTTGATTACTTACATGTGCTACCACAGTATTCTCTGTATATATTATATTAATCTTGTACATATTATGTATATTTTGCTTGGACATGTGGGACAGTAAAACTGGACTTACTCAATTGTGGGTGAATGGAAAACACAGTATAAGGGTGAAGATCTACTGAGATCATATTGCAATTACAAATCCTATCATAATCCATGGCTATGAACAGGACACTTATGGTGGGGAATTTGATGCAAAACAGTGTTTTGTTGGAGACCTTTCAGATGTGCACATGTGGAATCATGTTGTGCAATACAGAACTACAGGAATGCCTTCAGATTTACACCAGGGAATGTTCAGAATTGGAAAACACTAAATTACAAAGTAAATGGTGAAGTGCTTGTAGAACCTTGTATTAAACAAACGTACAAACACAGAACATTAACAGGGTTTAACTAACGGGAAGTCAGGTAGGATAAGGTATGGCCGGTGTTTGTTCATGAGTGTGACTGCAAGCGCACATAAGCACACGAGTCCCTTGAACAAAGGAAAGGTCAAAGTAGCTCTAGTAGTAGTTAGCTAGAGTTATGGGTGGTTATGTTAGAGTGTTAGCTGTGAGGAAAGAGAGGCTATGTGCATAGTTTAACTCATACGCGAACCTATTCACATAATCATACAGCTAACACAATGCATTGAAATGATAAAACACAGATTCACAATAACAGTTAAGACTTATCTAAACACTGGCTATGCCTGGAATGTTTGTTTAATCTTACTGAGTCCACAAGCTTTGCTGGCTCCAGGAATGGAGCCATGAATTGATGTCAAAGCTGTCAAAGATGCTCAAATCTATGGTCTTTCCCATAGGAACTTCAGTTCCCTTTTATAGTCAGGAGCTTTAAAATAAATCCAGAGTGCCATGAACCAATAGGAATAAGAACATTTTGTATGAGGAATTTGGGGGAGCAGGGTTTTTTAATGCTTACCGCATTCTTGTTTTTTTTATTTAGGTGTGTAGTGGCATGCTCCTTAATTGAGGCCTTCATTTGAAGGAACTAAGAAATAATTTATTATCAGCCAATCATGTGGCAGCAACTAAATGCATATTAGCATGCAGACGTTGTCAAGAGGTTCAGCTGTTTTTCAGACCAAATGTTAGAATGGGGAAGAAATTTGATCTAAGTGACTTTGACCGTGGAATGATTGTTGGTGCCAAGCAGGATGGTTTGAGTATCTCAGAAACTGCTGATCTCCTGGGATCTTCACGCACTAGAGTTTCTAGAGTTTGCAGAGAATGGTGCGGGCAGAAATGTGTTATTAATGAATGAGGTCAGAGGAGAAGGGTCAGACTGGTCGAAGCTGACAGTAATGCAAATAACCACACATTACAACAGTGGTATGTAGAAGAGCATCTCTGAACGCATCAAACCTCTAAGTGGATAGGCTACAGCAGCAGAAGACCTACTAAATAAATGGTTGGCATCTATATAGAGCCTTTATCCAAAGCACTGTACAATTGATGCTTCTTATTCACCCATTCATACACACACTCACACACCAACGGCAATTGGCTGCTATGCAAGGCACTAACCAGCTCGTCAGGAGCATTTAGGGGTTAGGTGTCTTGCTCAGGGACACTTCGACACAGCCCGGGCAGGGGATCGAACCGGCAACCCTCCGACTGCCAGACAACTGCTCTTACTGCCTGAGCCATGTCGCCCCAACAAGTCTAATAAAATAATAAGTCTAATAAATACGTCTTATAAATACCTTAATAAAGTGGTCACTGTTACTAAATAATTAAAATTTCTCTAAATGGTGAGATGCTTTAGAGGGCAGATGTGGAGAATATTATAATATACACAAAGGGATGAATACATTTTAATTCAGTGTCTCTTTGTATGGAAGCAACAGAAAAGATAGAAAGAGAAATAGAAAGCTTGCAACTCAAATAGCAGTCTTTCAACAGAAGGGATTTCCTTTACAGAGCAAAAAATGGTCTTAAATAAAAGCATATCTCTGACCAACAGTTGAAATATATTACCCAACAAAACATAGAGATATGTAGCTGGCCTGTAACATAGGACTTAACTCAGGACACATGGAACACAAGGATGTATGCGGCGTAGGGGAGGTGGGAGGCTGAGATGAATGGCAGAAGGGGTGAGCACTCGGATGATGGTGAAAGGGCTGATGAACCTGGGAGCAACAGAACGGAGGGTAATGTCCTTGGAAGACAGTCATACCTTCTGACCGACAGTATAACAGAGAGCAGGGCGAAGGTGGCGGTCTGCAAACATTTTAATTTCAGTCACGTGGCAGAGTAGAGTTATATAGGCTCTCTTCCAAGCCCGGTGGGCACGTCATACGAGGAGTAGGGTGGCCAGAACTTCCATGTCCTTCTCTTCCTCTGGGAACAGTGGTGGCTGATAATCCAGACAACAAACGAAAGGTGAAAGCCCCGAGGAGGAGAGTTGTGCACATATTCAATCCACAGGAGGGAACCAGCCCAGGAAGATGGAGACTTTTGTGCTAGGCAACGCAGGGTTTTCTCTAGCTCCTGTTTCATCCTCTCGGTCTGTCCATTATTCTGGGGATGGAAACTGGATGACAACTAGGTTTTTGCTCCAATGAGCGAGCAGAAGGACTTCCAGAAGCGGCTGGAGAACTGTGGACCACGATTTGTGGTCCTTGCTAGGGGTAGGCCATGCAGATGGAAGATGTGAATGAAGAGGAGCTCTGTTGTCTCTTTGGATGAGGACTGCTTGGGCAATTACACAAAGTGGACAAACTTGGACAACTGAACAGCTATAGTGAGAATGCAGGTGTAGACAGGTGTAGACAATTAGCTTGAGAGCAGCATGAGAATGGAAATCAGGTGTGTAGGATTGACAAGTTAACAAGGTAATTAGTAATCGTTAGTAATAAACCTATCCTGCCCTAGAGTTAGTAAATTAGTAAATGACATGTACGAGAAACGTAAGGTAACATGAACACATAGTGACAGAAAGGGAGGGAGAGAGAAAGCAGGAATGCAAGGTTTGCAGAAAGACACGAAAAAGTGTATGCTAAACAATGAACAGAACCACATAACATGAAACAAACATAAATCATGACATAAGTTTGCAAGTGTGACATGAATAAACTACATAATGTGACATGACAAGACTAACAATAAAATCATAACAACTACTAAACATGAAACATAACATGACATGAAAATTAAATGTAACAAGACATAAAGCATAACAACATGGTGAGACAAGACTAACATAATACGTGACATGACAATAACGTAACTAAGACAATGACTAAACATGAAAAATGACGTGACAAACATGAAACATAACAGGTAATCCAAAACGTGGTTGTGATCAAATGCCAAAGTTTGCTAACAGAAAGGCAGAAAATCCAAAATCACAAACCGGGAATCCAAATGAAGTCCAAACACAGCGGGTCAAATAAGAATGGAAGCGTCATCCAAGAGGCAGTGGTAGCGGTGCACAAAACGGGTCGAAACACAGGCAGATCAGACAGAAAATGCTGGAGAGAATGGCAGGAGCGCATTACAATCTGTCAAAGAACTAACAAAACAGACAGGATTAATTAGGCAGATAAAGAGAGGGAAATGATAATCAGGTTTGCACGATAATCAGAAAGTGAAGACAGGTGAAACGAATGAATGAAAATGAACAGAAAACAGAACTATGGAAAACACAGAGGGAAACAAAAGGCAAAAATGCAGGGGACCTAGAAAAATACAGAGACAGAAAACACAACAATGTGCTTTGGACTGATAAAACCAGAATGGAACTTTTTTGCCACCATCAAAGAAGGTAAGTTTGGAGAAAAAAGCGTGAAGCCACTGTAGAAAATAATACCTTGCCAGCTGTTAAGCATGGTGGAGGATCCATGATCCACAGGTCAAAGGTGAATGGCCAGACTGGTTCAAGCTGACAGGAAGAACGGAAGAGCCTCTCTGAACACATAACACATTGAACCTTCAAGTGGATGGGTTACAGCAGCAGAAGATCAAGTGTTAAAAATGAGTACAGGAGACGTACAGTCCAGCTGGAATAAGAAAAAACTACTGTGAATGAGAGGACGCTTCTGACTGCACAGGTCCTACAGACTGAATACGTTTGTGAATACCACACACCAAGTCTTAATCAGTTTTTCTTCAATTTCTGATCTGACAGGTGTTTGGGTGTTTTTTCTTTATTATGATTAGAATTATTTGGTCATCATCTATAGAGGACTTTTTTGTCCTACCAGGTCCTTTGCAATTACTGAGCTCACAGGTACTCTCTTTCTTTTTAACCTTGTTTCCTCTTTCTTCTTAGTCATGTTTCAAGCAGTTGACTTTGGTGAGCCTATGGTTTGGCCTATGTCTCTGAATGTTTTTTTCTCATTGCTCAGCCTCATAATGGCTTCCTTGACTTTCATTAGCAGAACTCTCATATAGACCAACTGCAAACAGCAGATTTCAAAGGCTAGAATCAAAGGTAGATACTGAAAACTTTCTTATACATTTCAGTCTGTAAGTATTTGGACAGTGACAGATTTTTGTTGTTTTGGCTCAATACTCCAGTACATTAGATTTGTAATAACACAATGACTACAAAGTGTAAACATTTAGCTTTCATTTGGCAGTTATTACATCCATATTGGGTGACATATTGGTATAGGAGTTGTAGCTGTGCTTATACATAATCCCCCAAATTTTAGGGGATTTGGATTGTGCATAAAAGAGCTAGCATAAGGTCTAGAACTGATTCTTGGTGTCTGCATTTGGAGTCTCTCAAGTCTCTGAATGCTAGTGAAGCAGGCCATCATTAGGCTGAAAAGCATAAATCAGAGACAAGAAAATAGGTGTGTCAAAATCAACTGTTTCATACATTAAGAAGCAAGAATGCACTGGTGAGCTCAGCAATGGAAAATGAAATGGTAGACCATGGAGGACCAGTGAAGTGAATGACAAAAGAATCCTTTGAATGGTGAAGAAAAATCCCTTTGTAACTGTTGAACAGATCAAGACCACTCTCTAGGATGTAGGCGTATATGTGTCAAATATGACCATCAAGAGAAGACCACGTCATCACCACAAGATGCAAACCCCGGGGCAGCCTCAAGAATAAAATGGCCAGTTTGCAAAAATGTACATTACAAAAGTTCTGGAACAAGGTTTTATTGAGAGATGATATGAAGATAAACCTGTACCAGAGTGATGGAAAAGGAAAGAGTGGAGGAAAAAAAGAAACGGCTCATGATCCAAAGCATACCACCTCATCTGTCACACATGGTGGATGTAGTGTTATGGCTTGGACATGTATGTTTGTCACTGGAACTGGCTCACTTGTGTTCATTGATGATGTCGCTGCAGAAGGCAGCAGCAGGAGGAAGTATACGGAAATATCTTGTCAGCTCAGATCCAAGCAAATGCATCAAAACTGATTGGACAATGCTTCATCATGCAGCAGGACAACAAAAACATATAGCCAAAGCAACCAAGGAGTTTTTTTGGGCCCAAAAGTGGTATGTTCTTGACTCGCCAAGTCAATCACCTGACCTCAATTCAATTGAGCATGTATTTCACTTGCTGAAGACCAAAAAAGCGAATAGCCCCCCAAAAATGGAGGAGCTGAAGAGGGCTGCAGTACAAAGGATTAGCAACTAAACATTAAATATGATTACTGTTAATTTGTTCATTTACTATTGGTCATCTAAAATTGGGGGGCTATGTATAAAAGACATGGTTCACCTAATATGCACTTTAAAAACTCTCAAATTAAATCTGAAGTGAAGTCTTCACTTTAACCACGTAGCGATTTCTTTTTTCTTCTGTTTGTTTGCTGGAGTACAGAGCAAAAACAACCAAAAATGTGTCACTCCCCGTATACTTATGGACTGTTCTGTATCTGCACTAAGGAAACAACTGAACACACTTGACAAATCAGAAACACCTGTGATGCCATTTGTCCCAAACATTCTGGTGCCCTGAAATGGAAGGCTATGTATTAAATGCAGTGTAATTTCTTTATAAACCAAACCATGTATAATAATACCCATTAATTAAAGCTGAGAATGTGCACTTTAACCATGTGTGAATTGTTTGATTGCAAATGTAAAATTATGGAACACAGAGCCAATTTGTCTCAAGATATATGTGTCATGTCCGTGCACTTGTATTGTTTTTCCATTTTCTATGTTCTCTGTATTCTTACTTCAGTCCTTCTTTTCCCTCTCTCTCTATTACATGTCTCCGCCCTTCACTTCCTATTTGGACTTCCTTCCTGTCATTTATCAATTCCTCTCACCTGTTCCTGCTTGTTTTGTTCTCTTGTCGCTAGTTTGTCAGTTCTGTTTCCCTCGTGTTATGCCCTGCCCTGCCCTGTCCATGACCCCTGCCTGCTCTTTGGACTCTTTGGATTGTGAATTCTGTACCTCTGCCCTGTTTGGACTGACCACTTTGTTTCTGACCCCTGTCTGTTTTTTTGGCTTGCACTCTTTTTGGCTTTCCTCTTTATCTGCTGGCTTCATTAAACCTGCCGTTTTCTCATAACCCCTGAGTTTGCGCTTGGTTCCTCTGTTCCCCAACCCTGACAATATGGAGCTCACTGTATGTATGGGTATACCATTTGACCTACATTACATTACATTAATGGCATTTGGCAGACGCTCTTATCCAGAGCGACGTACAACAAAGTGCATACCCATAACCAGGGATAAGTGCGCTGAAAGACCCTAGAGGGAAGTACAATTTCACTGCTACCTGTACAACAAAGATAAGGACCAGGGCCTAAATTTTTTTATTCTTTTATTTTTAAATGAACAAATGAACAAACAAACAAACAACAAAGCAAAAGTGACCAAACTTAACTATCCAACACTGCTTACCTAGCCAACTAAAAATACCGATACACAAAGTAAATCACAAAGACAACAATTAAGGTTCACAGGGAGGTAGGGAGGGACAGGGAGAGGTGCTGCTTGAAGAGGTGCATCTTCAGTTTGTGTTTGAAGGTGTATTATACCATAATGCACAGCAGTGTGATACTGGAATTAACCAAACAGGAAAGAGCTGTTATACTTAGATTTAACAGCTTTATTTATTTCTTATAGCAAAAGAATGAATGTACCTATTCTCATTACAAATGAGCCACTGTAATCATACATAGCTGATCGGGTTGGGGGCTGTGCGGGGGCAATTGTGGACCAGGAAACTTACCCAAGTACAATGGCATCAAATAAGCTATTTGCACTCTGTGAATACTGCACTATTAAAATGACCTAAACTAGAAATGAAAAGAATTAGACCAAAATGACTACATAAACATTAATGCCAGCAGTTGGCTCTGGAATGAACTCATTTTGTCCAGGGTAAATGGTGGGGGAAAACATGTAATGAACTCTGGCCCTACAATGAAATTACATTCAACAAAATTGCAATCAATTTGATAAAAATTCTGGAAATTAATTGGAATTAATTTAATGAATTGAAAAATAAATAGAATGTTATCTGAGGAGTTTTCCATATAAAAAGTGATTTTTTCTTTTTTGCTGAAGTGACTAACTGAAATTGAACTGACTGCGACTCATCTATAGAATGCTAAACAATGGCTCCCTCTGGTGACAATACAGAGTTCTCTCATGCCAGGACATCACAATAGTTATTGCATTGCAAGTTGTGCTGAAGCAGTGTTCCCTACTTTTCTGTCATTCACAAAGTGGCGCTGCAGTTAAATACAAATTTGACAAGCATTAATTTTAAAATAAATTTGTGCCCATACATCAAACACAAATATGAAAAATACAACCATATTATAGCATCCAAAGACATAGTTGTTCAAAGGACAAAAATAATCAGACCGCTAATTATCCCAACAGAAGCAAAGCACCACTCCCATCCTCTCCAACCAATCAACATCCCCATTATCTCAACAAGCTCATCTCCTCTATTGAACCTGCCAGACTTCATAATTATTCAAACACCGCAGCCAAGTCAGAGAAGAACATCCTAATATTTGTTAGGTGCAGGTTCCAGTGCATCCGGAAAGTATTCACAGCGCTTCACTTTTTCCACATTTTGTTGTTACAGCCTTATTCCAATTGATTAAATTCATTTTTTCCCTCCAAATTCTACCCCATAATGACAACGTGAAAAAAGTTTTGGAGATTTTAGCAAATTTATTAAAAATAAAAAACTAAGAAATCACATGTACATAAGTATTCACAGACTTTGTAATGAAGCTCAAAATTGAGCTCAGGTGCATCCTGTTTCCACTGATCAACCTTGAGATGTTTCTACAGCTTAATTGGAGTCCACCTGTGGTAAATTCAGTTGATTGCACATGATTTGGAAAGGCACACACCTGTCTATATAAGGTCCCACAGTTAACAGTGCATGTTGGAGCACAAACCAAGCATGAAGTCAAAGGAATTTGAGACGGGTGCGTGGGGGTTGGACCCAAAATGCACGACTCAGAAACAATAGTAATATAAAGACCCCTCAGGGCTTTATTCGGGACGAATCCCAGGAGAGTAGTCAACACAAGCAAAGTCCATACACGTAGATCCAGCCAAACAAAAAGTAAACAAACCAAAAAGCACGGTGCCGAGGGAAGAGGCAAACTCGTAGTCGGTAGACGTGCAGGGAGGTCCGGTAGCAGGAGAGCCGTCAGCGGGGCAGATGAACAGACGGACGGCAGGCAGAGGCGTAGTCGTGGGCGAAGCGGGAGTCGAAACCATGAAACAATCAGCGAAGCAAAAGTACAAAAACGGTAGGTGAGGACGTAGTCAAAAAACAAACGATGGTCACAAAACAGAAATCAATAAACAATGGTCGGTAAACAGGCTTGGATCGTAACGTGTAATCAATAGTGGTAAATGCTCAAGAGTTGCGTGGTAAACAGAGGCAGACAATTTCGCAGTGAGCAGTTGCGCGACTGGGCTATAAATGCGGGTGTAGACAGGTGTAGACAATTAGTTAGAGCGTAGCAAGGAAATGGAAAACAGGTGCGATGGATGACAAGTTTAACAAGGAGATTAGTACTTAGTAATAAACCTATCCTGCCCTAGCATTAGTAAATTAGTAAATGACATGCACGAGAAACGTAAGGTAACATGAACACATGATTAGTTTGTTAGTTTCTACCCAATCCTGATCTAGCGTTAGTAGTTTTAGTAAATAGACAAATGGAAACAATTAGGGAGTGAATGACAGAAGGAGAGAGAGAGAAAAGGCGGAATGCAAGGTTTGCGGAAAAACATGTAAAAGTGTATGCATAAACCGTGACCAGTTAACGTAACAATAAACATAAATCAAAACATGACACAAAGCGAAACTAAGACGATAATCACTCAACACAACCAGGTAATAAAAACGTACGAAAACATAACTAGACATGACAAGAAAATAAATCGTAACGAGACATAACTAAACATGACAAGAAAATAAATCGTAACGAAACATAACTAAACAACATGACGAACCTAGACTAACATAATACATGATAAGACAATACAAGACTAATACAAAATGAATAAACATAAAACATGGCGAGACAGACCTGAAACGTGACAGAATTGTCTCGAGGCACAAATCTGGGGAAGGGTGCAGAAAAATTTCTGCTGCTTTGAAGGTCCCAATGAGCACAGTGGCCTCCATCATCCGTAAATGGAAGAAGTTCGGAACCACCAGGACTCTTCCTAGAGCTGGCCGCCCGTCTAAACTGAGCAATCGGGGGAGAAGGGCCTTAGTCAGGGAGGTGACCAAGAACCCGATGGTCACTCTTTCAGAGATCCAGCGTTCCTCTGTGGAGAGAGGAGAACCTTCCAGAAGGACAACCATCTCTGCAGCAATCCACCAATCAGGCCTGTATGGTAGAGTGGCCAGACGGAAGCCACTCCTTAGTAAAAGGCACATTGCCAAAAGGCACCTGAAGGAGAAACAAAATTCTGTGGTCTGATGAGACAAAGATTGAATTCTTTGGCGTGACTGCCAGGCGTCATGTTTGGAGGAAACCAGGCACCGCTCATCACCTGGCCAATACCATCCCTACAGTGAAGCATGGTGGTGGCAGCATCGTGCTGTGGGGATGTTTTTCAGTGGCAGGAACTGGGAGACTAGACAGGATTGAGGACATCCTGGATGAAAACCTGCTCCAGAGCGCTCTTGACCTCTGAGACTGAGACTGAGGCAACGGTTCATCTTTCAGCAGGACAACGACCCTAAGCACACAGCCAAGATATCAAAGGAATGGCTTCAGGACAACTCTGTGAATGTCCTTGAGTGGCCCAGCCAGAACCCAGACATCTCAGGAGAGATCTGAGACCTTGAGAGGTGCTGCAAAGAGGAATGGGCGAAACTGCCCAAAGATAGGTGTGCCAAGCTTGTGGCATCATACTCAAAAAGACTTGAGGCTGTAATTTCTGCCAAAGGTGCATCAACAAAGGCTGTGAATACTTATGTACATGTGATTTCTTGTTTTTTTATTTTTAATAAATTTGCTAAAATTTTAAAACTTCTTTCATGTTGTCATTATGGGGTGTTGTGTTTAGAATTTTGAGGAAAAAAATGAATTTATTCCATTTTGGAATAAGGCTGTAACATAACAAAATGTGGGAAAAGTGAAGTGCTGTGAATACTTTCCGGATGCACTGTACATACCATTTTCTATCAGTATACAGTCGGCTCCAGGATTATTTGTACCCTTTGCACCCCCAACAATGATTGTAGATTAAATCAAACAAAGTGAAATTGGCAAAACCATTTGACTTTAATTTACTTAATTTCAGTCTAAAGGAACTATATTGTGTCATTCCATCCAGCATGGAAAATCATTGCGTCAACCATCAGCATGGGAAAAGCCAAAGGACTGTCAATTTAGACAGATGGTAATTGACCATCACAAGTCGTGTAAAGGGAACAAAATAATACATAAACAGTTAAACACACAGCACTGTAAGGGCAATAATAAAACGTTGTAAAACATATGCAAACTTGCCAGGAAGATGATGCAAGTATATATTATCCCCATGGATGGAAGGAAGATGATAAGGGAGGCCAATTACTTAATTATTTTAATCTAGTATACCTGAATTATTAAAGTATACCTGTTTAGTATGCAAATATTGGAATAAATGGCATTGGCTACACATAAGTATTACATGAAATACTTCACTGTAGGTAGCCGATACTTAAAATGGGCCAAATTAGTGGGAATCAGCTTACTTAAACATGTGAAAATGTATAGCCCTAATTTACAAATAAACTTGCACACCTTACATACAATCCTTGATCACTCCCTACTCCCCAGCTAGACCACTCCGGTCTGCCAGCTCTGGTTGCCTTATGGTTCCCTCTCTACGTGCAGCTGCACGTTCACGTCTGTTTTCCGCTCTGGTTCCTGAGTGGTGGAATGAATTGCCTACCACTGTCAGGACAGCAGAATCCCTCCCCCTATTTCGACGCAGACTCAAAACACACCTTTTCAAACTCTACCTAAGTCCTCCCTCCTGATTTCCCCAGCCCCCCCCTTTCTGATATCCCTATCCTCCTTGTCTAACCCAAAAAAAAAAAATTGCACTTATGATGACAACTATATGTTTAGAACAGCATTCCATGTGTATTTTCCTAGTTATGGATGTGATGCTTTGACTTGTGGAAGAACCTATGCACTTGTAAATCGCTTTGGATTAAAAGCGTCTGCCAAATGACAAAATTGTAAATGTAAATGTAAATGTGCACCAGATGTTTTTCAAATTCCAGTTTTGGTAATCACATGCCCACTGTAGCCTCACCTTCATGTTCATAGCAGGTGTAGCTAACTGGCGTGGTCTTCTGCTGCTGTAGCCTAGCCGCTTCAAGGTTTGATAAATTAGCATTATGTTAGGCTTCGTGGTTTTCCATGTCTTGTATTCTGTCTGTCGTTAGCGTTTCCGTGTTTTTGTCATCTCCGTGCACACCATAGCCACCCTGTCAGTTTGTTCACTCCATTCATTCATTTCACCTGTGTTCCACTTCCTGATTATTTCCCACACCTGATTGCCATTCCGTCTTGTTACCTGTGTATTTAAACCCCTTTGTTTGTTCAGTTCCTCGCCAGACTGTTTCGTGTCTTTACCATACCTTCCAGCATTCTCTGATTGATACCCATTACAACCTGTTTCACCCCCAACTTCCGCGTTCCGCATTTATCGACCCATTTCTGTACCTCAACATTTGTTTCTGAATTCTGTTTTTGTCTACTTAGCCCGCTTGTTAACAACCTTTCGCCTGTGACCATGATTAAGTTTTGGATTATCCCTGATAATTTGGAATTCAGCCGCATAGCCTAGACTTTCTATTACGAACTGTCTGATCCCTGCTGTATCTGTCTGCTGGCTATTGACCCTCGCCTGTCTGACCTGCAACTTTATAAAAAAGACTTTTATTATAAATACTAGGCCTTGGTCTCGCATCTGGATTGCCTGTTCTATGGTCCTGATACATTAATCTACAGATGATATTCTTTAATTCACTATTGTTGTTGTGTTGCTAAAGTTGGAAAAACCCACATTACCTTGAAGCTGTTGCTTTTGTATATGTCCAAGGGTTTGTATGTTTGTTTAAAAGTATGGCTAGGTTTTAGGTTCTACATCGAACTTCTTTACAATCAGAACAGGAGAGCCTAATTTGATAGCCATTGGGCCCCAAAGTAGCGGTCTTTCATGGTGAGATTGTCCACGATAATCAATACAGGGTGATTTTATTTCTTTATTTTTTCAACAAAGAAAAAAACGGCTCCAGCTGCTGAGGAAGAGAGTCAGGTGAGTTCGGCGGCTTGTGAGTCATCAATGTACTTCTCCATGAAGACTTGCTGGAGGTTGTGTTAAATGGAGGGTATGTTAATCAAGTCGGTGGGCGCTTTCTCAGGGGGCAGGACAGAGGAGGATGAGCCGGAGGCAGAGTGGAGACAGGAGAGGTGACAGCCTGAGATGGTGTCATGAATCCAGTCAATTTGTGGGTTGTGTCGTTGGAGCCAGGGGCACCCCAGCACCACTGGAACGTGAAGAGAGAAACTTTGGAGGAAAAGGGTCGGCCTGCGAAGTGTCCCCAGGAGCTGACAAGCTGTGGAACGCCCGGTCAAAAACGTTCCTCATCTCTGCGGAGAACTAAGTGAAGTTGCCACACTTCGGAATGTCGGAATCCCAGAAGGTGGTCCCCCACTTGCGTGCTTTGCCGGTCAACAGGGTAATCACATAGGCAACTTTCGAGCATTCCATGGGGAATGTGAAAAGACCGAAGACCACAGAGCACTGTGACAGGAAAGACCGCCAGGATCCCGGCTCACCAGCGTAGCATTCAGGGGGTGGTAGCTAGACCACTCCGGTCTGCCAGCTCTGGTCGCCTTACGGTTCCCTCTCTACGTGCACCTGGCGGTCGAGCTGCACGTTCACGCCTGTTTTCCGTTCTGGTTCCTCAGTGGTGGAATGACCTGCCTACCACTGTCAGAACAGCAGAATCCCTCCCCCTATTTCGACGCAGACTCAAAACCCACCTTTTCAAACTCTACCTTAGTCCTCCCTCCTGATTTCCCCTGCCCCTCCTTTCTGATATCCCTATCCTTGTCTAACCCCCCCCAAAAAAAAAAAAAAAAAAAAAAAAAACTTCTGATGACAACTATGTTTAGAACAGCATTTCCTGTGTATTTTGCTAGTTTCTGGATGTGATGCTCTGACTTATGGTAGAACCTATGCACTTGTAAGTCGCTTTGGATTAAAAGCGTCTGCCAAATGACTAAAATGTAAATGTAAATGTAAATGGTAGGCTAGGCTCAGGGTGCGATCACGAAAGCCTCTGGACCAATGACCGGGGTCCCTGAGACTTGAACTCTGGCGAGGGTGTCGGAGATGCTGGCCCAATTACTGTCCCTGAAGTTGGAGGGCATCCTGGGCAGATGATGGGTGGTTCCATCTCTGGCTAGATTGTTCTGTCAGGTGTTGGGACAGAAAAACCAAGCGCAACCCAGAAGTAAATGAAAAGGGAGTTTTAATTTGTGGTCCAGCCAAGCAGAGTTCAATCACCGGCAGGCAGGCAGTCACAGCAAGGATAAGTAAAAGGATGGTCTTAGTCGCAAGCAAAGTTCATAAACCAGTAGTTATCCAGAAAGGCAGAGGTACAAAAACAGAGTTCAAGTCAAATTAAACAGAATTTGGTTGGAACATGGAGCAGACAGTCAGAACAACACGGACGAGTACGCCGATATAACGTTACAATCTCGCAAAGTAAAAGACGTGGACATACAGGTATATTAACACAAGAAAATGGGCTGAACAGACAATCCGGGAGTGCAGACAAAGCATTAACATGAAAAAACAAAAATAGCAAACGCCAAAGACAGAGCAAACACGGGATGTGACAATTATGGGTCTTATGATGTGCAAAATGCTGCATTATGCTTACAAAATTTGACTTTATCCAGAAAAAAAAATTTGCACTCTTTTCAGATAGAAACAGGTCGAGAAGATAAAATAAATAAATAAAAGCCGAACCACACTTGCATGCAAAACTCAAAAATCACCAGCTTCGTCGTTTCGCTCTAAGATTCATGCTAAGACAGACACGCTATTCCAATGAATCATGAAAAACTATAAAAATCTGTTTGGTAGTTTTTATTAAAAAGATGAGTCCTACTTTTAAACGGACTAGTGCCTTCTCCTAAAATCTGGTTTTCATGTGCTGTTATTAACATTTTTATTTTGAGAACGAGGCTCCGTTGAAAATGAATGGTGAAAAGTTAGCTTGTCTGTTAGCCAGTGACTCTATAATCTATGGCATGGCGCAACTGCAAGCCATGCGCCTCACAGAACATAAAGATTATACATTGCCAAGAACGGCTCTGCTGGGTGTGAGCATGATGAAGTCACCCTGAAATGTGAAAAAACTTCCGCTGAAAGATACATCGTTTTGCACTATGCTGGGGGAGTTTTTGCTGATTTGTTCCTACATTTAGAAAAATGGGAAAGTGGAGGTAGGGAGTCCACAAAGCACAGAGTGGAGGAGGGTGGTAGTGGAGTTCAGGAGTATGCACTTTCTGGCTAATGGGACGCACTCGTTGTCATGACAGGCTATTTCTGACCGCTTTCAAGATGGCAGTTAGCTGAGCTAACATTAGCTTTTGATAGCTAACTATCTTGTTAGTTACTAGTAGTATAATATTTACATGGTCCTGGGTAGCAAGTTATAGAAAGTAAAGCGCATCCATCTCTGTCATCTCTTCTCTTTTTGCGCTGGCTTAGTGACCGAGCTAACTCGATGGTTTAAAACAATCTTTAAAAAATCCACTTGCAATGGCACAAGCCAAACGGTAGCTGAAAGTTTAGCAAAAACAGCCATCGCAATACTTCTGGATAATTACTGTAACTTCAACTATTTCATTTTTGACTCGGTCCGGAAAAGGCGGAAAATAATGTGGTTCAAGGGTTTCAAGGCTTGTTGGCTACTTCATTGAAGCGCTTGCTGCTGTGACGTTTACGAGTAAGGGCCATTATGTATTTGATAAGTAACAGTCTTAAACTACTTACGGTAATTAGCCAAGTTTATTCAGAACGCAAGTGTAATATTGTAAGATGCAGATTTTGAAATGGTTTACTTTCTAATTAAATCAGGGAGTCAGTCCAATGGGAGTAGGAGCAGGGAAGCTGGAGGGGGGACAGAGGGCTGGGCAGAGAATGAGGTCCAGGGTGAGCGAGGGTAGAAACCAGGACTGGGCGGAGTCACAGGTGAGACGATTACACATGAGTAAACACATTAGATGCAGGGGGCGCGGACACATATCCAGGCAAAAGGGAAAACATGAAATGGAACATTCACACAATACAAAAAAATGGAGAAACAATGGATCGCGGGATGGAGTAGATGCAACGAGGGAAAGCTCCGTCGTTATTTAGCTAATTTATCTATTTCAACTCGACCAAACATTTATTTTGAGTGGCAACTCCAGTTTTGACCCGACCAGGCAGCGGAACGTGGCATGAATCAAACTTTACGCAAAAAAAAAAAGATAGGCTAAAACACCGCTTTTTGCAACCTTGACTTCGTCTGAGTGCCTCAAAATGGCGGACAAAGCAGAGCCGATTATCTCCCTCAGCGTGCTGAGAACTGAGCTGCAAGTATCACGAAAGGCAATGCGTAGTGACATTAAATCTGAAATAGCCAATCTTTGCAAAGAGATTAAACAAGACTTCTCATCTCTCCGCGAAGAAACCAAAGCAGACATATGCAGCATCTTCACTCCGAGCGGCACACATCAAGGTTTCCAGAGAGCAGTCGGAAATGGGCAAAGCTTTGAGTGACACCATGGATCGAGTCGGAGCACAAACCCAGGAGTCGATAGGAAAAGAATACAAAAAACTACAGGAAAAATGCATGGACCTCGAAAACCGGAGCCGGAGACAAAACCTGAGGCTGATCGGCATTGAGGAGGGAGCCGAGGCCGGGCAACCTACAAAGTTTGCCGCCGCTTTCTTCCCCGAGGTGCTGGGGGAGAACAACTTCGAGGCCCCGGTGATTATTGATCGCGCACACAGATCACTGGCACCAAAACCCTAAAGAGGAGAGAGGCCTTGTGCTATGGTTATTCGCCTACATTACTATTCGGACAGGGAGAAAATTCTTGGTCTGTCTAAAAGTATAGGCCGCCTAACCTACAGAGGAGCCCCGGTGCACATCTTCCCAGACGTAAGCCCAGAGGTGGGCAAGCTACGCGCCGCATTCTACCCGGTGAAGGCAAAGCTACGAGAAGCCAAAATAGACTACAGTCTGTATTATCCAGCCAGGCTTACACTCACCCTGAATGGCATCAGGTACTCATTCGACACTCCCAAAGTTGCTGAGGAGTTCTATAACAAGAAGATCGTCTCAATGGAGCAGCAGGATGGCTGATAAACTCTGGCAAAACTCTCAGCTGGCTGGCGGCTAGCTGTTGAGCTAATAAGTTTTCAATACAAAAAGCAGCCGAACAGCATGACTTGATGCTAACACCGGGTGCCTACTATCACCAACGTTATATCAACAGTTAATGTCAAATGCAGATTGCACAAGGTATGTTATTGAGTGATAAATGGATGTTATGGTGATACGCAGAGCTGAGTGGATCTAAGGATATTGCTAATCACTGTGATAAGCCTGACTGAATGATAAACAAGAGCTCCCTCCTCAATGCCGATCAGCCTCAGGTTTTGTCTCCGGCTCCGGTTTTCGAGGTCCATGCATTTTTCCTGTAGTTTTTTGTATTCTTTTCCTATCGACTCCTGGGTTTGTGCTCCGACTCGATCCATGGTGTCACTCAAAGCTTTGCCCATTTCCGACTGCTCTCTGGAAACCTTGATGTGTGCCGCTCGGAGTGAAGATGCTGCATATGTCTGCTTTGGTTTCTTCGCGGAGAGATGAGAAGTCTTGTTTAATCTCTTTGCAAAGATTGGCTATTTCAGATTTAATGTCACTACGCATTGCCTTTCGTGATACTTGCAGCTCAGTTCTCAGCACGCTGAGGGAGATAATCGGCTCTGCTTTGTCCGCCATATATATATGTATGTGTATGTATGGGTGTATGTGTATATATATATATATTTTTTTTTTTCTCTCTCTCCTTCTCCCCTCTCTCTTTTCTATTGTCGGTGTGGACGAACTGTTATATTTGTTTCTGCAAAACTGGTTTTGATATTTTATTTTTGTGATGTGCGCACGCATTGACGCTGCGCGGATAAGACTATCAGCCTGCAGAGGCTGCTATTTTTGTTTACATGGAAAGTCCGCCCAGCCACAGTTGGGTGCGCCATAATGAGAGAGGTGGAGATCGGGTAAGACTGATTAAGTATATTAAGGGAGGAGGGGGAAGGGAAAGGGACTGACATTATAGGTCTCCCTCTCCTCTCTTTGTTATGGTTTTGCCGTGATGAATATGTCACATTTTGCTCTCACTAATGCTGGTATTATTGTTATAATCAATGTTAGAGATGGTGGTTACTCATTTATTATCATCATTATTATTATTATTATTGAATCCCCCCCATACTTCATGTTAAATGAAACTACCACCGTTTCTACCAGCTTTTGGTCATTTTGAGTTGCACTAAATGTTTCTAAATTATACAGTTACATTTGGTTTGAGGGTTATATATTTCTGTAGTTAGGGAGCTACGAGCTAAATTGTGCACATTGCAGTCTAACCGAATGTGTCTTAGACAGAGAAAGTTTAGTTACCTGGTGCAATTTACCACATGGAACTGTAGGGGTCTGAATGGGGCAGTGAAGCGTGGAAATATATTTGCTCATATTAGGAGGTTGGGGACAGACATTGCCTTCCTGCAGGAGACACATTTGAAAAATCAGAATCACACTCTCCTGCGCAAAAACTGGGTTGGCCAGGTATTTCACTCCCATTTTAATTCCAAATCCAGAGGTTGTTCTCAACCCAAGGCTAGATAGATCATCGGACAGGACACAGGCTCTTACTAAATCAGCGAAAGTGATAAATTCATTCATGGATACGTGTAAAATAACAGATCCCTGGCGATTTATGTACCCACACCAGCGTAAATACTCATTTTTTTCACCCGTTCACCACACCTTCACAAGGATTGATTATTTTCTCATTGACTTTAAATTTCTCTCTTTAGTGAGACACTGTGATTATGAAGCGATTGTGTTATCCGATCATAGCCCCCTTGTTTTTAAATTGAAATTTCTTAACAAGCACATGCCCAAAACCTGGAGATTTGATAACTCGCTATTATCTAGCAAAGGTTTGGTTCAGGATATAAAATCCCAAATACAGTTCTATCTCTCGACAAATGATACACCAGATGTTTCTAAAAGCACACTCTGGGAAGCCCTAAAGGCTTATGTTCGCGGGCAGATTATTTCTCTAAAAGTATCGGCCATGCGAGTGAGAATTGAGCAGCGAAATACTTTGTCTGATAAAATTCTTAATCTTGATCGACAATACGCAGTCTCTCCCTTACCCAAACTGTACAAAGAAAGGGTCTCCCTCCAAACTGAGTTCAATCTTCTTTCTACTTCAGAGACAACTACTTTGACAACACGAGCCCGTTACAGATTCTATGAACATGGCGAAAAGGCAAGCAAAGTTCTAGCACTTCAAATCAGAGAATCAGCTGCTTCTAGATTAATCACAAAGATTCGTACTAGTTCTGGACAAATAACGATAAACCAACAAGAAATTAATGATGAATTTAAATCGTTTTACTCCAATTTATATTCTACAGATTCGGCCGGCGATCCTAAATTAATTCATGTCTAAATTGCACCACCTCTCTGGATTAACTAAAAACAGCCTGGATAAATGACCTAGGAGTGGCCATCACGGATGAACTTTGGTCGAAAGCTCTGACATTGGTACACTCCTCCTCGGTTTGTGCGAGACATGGGCTCTTGCAGTTTAAAGTGTTACATCGATTACACTTTTCAAAGGAAAAGCTCTGTAAAATGTATAAGAATATAAACCCTGCATGTGATAGATGTGGACAGTCACCAGCATCACTAGCCCATATGTTCTGGCACTGCCCAAGTTTAACAACATACTGGCAAAAACTTTTCCAATCTTTTTCGGACATCATAGGAAGAGTGATCGATCCTAATCCATTGATGGCAGTCTTTGGTGTTAAAGAACATGGTGTCGTGCTATCCAGCTCTCAATATAATATGATGACATTTATATGCCTTCTAGCATGCAGACTGGTATTATTAAACTGGAAGCAAGCTCAACCTCCAACTTGCTCTAACCTTATGAGAGATGTTATGCAACAAATAAAATTCTCATTGAGAGGATGTTACATTACATTACAAGTGCATAGGTTCTTCCACAAGTTAAAGCAACACATCCATAACTAGTAAAATATGCATGAAGTGCCATTCTAAACATAGTCATCATATGCTTTGCAGTTATGTATATAATCAATGAAGATAGGTGAGTCAGTACCTTCAGCAGCCATACATGCCCAGGACATTACACCCTCCCCACCGTGTTTCACAGATGAGGTCATATGCTTTGGATCTTGGGCCGTTCCTTCTCTCCTCCATACTTTGCTCTTGCCATCACTCTGGTACAAATTAATCTTCATATCATCTGTCTAGAAGACCTTTTTCCAGAACTGTGGATGTTCATTTAAGAACTTAAAGAATTTTTTTATGGAGAGAATAATTTTGTCATCAGCTGTGGAGGTCTTTTGACAGTCTCTTTGCGTTTACTAAGCTGACCTGTGCTCTCTTTCTTCTCAATTATGTTCCAAACAGTTGACTTCGGGAAGCCTAAGGTTAGGCTGTCTCTAACCATTTTATCATTTTTTCGCAGTGTCATAATGGCTTCTTTGGCTTTTATTGGCACATCTTTGGTCCTCATGTTGATAGTAGTTTCCAAAGGTGATAGACTAGAGGAAAGACTAGGTGCTGAGAGCTCTCTGATACCTGCATTAAGGAGGCAATTAATCACACCTGAGTAATTACAAACATAAGTGAAGCCATATGTCCCAAACATTATGGTACCCTGAAATGGGGGTTGTGTATAAACACCGATGTAATTTCTACACTGTGAAACCAAAATATATAAAAAATACCCTTGAATAAAATCTGTGAATGTACATTTTAACTGCATGTTAAATGCGGGATTCCAAATTTAAAATTGTGGCAAATCAGAGGCAAATCAAGAAATAATTGGTATTTGTCCCAGAAATTCTGGACGGCACTATTCATTCACACCACTACCTTATCTTTAGAACCTGTGCTATTCTGTCATTTATGTTCAATGTGAAAAGCAACTGAACACCAAAATACACTGACAAGATCATTCCAAATCAGACAGGATTTAATACTGACCATATAAAAGCATTACTCTGGAAAAGCATTTTCATCCATCTCCCTTTTTATTTTTGCATTTGGAAAGGTTTACTTCTCCGCATTTGCAAACAGCTGGTGCTTTAGTGGACCCAAGGAAAGATTGTGTCATTATGACCTCCAAACCTGCTGCATAACGTTGAGCCTCGGAAGCATGGAGTATGTCGAAGTTCATGCGGGGGTTGTGAGGGAGCGGATAGCAGCCAAGGAGAAACAGAAACACGCCCCCTGAGAAAACAAGCTCAAACTAGGATAAAAAAGGAGGGCAAAAAAGCATTTCATGCCACATATAAAGCAGCAGGATACCCCTGAGGGAAGCAGATACAGATAGGCTTGGCCTCTGGCACAAGGCCCCACGAGGAGGCTCTTTTTGTTTTTGGCTTTTTGTGGAAGGCCCAGCCCAAAGGGCCACACAGAGGAAATGCACATTACAGAAGGAATTCAGTTCCTTGGCAACTGGTGTGATGGTTCAACCTGCTGTGGTTAAACAAGGAAGGGGGCTGGAGAAAAGGAGATATGCAAGTGACAGAGATGCAGTCGGGAGGAGCAGAGCATTGGGTCAGCACCTGCTGTCTGGGACATGGGCATTTTCCTCCAAATAGGGGCTTCATATTTCTGTGAGGCAATCAAAGATGACTACGCCACTGACATTTGGGTTTGTCATGCAATAGTGGAAGATGATTTCATGCAATTGGCATACCATTTCAGTGATGCGTGGAAATGGGAATTGGAGAAGATTGTTCTTATAACTACCAGTTATAAGAGGGAGAAGGTTTTGAAGGTTTGGAAACTGGATCACCTATGCCACTAGCATAAGGATGAACCAAATTACAAGTAAAATGCTGACAATGATTTAATGACAACTTTTATAATTTCATACAACTTCAGCCTTAAAACATCAAAAAAGGCAATAGAAAAATATTTTTTTTATAGACCAATGAACTAAAAATAAACAAATATACAAAATTCAGTACTCTCTCAGTTGACAATGTCAGGAATTCAAACAAGTTTCAAAACCCACAGAAATCTTTAACTGATCCATTTACTGCCCAGTTTTTGTGATTTTGTTGCGTTCTGGCCTTTATTAACCTTTGGATCTACACAGCTTCACCTGATGGCTGAAAGAGCAGGAAATAAAATAAGAATTGAAGTTATGCAAATAATGCCTTTTTGAACAGTAATGGAAATGTATAAAACTGTATAATATTAGCAGTAGATGTGTTTAAACTAACATTATAAAGAGTGCACTGCCTGGCACTCAGAATGTTATCAAAACCATTTACAATATGTGGTGTGCGTTTTTGTGCATGCATGCATTGGTGTCTTAACATATGCATGGTTCAGCCAAAAGTATTTTCTGATATGAACATTTAAGTTGTTTTGTCATTGACAAAGTGCTTAGAAGCTGCCTACAAGAGACACCAAAATGTATTCGAACACTGGCAGTATGGTACAGATCAGAGACTTGAAACTTAAGGGGATAAGGGTAAAACAAACAAACAAAATAAATAAATAAGACAAGAGCATTTGACACTTTTGAAACCGCATTATGACTGGTCTTTTTGAGGCAGGTTGCATGACCAGTTTATCATTTCTGCATTCAAGAGGAATTCTGAACAATTTTCTTACATGTTTGGCAAAACGACAAAGGTATGGAAAAAAATGCCCTGTCCTCCAAAAAAAGGAGCTATTCCAGCTAAGCTTTGATGTTATTGGTCCCTGGCTGACAAACCTTCCTTTTGAAGGAAGTAGTTCAAGGTTCGAGTGGTGTACATGGGAGAACAAAGGGAGCAAACAACAAACCATCAAAAGTGTTCTTGGTGGTTCACATTCTTCTCATCCAAAGCATGAGGGGAAAAATAATGCTTCTTTCTTTTTTAGGGTTATTTTTGTCCATTTTTTAAAGAAATTTTTTCCAACACTATGCTCGCGACTTGCTGAAGAGCGAATCAAGACCATCATTCTCCCCTCCCTGAATCCATGTCCACCACAAAGAAGGGCAAAGCTGTTAGCACTTAACATTCATATGGTGTGCGCACTTGCAGGTGTGCATGCATGAGGCATTAGGCATTGCAAAGTGCTAAGAATGGCAACACACTGAGCCTCGCTACAAGCCTTCAGCCATGTTCCCCTTGTGTCAGTTGGACCTTTGTGGTCCTTGGTGGAATTGCTGGCACAGCTCAGCAGATGAGCTCTCGCTTTATCTCAGATTGGGTGGGGAAGGCATCATTGAAGCTGTAGGTGGCCCTCCCTGGCTTTATTTCACTCAGGCTAGAGCAGAGGGTGTAGGAGGCCAAGATGACCAGCTTTGGGGTTGGGGCTGGGCTGTCTGGCTCTGGTTCTGACTCAGACTGGCTGGCCACAGGCTCCTCCAAGGAGGGCAGGTGGCTGGAGAGGAGGGGAGTGTGCGGGTGCCCACTCAGCCAGGGGTGCTTCAGACACTCTTCGGCAGTGGCTCTGTTTCTGCAAATAAAGGGAAAAGGAGACATCACGGTCAGAGTTGGGTAAGGCCTCACTGGTTTAAAAGCATGATTTCTATAACAATAGGTGATTTAAGCTTGGATTAAATAAATACAGCTATGTTTCTATTATATTCTATAGTCTTCCATGCCTCTGCCACCAATTTATTGTTCCTCTTCTATGCTCATCAAAATAATGTGTTGCTGTACTCATCAAGTATTCATCCGCAGCCTTGCAGACTGAACTATAAAAATGACCTAAAATAGCGTACACCGTTTCCCCAACTGCGATGGATTGGTCAAGAGTGTATTCTTGCAGACGGTACTCTTTATATTCTAGGAATAGGAGTATTGAAGATCCATGTACAGTAAGTGATAGTAAGCTCCTGTATTTATAGAAAACCTTATTCAGTAACAAAGTGTCCTTTTAAATAGCTTCGCCTCATTCCTTAAGACCACTTAACAAGATAAAGAGCCAAACCCCACGTTGTGTTAATGAGGTTAGGGTTAGGGTTAGGTCGTTTTTCCACCGCACATAGTACACAGTCCTCATGATGTGGTTACTGAACAGAAGGCTTCTTGATTTGATGAATTAGCAAGACTGGCTACCTCTCCATCACAAGAATGAAATTAGAAGTCGGTATTCAAAAGATCTTGTGATTGATTTACACATATTTTTGACCCCAGTCAGAACTGTTTCCAAGCTTGTCCTGCTCTGCACCCTTGTGAACTCTAAGCATATTAGCTTTGAGAACATCACAAGACCAAGTCTCCTAAGGACAAGCTATTGCAGCCAACTTGGGAGCCACTGTGACTATAGATGGAAGACTAGCAGCACACTACTACCAGCGTTTGTGCTTACCTTGGGTTCTTGACCAGCAGCGACTTTATGAAATCTATGGCCAGGGATGATACTCCTTCAAAGACATCTTGGGAATAGTCAACATTGACCTGAGAGATGTTGAGGAACGTCTCCTGCTTATCATTGCCCAGGAAGGGGGATTCACCAGTCAGCATAACATAGGCCAGGACTCCAATACTCCTGAATGGGAGAGGCAGTTGTGAGAGTGTCAGTTGTGGACCAAATAAAACATTCTCCAAGAAAGTCAAATAGAATTTACTGAGCTCCAACAAAAACTTGTGTAGAAAGAAAAATATTGAATAAATTTTCACATAGAACAAGGGAGACCTTGGGTGATGCTTACCACATGTCTGTTGCTGTGCTGATAGGTTCATAGTTTAGGACCTCAGGAGCTACAAAAACAAAGAAACCATTAGCACTGATGAAAAACAGAAGACTAAAGCAAGATGAGATATAAACACACACAATAAACCATTGGCACCATTCAGGTCTGCTCACCTACATACTCTGGAGTGCCCAGAATTTCTCGTAACTCCTTCATGTTGTCCATTCGTCGGGACAGGCCAAAGTCTACGATGCGGATGTCCCCCAGGGGCCGAGCACTGGTTAGAAGGATGTTCTGAGGCTGGAGGATGACATCACAATTTTAATACATATTCAGAGATAAGGACTCAAACTATAGCAGTCAAAGAAACCATCTGTCGCCAACTCTTCATTATCTGGAAAACCATTCCACCAATATTAATGCAATAACTAAAATTCGGTTTTCATTATGATGCATTCCAACTTATTTGCAGTAAAAACAAAAGCAGTACAACAAATCAGACACTGGGTTTCAAAGCTATGTACAAGATAATTGTCAGTTTAAAAAGAATCCCTTTTCTACTGACCTTCAGATCTAAGTGGACCACATTGTTATGGTGAAGACAGGACACGCCCATCAGGATCTGCCTTGCCAGCCTGATCACATCCTGCTCTGTGAAGGCCTCATCATTGTCTGCAACGCACTGGTTGAAGATCTCTCCACCAGCAGCACTATGGACAGGAGGAGGAAAAGGAAAGTAGACTTATTACCAAAAGCTCCTGAAATTAATACAAACTGGTGGTAGAGATGGAACAGAGCTGTGTTAACAGAGGATGCTTTCAACATTGTCCTGCCTTACAAATGTACAATGTACAATCAAGCAGGCTTATTTAGCATGTTCCATTGAATGCAAACAACTCACTGCATGTCAAACCAAATTTCCCATGCACTATATCTGACAAATCTAGATCGGGTTCAGGTAATTTCAGAGTAAAGAAAAATATGTATGCACCAGTTCCTCAATATGCAATAATAGTCACCCTGTTCTTCCAAGTCGAATCACATTGGTTAAGCCAATTAGGATTTCTGAGGGAAACTGCCCTCGCATTCTTCTCGCCCTCTCAAATGTGTAACTGGGGGAACACAATAAACCTCAAATCAGATTGTTCTCAAGGCAATCAAATGTAGAAGGGCTTGTGCCCAACATACGCAAAAAGGCTCTGTTATTGCTCTATGGGCACAACAGAGGTTACTTTGCCTCTCAAACTCAATCTCCCCCTACCACATCTCTTCAACTCCTTCCTCCTCACCCGGTGTTCACCCCCCAGCTGTCAAAATATGGCCTTTATTTTTGTGGACATCTCTAATTCCCCCCTTGCAGGGGCACATGAAAGGAATGGGGGAGTTCAGAATACTGCAGTGCTTAACTGTAGTTACATAAAACATGTTATTCCCTCTGGTAAAGCCCACAGTGTAATGCTCAGCAGTTCAGTACATAGGGTTAAGTGGAAACTGCTTATCTGGAATCTCCTCTGATCACACACATGTACATGCACAAAACAACGTACAAAAAGACATTGCATTGGTACATGGTAATACTGGACACTGGGAATAATGTATTTCGAAAATGGAGCACAAATGTAGTTCTGGGAGAACTGAAATAATGACAGTACAAAATGTGTAGTCATAGCATTAAGCATTCCAAGACTGCAAAGTTACCTACATGCTACTATTACTACTACCATTACTACAACCATTCCAATTCCAGCAAATAAAGCTTGGACAATAGACAAGTTGAAACTAACAAATGCAGATGCTTAGCAGACTTGCTTATTATTGTTATTTTCTCCCTGCAAGAGGATGCAGTAAATAATCTTAAGAAACCTCCCCTTAAGAAAAAGCCCTGCACTGTATGATTGCAATGAACTCACATTTCAATCCAGCCGTTTTCAGGGACACATGCAGACCTACTGGTCTGGGTGTGCCTAAAGAAGATTCTGCAGCCTGTGGTTAACCAATGCTGATGTACGAGAAGAGGAAAGACAGAAGGGGACAGGGGTACCGTCTGTCTGGCTTCCTCTCCCAGTCTGACTAGTCTAGGATTAAGAGCTTCAAGAATAGGCCATAAGCAGTAGGCCATCAGTTCTTTCAGTGCAGTAAACTACTGAGAGTCTGTGTGCATGTACATCTGCAGCACTTCTTAAACCAGACCTTTTGCAGGATCTGATGGTGGTGCTTCGACTGCTGCCTTTACCTAACAGATCACTTCAGAGAAGCACTCAGCTTCAGTGCAGGGAACACAGCAAATGTGCAATGTTAGTGCAATGTTAACAGGGGAAAATGATGCCTGCTTCTTTGCTTTGTCCTGTTAGCCTATAGTATGTTGATTGACTTTGCTTCCTTTTCTAAAACAAATCCGTTAACATGGGAACCTCTTCCTCTGAAGAGAGACACTTTTTCCTCCAAGGGGAAATGTTTCAACGTGACATTTTCACAACGTATTAAAGGGTTGACACATAATGTGGGCAGTGGTTTGCAGATAAAACCAGACAGGGCACAAATATTTAGTAGTGACAGTTGAAACTTAGTGTGGCGGAAAATGTTGAGCCAATAAGTTCAGACTCGTAATGGTGCAATAATCTTAGATGCACTTCAAATGATCAAAAGCCCAAGTTGATGCCTAAACCTGTCTTTCTATTTGTGATGACAGGCTATACCTGGCATTATGAACTGTAAAAGCCAACTGAACTGAACTAATCAGGCAAGGCAGCAGTGAATTGAAAGTATGTCCAAATCACAAAACGGGTGTGACACGATGTGACACTGATCCGAAGGCATTGCCAGGTTACACAAGATTTGTCAAAATCGCTTGATCGCATACGCAAGCAGATGAAAGAGCAAAAGGAGGCATTTAATTCAATTAAAATGTGGCTGAAAAAGACATTACAGGTCATATTAAAGTCCAAGTTATACCCAACGGAATGCTGCAGTCAGCCTTAAAAGTTCAACCAGGCCTCTAGAATTACACGATGTATTACACGAAGAGATGTATTTTCATGTTTCAAACACATGCGCATAAGCTGGCTTGTGTATAGCAAGTTGCAATTAAGCAGACAAGGAGAGGAGGACCCCGGCTTTTGGGGATTGAGGGATGGGTGCTGTAATTTCAGATGTCTCCCCTCAGTCAACACCAAAATTAAGGGACACAGCAGCTAGGATCACACTCCCTTCCTGAGGGTACCAAAGAAAGCACATTTGTGAGTGCACAGCCATCCTTTGTGAAAGTAAATGCTTCCATAAAAGGTTAGATGCCTCCAAGTCACAGGTTAAATGCTTGCAGAGAAAGTCGCTCTCTCGGCTCACGCATGATTGCCTGGCAGGCATGCTGAATAGAAGAAAATGTACAGAATGCAGGCCAAGTAGACACCCCCTTCACCTTTGGTTCTCTGCAACGGTTCTAGTTATTCAGGTTGAGGCATTGGTAATCCATCCAGTCTCCTGATCAACCAGGTAACACCTTCTTACAGCTAAACTCCAAGGAGGGCCGTTGGCATTTCATTTTGTTCAGCCTGGAGCATTTCAGCACTCAGCCGTGAAAATTCACAGTAAACTGCAACCTCTTGCACGAGAAGTACTGTGGAAGTAATGGGGAACATAGTTGAGTTCTGACTCAAATCGATCATGAACTGACATGAATCTTTTCTTTCTTTTTTTTCTCCCCCCATTTAATGTCAAGATTGTTGATGAATATCAGTGCCATTTTTGTTGAGTTTGTTCAAGTGTGACGATTGTGCATTTCAGGGCCAAAATAACTGGCTTTTGTCTGTGTGGACTGTGTGAAATCCAAAACAATACAACCTGGATTACCCTGCTAGGTACTATACATTTTAGATGATAAAATGTTACAGCATATCAGTTCTAAAATTCTGCCCCTTCATTTCCCAAAGAACAGCCTGTAGCCCTGTCAGTAAGTGTTTTTTTAATATGCGGAAACCGCATCAAACCAAATGGCGAGAAGGCAGAACAGACTCATTTCTCCTTCTCATGCAGGTTCACGGATGTGGTCATGGCAGAGCGAGTGCAAACGTGCGTGCAGCTGCCTTTTGGTGCGCTTCAGCTTGCCACATTCACGCCAAAGGAAATGGAACATTTCTGCTCGCTGCTTTACATAGAAACGCACCCACGCTGAGGTCGGAGCAGCGAGAGAGCGACATCTCTGGCAACCGCAGCCAACATGCACGAGTCACGTGGCTTCCCGCGCTCTGACTGTTTTTCAGGGGTTTTTTAAAGGCCATGTGGCAACACTCAGTTTCAGAAATGCCCCATAATTGCTTATTTGGGGAGAGACCCCAAGGTCAGGCAGTAATAGTGGTGCTCTGTTTCTCACTGGGGGAATGAGGTGGGTCTCACAGAAAGCTTGCAACACAAACCAAGGGGTCATTCGGAGAGTGTTGTAGGAGCACACAGGACGCACTGGGTTGTGAAAAAGTGTCACAAGACCAGCTGACTGAAACTAGTCTTTTGGGGACTGCGGTGTCTGGTCTGGTTCCTGGGGATTCTGCAAGCCTCGGGGCGGTAGCCAGAAGGCCAGCTGCAGCTGGTAACAGCCCAGGGCCCTTAACACACAGCAGTTATGCAAAGTTCAGATCCGACAGTTAGTTCCATCTTTAACACATTCTCAGAAATGTTGAGAAGGTGTATTCCACATTTTGCATTTTGACACAACAGCTCCTTTTCATTTACCAGCTTCACTTTCCTTAATGTGACAGCAGGTTAAAAATGAGGAAAGGGATGCACCAAACCGATTGTCCTGGGCTGCATCTATGCCAGACTAATGGTGCTTTTGAAAGCCAATAAGCAGCATGAATAGCAGCAGTGACCTCACCCTCCTTTACCCAGCTCATCAGACTGTCTGAACAGTCACCAGCTTACTTCAGTCTGATGTCACCACAACCCAGCTCGACTGTGAAGTTTAACATGGACGTGTGACTGAAAAATCCTCAGCAGCAACAGAAATTATATTCCTTACATTGGTGAGATGTGCAATTTGAAGCAGGACTGCAAAGATCTCCTTATAAGGAAAGAAGCTTTTTGCTGGGGCCAGCCGTGGTTTGACGGTGAGAATCATCAAGTAGCACTATGAACACGAGGAGCATCTTGTTTCTGAGTAGAAGATCTAATCTCTCATTTCCAATCAATGAGAAACCAAAGAGTCTGCAGGGCTACATCCTGTCAGCACATTTCTCAGTAGCAAGTTAAAGCCCTACATGACCTAAATCAGTTAAATCAAACTTCCAATTATGCAATAAATAATTTCAATGACTTGGCCTTCTTTTTATGAATAAGTAACTTATCAGTTATTAATCTGAAATGGTGATTTCTGCTGTATTACAAGAATGCAGACATCAGTGAGCCAATTATATACCAACTAATAGCCCTTTTGGAACCATTACATGCAGGCATTTGGCATATGGGGGGATCTATCTATCTATCTGTCTATATATATAAATATATATACACACACACACACACACACACACACACACACATACACACCCCTGTAAAAGTTCAGGATACGTATGAATCATTGCCAAAATGGGTTAATCATTGCACTAATTTATAATGCTCTTCAACACAATATCCAATCTCAGACAAAACAGAACAAAAAGTGATTTATAATGTGAAAGAATTACAGGAATTGTACCATGATGTGAATTCTGTTTATAAAATGATTATTTATGCGTGAAAATTGTGAGACGAGAATGCCATAAAAATAAACAATGCGTCAGCCTGTGGCATCTTGTTTGTTATGACTTCCAAAATAAGATTAATGAACTTGGAAAAACATCCAACATATGCTGACTCTTTCTACAGAGAAAGTAAATGGACCGGAGCTCAGCAGGACTCTTTCAGAGGGGCTGAAGAGCAGGTTAATGGTCAGACTAAATGCTACATTACAATGACAAATCATTCATTAAATAGTAAATCACAGATACACTCTATTAAGCACTTTATTAAGTATTTATTAGAATTTTAGACTTAAGTCAGCTGCTTCTGTAGCCTACCTACTTAAAAGGTTTGATGTGTTGTGTATTCAGAGATGCTCTTCTGCATACCACTGTTGTAATGTGTGGTTATTAGCGTTACTGTCACATTCCTGTCAGATTTGACCAGTCTGGTTATTCTCCTCTGACCGCTATCATTACCAAGGAGTTTCTGCATGCAGAACTGCTGCTCACTAGATGCTTTTTGTTTTTTGCACCATTCTCTGCAATCTCTAGAGCAGGGGTCTTCAAACCTGTTTCTGTATATCTACCATCCTGAAGGTTTTC
The DNA here is from genome assembly GCF_963514075.1 of Conger conger. Lineage (NCBI taxonomy): Eukaryota > Metazoa > Chordata > Actinopteri > Anguilliformes > Congridae > Conger > Conger conger. Next base: position 45,122,698 of record NC_083761.1, on the reverse strand, counting down.
ACTTCAACCTTAATTTGGCACACCTGATTCTACTAATTAGCAGCTCAATAAGATCTGAAGCTGCTGAATGAGGCATGCTTTGTTAGGGTTGGAGTAAAAACCTATAGGACGGTAGATCTCCAGGAACAGGGTTGATGACCTCTGCTCTAGAGATTGCAGAGAATGGTGCGAAAAACAAAAAACATCTAGTGAGCAGCAGTTCTGCAGGCAGAAACACCTTGGTAATGAGACTGTTGTGTGTGAAAATCCCAGGTGAACAGCAGTTTATGAGCCACTGAAACCATCCTGTCTAGAACCAACAAACCACATTTTCTCCCCATTCTGGTGGTTGTTGGAATCATAACTGAAGCTTCTGACCTGTATCTGCCTGACTGTATGCATTGCACTGCTGCCGCACAATTGGCTGATTAGATAATTACATGAATAAGTAGGTGTACAGGTGTTCCTAATAAAGTGCTCAGTGAGTATATATGCTGACAATGACATGTATTAACTGGCCCCTCAAACAGTGTGGTCAATAAACACATCAGGGCCCATTTGGCTACAAGTCGTGTCTCTATGGTATTCAGGAAAGCTATTCAGGAAACACTGCATCCAAGGTGGGGTACGAGTTCATTTTCTTGGTTCTGGGGCTAGCCTGGGGATAACCTTACCACTCCAGGACAAGGATGATCTCCGAGGTAGTCTCATAGACCTCGTGTAGCGAAATGATGTAGGGGTTGGACTTGGCGGACTCCAGGACGGCGATCTCGTTGATTAGGTCCATGCGGCAGTCCTCGCCTTTCCTCCGTTTCCGCAGGAACTTGGCAGCATGCTCCTTCCCAGTCTTCTTCTCAATGCACTTCTTCACCACTGCAAATTTCCCCCTGTGGAAATGAGCACGGAGATAAGGCCGTGTCCTCTCTCAGCAAGAAACTGCCAACCTGTTCAGATATGTTCATTAGCAGTAAACCATGCCATGTCAACCAAATCAGAAGATCTTGATTGAAATTAACTGAATGAGCGGTTTCAGCTTTATGTTATTGTACTCCCAACATTACAGCATTTTAGTAAAAAACATTTAAGTAACATTACTAATCTTGAGCCTTGTGTATTCATGTGTACTACACTTATTAGAGGCTGTAGCTAAAAGACATTTAGAAATAGAGGGCTCGTAGTAAATAACCCATGAAAGATGGCCGCAGCTTGTCTTTGTATTAACATGTGATGTTCAAGTATCTATGCCCATAATACTGAACTCACACACAGTTTTGATGAATGTATAGCAAAAACCGCTTCAAGGATATGCTGAAAAAGACCTATTGCCAGAGCACTGCAATTTTTTGAATATTGGAGGAGTAGATTACAGACCATGTAGTGGAGATTTCCCTGCTCTAAAATTTGTATGTGCATTCAAGGTGACTGAAAGAGTACCCACGTGGCAAAATAGAGATACATCTGATGAGAGAGTGCTACCTGTTTTAAGTCTAGTTTTATGAGCTGTGAAATCCAGGAAGAAATGTAGGCCTGTAGTTGCTATTAAGGAAGCTTCTTTTAGGCTATTCAGACAAAATGGTAAATGGTTGGCATTTATATAGCGCCTTTATCCAAAGCGCTGTACAATTGATGCTTCTCATTCACCCATTCATACACACACTCACACACCAACGGCAATTGGCTGCCATGCAAGGCGCCAACCAGCTCGTCAGGAGCATTTGGGGGTTAGGTATCTTGCTCAGGGACACTTTGACACAGCCCGGGCGGGGGATCGAACCGGCAACCCTCCGACTGCCAGACGACTGCTCTTACTGCCTGAGCCATGTCGCCCCAGACAAACCCTCCATACACTACTCGGCAGTGCCACCCTGCAGACATCACCAAGGGAAGACAAGCCTGACACTCAGAAGATAAAGGGGATGGTTAAACTCGACTGCCTGTGAGTGGAGGAGCGATAAGGCCAGTAACCGGTGTGTGGACCATTTAAGCCCTATTCAGTCATATCAGACAGAAAATTCTTACTGTCTGGTGCTACCCAATATCACTAAGTCGAAAGAAATAACAGGACTCAATTAAAAAGAAAAGCAGGAGGTACAAGCAAACAAGGGGATGGACAGGCAACTTTAATGGGCTGAAAGAACACCTACCCTGTACCCACATACGCACACCCCTCATTTCCCATTTCTTGTAGCTTGCAAAAAGGACAAATGGAATTCCCACACCTCATCCAAATCAGAGCTGAAACCTTGATCCCTTGTACCAGTCAATCAATAGGCCCTCATGTGACTGCTGGGACACACTACCATCCTTCACCTGAGACCAACCTGACCTCTCTGCTAAAGTACAGTACTTTGTGTAGCTATACCTACTGCAACCTTGGGATATCAATACAACCATACTGAAAGTATAATCCCTAAGCTGTTTCAGCACACATAGCCAATAGAGCCCTGCAGAAGAATTCCTGTACTCAAGGCGTATGGGTTTCTTTATAGAGCTGTTGTAAAGAAGAAAATAATGATGGGTTGCTTCAGGGTGTCCCTCTTGGCACCTACCTAGACCCATCAATGAATACCTTGCTGAAAATGTGAAATTAAGGGCATAGTAAGAGATATGTGGCCTACACTCACTCAGTCACCCACTCACTCAGTGTAATGCTTAGCAGATGGAAGACAGGTTGGACTTCACTTGAACATTTCAACATTTCCACTATAAGGCAAGTAGGAGGCAGGGGTGAGAGGAAGGTAAACATTCGAGGAAATCAGCAGTTACATTTTACACACATTTAGCCTACTCATGGGATGGGGTGCTCTGTAGACTACAGCTCAGTACAATAATGTGCTGCTTTGGTATCCCCCAAGTGCAAGGGGCGAGCTAATGCATATAATTCCATAGCTTTGCACTTCAATGGGCAGGGGCAATTGTGCCTGCATTGTAACAGGGACAGCCTTAAGCTGCCTTTGAAGGTTCTAGCAGAATAATTAGTGGGATGATGAGGCAGAGAGGCCCTGTCAAGGCATATCTGCACCCTTCAGGTATTTCAGTCGTCCCACTCAGTAGTTTTGAAAGCATAATCCACAACACAATAACTGAGTGCAACTGAAACATGCATTGATTTATGATTACTTAAAACCATGTCATCAGTGCCCTTATGTGACAAAGCACAACCATCAGAGCCCTTATGTGCAAGCAATATTTCAATAAACTGAATGCACAGTATAAAATACTAATCCAACACTGGCTTTCCTGTGTAGACTGTGTTCCAGTCTCTCAGTAGCAGTCACATCTTAAGAGCTGAAAAAACTGAAGAAAAAAAAATGAAAAAACCGAGAAACAACAATTCCTGACCACTTCCATATTTAGACTGGCGATTAATATGAAGCCTTGACACATTAAAACTTCACTCTTGCTAATGATGACTGACATCTCACCTGCTGACATCCTCTCTTTGGGTTATAAACCATCATGTAAACACATAATTTAGAGAAATGAATCACATCCAACTTGCTAGCAATCTTTCCCAGCCTTCAATAAGCAAGACACTGCTTGATTTTAAATATGGCTTCCTGTTCAACATTGGAATCCCGCTGTTCATATTTAAAGAGTTGATTTTAGATTGAATTAGTGACAGCAGTGCTGATAGGAATGTTCACCCACCATTCAGTCTGACTTCCACTATATCCAACCTCCTAAATTAATTGGAGCTGCCCAAGCCTGCATTCAGTACCCCCAGCCCATTGAAATATTTTAGACCTTTTAGACACAGACTTAAAGTGATGATGAGGAAGTTCAACAGGTCTCCTGTCTGCTGCACAATCACTATAAGTCAGGAAAGTTCCCCAAAATATGTCCTTCATTAATGACTTAATAACAAGATTGTATATGAAGTTAGGATTAAGCATCATGCAGAAATCTTTATTAATACACTGGAAAGCTGCATAACCTATGCAACGGTGGATTGACGTAGGATTTCCAACAGACATCCATCATGGTTTAAAACAGTAAATCTCACAGGAACTATAAGAACACCTTCCACACCCAAGCCTGATGGTAACCTTAACTAGGACAGGACAAACCAATCTAGGGCTGGCTGTCTATGTATGAATATGTAGATGCATTTCCTTTGCATCCAGGAGCATAGAAGCTGTAGGCTGGGTAGTTGGAAGCACATAACGTTTCAGCAGCCAGATAGGATTGGATTTGGGTTTAGCAGTAGGCATTACACAGCAGAGATATCTTCACATCCTTCACTCCTCTATTATTGTCATTTTAATCTTGACAAGCTAGCCTCCTGGCACCAGTGTAGCTGGCATTCCTGAAATTAATTTGATTTACTAGCTGTACCTAGAGATGCATGTAGGGGTGAAGAGGGGGTAGCAGACAGTGGCTCTACCGCCAAAGGGTCCTGGCTGCTTGCCCAGAATGTCCCATAATGCCTTGCAAGGAAATACCAACAACTCGCTGGCTGGCTGGCATGGAAGTGTTTATTTATAACGACCTTGTTATGAAGTATCTATGGCGGGGGGTATTTTCCTATTGCTTTCCTTACAATTAAAAGATTAGGCAGTGCACATGGTTGGAGATAAAGAATAAGAGGTACAGTCTGCCAGTATATTTTATTCACACAATACATGTCCAGGGTTCTACACAAACATTTTCCCCATAAGTTGAAAAATGTAACCAAAAACTAATGTATCCAAATAAATTTTCAAATTTCAGGAGCAAATGTGCTGTAGTGTCCTGCCAGATTCTCTACCAGCTGATAAAGCAATTATCAATAAAAAATAATAATAAAAAACGTGTGTGTGTGTGTGCGTGTGCGTGTGCGTGTGCGTGTGCGTGTGCGTGTGCGTGTGTGTGTGTGTGCGCGCGCGTGTGTGTGTGTTAAACAGTATCACAGTCAGCACAGAAAAGAGATCTACTACACCTTTTTATTTTATTTTATCTTATATAGTCTGTATAGCCAACACTTTATGGCGTGAATATTGTTTTGCATAGATCCTAGTAAATGCTATTTGCTAGATAGGCTATAGGTTCTGGGAGTTTGGAAGCTGATCATGTAATCACACCACAATAACGTTATGAGAATGAACAGAACTGCGAGGGTAGCCTACTTAAACTGAACACAAAGACATAGCCGGGAAAAGTATATTCCCACGTAATTCACAAGTTTTCCCTCGCGTTATCAGACGGCTCAACTCATAAATAAAAGCGACTCCATGAATTCACAGAAGTCCTATCAATATCGATTATTAGCCTCCTCCAGTTATTGATCTACCAACTGCAGGGAGGCAACAGCAGTGGCGCAAAACTGGAAAATGTAGCCTAATGCTTGTGAATGTGAATTACTCTTTACCGTAGCGATTTGAAATTTGGCAGATCCGAGAACACCCTGCTATTATTTGTTTGTCAATAACTGACGTTACAGGCAACGCTACCCAGACCAGGATTTACATCCAGCTTTAGGCTACATGCATTCAGTTACATCAATGAACATCCAAAATAAACGGCATATTTGCTGTGGGCTTATCGATGGCAACATTCGCTCCAGGTTTGAAACTTACCTGCCCAATTCTTTGCCAACCAAGTCGTAATGGTTCTTAAATGGATCAGTCCTTATACGCGTCTGTATGACTGACACCATCCCGTTCTTATTCATCATCCTCGAATCAGGCATTTGTCAAATAACGCGTTTTAAGTGCAACTATAACAAGGCTAAGCGTTAGCCGACGTCTGAAGTTCGTAAAAAGCACCGCAATCAATCGGACGAGTAATTCAATACACAACAAGCACAAGGAACTAAAACTCCAAACTACGACATAAACCCTGTCACACCGGCAAACACTCATAATACTAGTTAGTTACCTGCCACACAACCAAAAAACAAACCAGCATTCCAGAGCCAGCCCTTTTTGGTGACGCAACCACAAAATAACCAATAACTAACTAGATATAGAAAGGGGCGGAGGAGGAGAAGTCCACATTTCTATTGCCTACATTGAAAGCGGTCGAGCAGACAGCAGATGAGGCGATTTAACATGTGCCAGAAGATTATGAAGCATTAGCCATTGGTTTACACATTTTAATGAAATCATTTTGCATACTGAAAACAAGAACAATTCAATTAATTATTTTATAAATACTTCATCGTGTTGATTAGTAATGGTAATGCAACACATTTTTGTTATAGTGATAACAGGGTCTCAGTATTTGAAGTATGGCTTAATTGCATACATTCAGATGCAAATAAAGAGGGGAAAATGCACTCCATGCTTTCAGAGCCTCAGTCTAGTTTAAAACTGAGCTGCCAATTCATTATTTGGTTGAGCTGTTCATTTCACTACTGATCTGGAATTGGGCATTGCTTAGCAAGTACCAGCTGTATCCTACTTTATGGCCTCGATATAGGCTTGCAGATAAGTGTGCCATTTGGAAGTTCACATGCAGCTAAGGCAGATGACCAGGACCTTGGTTTCAACTATAGTTATAGAGCTTCAGATTCAAGATTGAATAGTTCAGCAATTTCCCCAAAAATATTTTCAAAAGAATAGTTTCAGAAAAATTTGTAGTGTGAATATTTTGATGACAAAGGAATGCTACTAATGCTGCTTCGCAATCAATGTCAGAAGCAGAATCCAGAAAGGGCTATTGAAAGTTAACATTCCAGCAGCTTGAGAAGCCATTAGACTGAATAATGACAGGTTACATAACTTTGTTGTGCTTTTAAAATTGTTACCTTAAGTCTGTAAAATGTTCCAAGTTGTGACCCTGTGGCTGCCCTGTTGTTCAAGAGAGGTCAGGGTTCAGACAGACCACAGTAGCGAGGGCTCAATTAGCCCCTTGAGGCCCTCCAAACACATACCAGTAAATTGGCCTGTCACTCCACAGCTAAACTAGCATACATTTGGGAAGTTCATGCATAACCTCAAGCATTCTGAATAAGAGCACTATGCTCAGGCTGAAGTCATGACTGCCAATGTTATGCTTGCTTTGTTTGACTGATTTCATTTGAACAATGGGCAAGAGTATTAGTATTATTTTTGCAACTATGATTGAACCAGGGAAAATAAATGGTTCAGGATCACAGAAACAGAAATTCTAAGTTATGACAATAAAGACATGTTTCATTGAAACCCAAACACAAAATGTAACAAGGATGTTAATGCATTTATGTATGTCTAAACAGATCATGGACAAATCCATCAGCCTCATTGACAATATAAAATAAAATTGAGAGCTAGTGTGGATTTAAATATTTATAGAATATAGCTGTTTTCCCAACTGAGAAGCATTTCTCAGCAGGTCTCAGGCCATTCTATCTGAAATCTTTCTTGGTCTTCCAGACCTTGCCTTGACTTCAACTGTTCCATTTATCTTCTGTTTTCTAATGATTTCTAATAAATGTTGAGAGTGTTTAGAGGAGCCCATGGGTGTTAACACCAGACATAACAGCCACTACAGTTGGATACTTTAGAAGGCATAGAGTTACTTGAGAAGTTCAGTCCTGGAATTATACTCAGTTGACTCACTGAAGCCCAAACAAGTGAATCACCTGGATCTGGGCCTTGGTAATCATTTTCTTACAAAATAACAAAGAATAATCCAAGAGGGTTCCAAAACTTTTGCACAGGGCCCTTTTCTTTTTTATATGATTTATAAACAGTACAAAATTTCAATTTGTATAGCAATCTTGCAATCTGTTGGTGCTGGTTGACTTTACCCTTTCTTCTCAGACGGAACACCATGACCTGATTTTGTGTGAGTGAATCAGCCTGTTAGTGAAGGATGCTATGTCTGTCAGAGTGCTCTGGTTGTGGCAGATGGTCTTGTATGGGGGACATGTATTGCATTTCACACATACCGCCATAGCTTATGCAACAACAGTGACAATGAAACAGCACTGTACTTCCTGCACACCATTCATGTACCTGACATGAATTCATATGTTATAGTACACATGTGGCTACTGTTTCGGAAAAGTCGTCAGTGTGCAGAATTATGGGACACAGCTTCTTACATGTCACTGTTATATCACGACTCCCCTAAAAGTGCAAATACTTAGTATTATGTAATCACACTAACTGTAATTCCAGGAAACATCAAACAATCATGTGTACAAGCACAATATTCACAATATTTCAGAAACCTGAAACACCTTACTTTAATATTTAGGGTTGTCAAAACTGAAGTAAGGCGGCACGGACGGTGCAGCGGGTAGCACTGCCGCCTCACCGCAAGGAGGTCCTGGGTTCGAATCCTGGTTGGCCGGGGCCTCTCTGTGTGGAGTATGCATGTTTGCATGGAGTTTGTGGGTTTCCTCCCACAGTCCAAAGACATGCAGGTTAGGCTGATTGGAGAGTCTAAATTGCCCATAGGTATGAGTGTGTGAGTGAATGGTGTGTGTGCCCTGCGATGGACTGGCAACCTGTCCAGGGTGTATTCCTGCCTTTCGCCCAATGTATGCTGGGATAGGCTCCAGCCCCCCTGCGACCCTGTTCAGGATAAGCGGGTTAGGATAATGAATGAATGAGTGAATGAATGAATTAATGAAAACTGAAGTAATCAAGGGCTTCAGTGTCTGTAAGTACTGCTGATTTCCTTTCATTCAGAAGGCAGTTAAGATCTTGAGAACATGGTACGTTGCTTCTGATTCCATGATTCAATAGATGTCATGTAAAGTGACAGGATGTTGGGTGTCTAATTGGTGTGTTTAAGTACAAATGCTTAATTATGCAGACTATTTGTCTAGATGTCCCATAGACCCTAACAGTCAAAAATCCTTTAGCATAGTTGATTTTTAGCATACATTTTTAAGTAATGAAAATGTATTTAGCTACAGCCAACACCCTTTGCATATGATAATAACTAATAATAATTCATATTAATTATACAGAGGCAACTCTTAATTTAATTTTCTGTTCATTTTCTTTCCGTGAGCTGCTTGTCTGTTTTTTTTAGTAAGAGCCAATTTGCGGTTCTCTTAATCTCCCAGTGATAATCATGTAAGTGCTTCCTGGTTTCTGGAAACCAATGACATATACTTTAGCCGGGAATCAGGAAGTTGATTCTGAGCATGCGGAAATGTCTGCCTGGGAATTGTTGTGAAACAGGCAGAGATGTAGGGTGGTAGAGATGGCTGTCTCTTAGCCATCCTTTACACGTCTTTCCTGTTTGTCACCTGTCCCTCGGCAGAGAACAAAAGGGAACTTGATGAAGTCATGCACCATGCAAAGGGCCAATGCAATCAGTGTTGTTGTTGTTGCTTTTGGCTACTTGTGGCATGCTATCTTTAAAACTCTTAAAGGAAACAAACACCCACCAAAAAAAGCTGAAAGCCAGTCAGTCAATGTGCCATGCCAATTGCCATGCCAATTCCACACAATGGACAAAGCGTCATGCTTCGCCAAATTCCTAAAGACAGATGGACTCATGACGTACATGACTGCTAATGCATACATTTTGCATCATCTTAAATTCCTATTTGCAGGGTGAAAAACGTAACAAAATAAAACCAAACACAATTTATATTTACTTTAGAGCAGGGCTGTCAAAGCATGCAATCTGCAGGTATTTGTGGTTTCCTTTCAATCAGCAGCTAATCAGCAATATAGTCGAAACTACAAATGCAAAATGATTCAATCATAGCTGATTTATTTTCCTTTGCATAAACAAGTACCATAATCCAGTCACTATGAATTTCACGTATAAAATAACATAGAAGACCCACACTCACACTATGTGAATGGCTAAATAACAGGTTTTATTTGTAAAGCACATTTAAATAGAAGCTTTATTAAGTATACAAATTACCATAGGTCATATGTAAAGTTAACTGACAAAGTTATGGAGCATTATGGTAGCATTATGATCAGCAATATGTCCTCACTGACAGTAAGACAGTGAGTAAGTAAGTATTTGGACAGTGACACATTTTTTTGTTGATTTGGCTATTGGATTTGAAATGAAATTATGAATTTTATGAGTGCGAATGTATTCAATCACTTCCTCAGTATCTAATCTTGATTCTAGACTTTTGGGGAGGGATGCGTTGATTCTTGAGCAATTTCAGCCTCGACACTGCTCTTGCCATCATTCTGATACAAGTCAGTCTAGGTCTCACCTATCCACAGTAGCTTTTTCAGGAACTCTGCAGGCTCTTTTCTATATTACTTAGCTGTAACCTGGCCACCCTGCAGCTAACTAGTGGTTTGCATCATGCAGTGCAGCCTCTGTAGATCTGATTGTGAAGTCTTACGTGGAGAAGAGTGACACTGACACATTCACATCAGTCTCCGGAAGAGTGTTCCTGATCTGGCGGACAGTTGTTTAGGGGTTTTTCAGTTTTTTTTGTTTGGGAGAATTCTTCAGTTATCAACTGTAGCCAACCAGCCTCTTTTCAATTACTGGGCTCACCAGTGCTCTCTTTCTTCTTAAAGAAACAGTCCATTTCGGTTAGCCTATAGTCTGGCCTATGTCTCTGACTGTTTTGTCAGAACAGTCCTCACGTTGACAAACGCCAATAACAGACTCCCAACTTATGAAAAGCCTAGAATCAAGACTAGATACCGAAAGCTTTCATATACCTGGATTAAGGGAGCGACTAAGTACACCTGACTATTCAGAAACAGCTGAGAAGCCACCGATCCAAGTACTTTTGGTCCTCTAAAATGGGGGGGGGGGCTATGTATCATCTGATATGAATGTAAATACCCTCAAATGTACCCTTCACACACACACAGACACACACTTACGTGTGTTTTTAAAAAGGAATGACCTCTGGGGGTTTCCTGTATATATTTTAAATGAATTATGTGTTTAATATTTAGTTTGTACTCCCAAGGGTACAGATTTATTGGTCAGCCAGACAAGCCAGTTTTTCCAATCCCAATCCCAGTGTTTTTTTAAACTGCATTCTTCAGTCGCAGGCTACCATTCTGGATGGGTTTCCACAGCATTTCCTCATACGTCTTGCATGGGGAGTATTTCACAGTTTGACTATAATACAGGCATTAATTTGTTGAGCTGCCACAGGGTGCATTGTCCACTAATTGCTTATATAATATATTTTTTTAAACAGCCAAAGCGAACAACTTACATTATGTATGTTGAATCTGAGCCAATGTTTGCACGCCATCTGCAAAACCCAGCAGTATCAGTTCACTTGACCTGAATACCTGCCAATAGACAAAAGAGCTCTTCAGGACATCAAAGATGTATGTATCAGTTAAAGTTAGGTGGTCCATGACAGGATAATGATTTCGTAATCGTTTTGCCATGCACTATTTATTTACTAAAGTTGAAAGTCTAGCATATTGCATATTTCTCTGTCTGAACCAGACCAGTGCTTGAAATTACAATGCTTATGCACAGGGCATTAAAGATACTGTATTAGCAGGTTTCAGCTGAGAAAGTATGGAAAGATACTCTGAAAACAGGAAGAGGTATGGCTTATTCTGAAAGCAGGAAGAGGGTTTTCACAGCAGATGCTCAGCTCTACACTGCAGGCTGATACAAACCAGACAAATGCACAGGAAAGAGAAAGTGGTGAAGATAAAAGAAGAAAGAGTTGCATGCTGTTGAACTTCAAAGCTGTCAGACGTGTGAACCTAATGCCACAGAGCTGTTTATCAAGAAGCATGCAATGATCTTTCTCACGCATTTATTCCATCGCACAATATGTAAATGTGCAGGCAAACACAGGTTTACACAGTCGCTTGTGGAGGGACAAGGGCACAAAACACATAGGTTTCTGTGTGTAAATGGACAATATTGCTAATGCAAGGTCCTAATAGGAGACATTAGTAGAGGACACATGTGGAGGCAAAGGCAGGGTCTCACGCTCTCCACGGGGGCTGCTTCAGAGCCGGACTGAGTGGAACAGCAGAGCTGAAGCATCTGTTGAGTTATTCCCTGTCAACAGAAGAGGCCCAGGCCTCAGCCCATTGTCAACTGCCTCCAGTGATGGCCCAGCCTGGTGTATGAGACAGGCTCTCAATGCAGAGTAATGGGATTTCAGCTCAGACTGACGTGCTACAGGAAGACCAGACCGCAGGGGGTCTGGGCATCACACCGCTACACAGCGAGCACATTCAAATGAACGCCTGGTGAGAGCCCAATCCAGAGAAAGAGAGAGAAAATAAATGTGGTTATTTGCTGTCACTTTATCTTTCCAAATTATCACATTGCTAAGAAATCCTTTCACCATGCACTTATTAGCCCCAAGTATATATTGACTGTAACATGTATTTTAAAATAAAATTAATAAAGTTTTGTCATTATATCATGAGAGCAAACAGATTCCCTGTGATATTACTCAGAATATAATGCCACAGAGGTGTTTATCAAGAAACTGTTATTTTATTTCATTTATTTCATCACACAAAATATGTGAACAATGCACAATATGTAAAGATGCAGGCAAAAGCAGATTTACACAGTGGCACAAAGAACATATGTTTCTGTGTGTAAATGGACAATTTTGCTAATGAAATATCCTAATGGGAGACATCTAGGAATGGAGGAGCAGTGGAGGAGTCTGTCTCCCCTGGCAATATTACCCCAGACCTGGCCTTGCCCAGATGCAGGCAGCATAAGCAATGTAGCAGAAGATCCCCTTGTCTGGCTGGTCTAATCCCCTCCCCCAACCACATAGTACAAGAGATCATAAATATTTACAAGCCTGGTGTTCCCCAGCACTCAGAAAACTACCTCCAAACAAAACAATGCCTTAATGAAACTCAGGTTCAGCTCAGCTGTTGCTATTGACTGACCGAAGTTGCCTCAATTATGAGCAGTCCAGAGATGGACTGTTGAGTTGTTGAGAAGGGACTGGAAATATTGCATTCAATGGAATGCATTTTGTGCATCCTAGCTGAGGGCTCAAACAATAGTGAACCATTATTGTCTGGAAGCTCAGCAACCAATGCAAATAAAAAAGCAGATGGTAAAAGTATAGAAGAGCTCAAAAAATACAAAAACCCTCTGAAGTGAAAGCATGCTCTCCACCAACTGGTAGACTATGTGCTTTCCTGAAAGAAAAGAAAAAAAGAATTTGGGAGTGGAACTTGACCTATCTGAACTTTCCTTAAGGCAAAAGCTACAATCTGTAGCTGTCTGCAGGCAAGACTTTGGTGTCCAGTGGGAAATATGGATGCATCCCACAGCTTGGAAGGCAAGATTCCAGGAGAGATTGAACTGTGTGACAAGTGAAAAGGAGCAAGGGGTAGAAAGGGGGCCATTTCAGTCCAAAAGAGAGATCTTTTTGATCTTTTTGGTCATTGGACAAAATCAGAACAGTGTTGTTAAGCCCTAACCTGGAAGTGTGTAATTCTGGTGGTGGAAATACCAAATAGTGGGGACAACAGCTGAAGTCATTCAGTAATGCTGCCGTCTCATAAAATTTCAAGAAATAAACTTGCACTGTAACTTTCCCAAGTATTTTCCCATGGACTACCCAGTTAAAAGCTACAGTATAGCATGCTTTTTGCTTTGCGGGTTGAATATTTAGAAAGTTTTAATGCAGGGCATGTCTTCCTCTCAGGCAAACATAACTAACAGCTAATAGCCTCTCATTGTTTATTTTGTTGTAGCAACTGCTGTGGATCAGCCGACACTAATGATAACCTGCCCAAGTGTGCGCTACTTTTTCTGTTTGGCCACCGTGGAGGGAGGCATGAAAGATGACTATGTCCTGTAAAACAAGGCAAGTGTGCCGGCCCATTTTCTCTCCTGTATACATCAATTACTGCAGACAGAGTAGATAAGGGTTACAGAGATTACAATCACATGCACCAATTTTGTGCTGAAGATAAATAGTCCCTTGCCTTGACAGCACTTTAGACCACACAGATATTAGTATTCCATTAGGATGGTCCGCACAGGAAAGCCATACCAAAAGAAGAAAGCTTTAAGAACAGTCTCAAACAGTGTCTAAATGCAGATAAGATGAAGTGGCATATAGTCATACATCACATTCAGCTCTTGTATCAAACCAATAGGATCTGTTCTGGGCTTTTAAGGGATGCCCATTTTTCAAAGTAAAGAAATAATAACAGCAGTCAAACAAACAGGAAATTAAAGGGCTGTCAGGCAGAAGACCACATGCTGCAGGCCTTAAAGAGCCTTAAGGGAAGTCTGCACGTGTGAAAAAAACAACTGAAGCCAAACTTGTAGCACTCTGAGAGTGTGAGCGCCCCACTGTCATGTCAGACCACACATAGGTATTGGCCATCTCTGCACAGAAGCGGGGACATTGCTGTCAACCAGTACTTTCAAACAGAAGTGGCTGATGTGTGGTCTTCACATGCAGTCTGCCCCAAACTGCCACCATTCTCTGATCTACAATCAACTTAAATATGTAGACCCCTCCACTTGACCCAGACAGTCTCTTTCTTCTAAATGTAGCTACCAGCTTTTCAGATACAATGGTAGAGGATATTCCTCTTGTGTCAAGGGCTGGAAATTTTCTCTATTTAATTTGCATTGATTTGCAAAACATAACCACGTCTGACATCTAGTGTATAGAGCAGACCATGCTTTGCACCATTTTTACTTAATCTGTGCTGTTAAGAATTGGGCTGTTACTTTAATGTGCTACAGTTTATTCCAAAAGCTGAAGCGGATGGAGGCATCCAAATAAATAGTGGAACTCTACATGGTTGAATATTCGTGAGAGTAAAGCCTGTGTAGATGATCGTGAGAGTGTGGGACTTCCTGCCTTTAAGAGGATGCCTTTTGTCTGAGAGAGTACCTCTCAGCTTATCATCCTTTTCGGGAGGTGGCAGCCTCATCCACAGAGGCTTCCCAGCCATGGCTCTGAAGCTGCCTTTGTTCCCTGAGAGCTCCAATTGGATTCAAACAGACATCCGTTCAAACACCTTTCCAATGGCCTTCTATGTGGGAACAGCCACAGAGACAAAGGAGCACTCAGGCCCTTGTTTCCTGGCTGCTCTCCCCAATGCAGAAAGGGAAAATAGCACCGGACATGCTCTGAAATGCATATCCATTCTTGCCTTATTCAACATGGCTTTGACAAATGCCTTGCCAAGTCCTATTAACTGAGTTATGGAAAAAATAGAGACACAGGTCTCGGTGAAAATGTATGTCAGTTTAAAGTCTTGAACCGGGATTTAAATTAAAGGTTCTTTGCGGCTGGACCAAACAAACGTCTTGGGGGGACTAACTCACTTGAGGGCATGCTTGCTGCAGTGCTAAAATTGTGTTCATGGGTAAAGTAGAACAGGGAGCAACAAGCCTCCAGTCTTGTGTCAGGCCAATTACAGAATACCCCTAATATGAAAGGCCTGGGTAAGAAAAACACATCAGTGTGTCACTACATTGATGTTACAGGGCATCACCATAAACATTAAATATAATAAACCATAGGGATAAAATATTCTCAACATAAACCATATATTCACAATATTAATCTCTCTCTCACATTCTCTTATAAATGCAAATGGAATTATTGAATTGTAATTCTAATTTTGACACAAAATGTGTATATATGACTGGGACATTTTAATTCAAATGTAGAATTACATTGCTATTTTACATTTGCCACTCTATAGTGGGAGTAGGAGAACAAACTACTAACAATGCTAAAGCTACATCATTACTTGCCTGACTCAAATTTCTCTTGTTGAAGCAAGACTGTTGCTTGTTATTAGAGGCAGTATTTTCTCTGGGATCTAGGATTTCCTGTAAATGATATTTCATAGCCGAGTGGAAAAAGAAGGAACAGGTCTATTTTCAGGTTGCTACTGGCTCTCCACTAGCTCCAGGAGACCAAGAGTTTGCTGACCTTGCTTTGTAGTTCATTACCCTCTGTGGATATACATGGCAACATTCATATTATGCAGTCATACCTCTCTCCACGTGCAACTCTGGCTGGGACCCAGCACAAAGCTTGCAATTCCCTTTTCTCAAATAATGAGCGCAAATAATGTCCAGTAGTTTAATATCCCAATCATTCCCTCATTATTTTGGGGCCAAGCACCGAAGCTGCGTAGGCACACAGTGTATTTCTAACTTTTTTTCTTCTGGCTAGGGTGTCTATATCAGCCCCTAGAAGCGTATGGTAAAACTTTTTTACATTTGGCACACTAAATGGGAACAGTTCCATGATTCTTTTCACCAAGATTCATGTCTCTACCATGAGCACTCTAAGGGTCAAATCTGGAGGTACGTTTATGCATGTAAGTATTGAGCTATATGACCGAATCTAAAATCAGGTACCATTGGATTCCTTGGATCAAGCTGAGTTCAACACAACATATTGGATTTTCTGCCATATTGGATTTTCTGGAAAAGGTTAACCATTTTTCCCAGGGCGCAAATTCTGTCCAATCTTCACCAAATTTGGCACAGGTGATGTGCAGACCAAGCCTCACAAAAGTTATCAGATGGATTTTCAAAAGTGTTTGTCCATCACAGCCTATCGAAATCAGTGGCAAAGTCAGCAAACAGGAAGTGAGCTCATATTTCAGCAATGCTTTGGTGTTTGCCCAATAACGCATTTTGCCCAGTAACTGTTGATATGTATGGTTGTATCTTGGGAGATCCCAAGGCAGAGATAAAAGCATTTGTCCATTACAGTAATTAAAATCCATATCTTTGGTCAATTTACATAAAACTTGCTATCAGTGCTTACAGCCACACTTTTAACATGATCCAATCAAGTTGCCATGGCGACTGCTGAACTGATTTGCCCCATTCAACCCTCCTTGAAGATTTATTTAAAAATGTATTTCATTACCCCCCAAAGATCAAAGTGGTATTCTTTCAGAAGTATTTGTGTATTGCATCATTAATGTTTGCTATTTTACCTCACATATTATAAACTCCTCTAGATTCAAGCATTATTTGACTTGTTGTATAACTGATTTGGCAAAGGATATAATCTCTGAATACTGAATATTTTTGGTAAAAAGTAATGTACTCTCAATGATGAGAAGAAAGAAAAGCCAAGTAATTGGAAAAAATGAAAGACAATGTGGCTCCCTAAAACTGCTTTTGCTATTTTCTGTGAATAATGCAAAAAACATTTCTCATGTAATGTGACACTCCACAGTGATGAGAGTTTCAGATTTAACAAGTATAGTTTTGGCTCCAGTCTATGGGCTATCGGGGCCAATATATGGCCACAAAATACCATGCCAATAACTTTATACCTTTGCCCGTATTAATGATTGCAATATTCCCATGCTGTACTCTTCTCAAGAGAGGAGATTCATCTGTGATTTATGAAGCCATTTAAATCAAAATAAATCTGCCATCAAATGTGATCCTCGGTTGTTCTCCATAAGCTTTTTTTACTCAGGAATATACACCACATCCTCAATAAGATTCATAGGGGTCAACTTACAATGCTGTTTTTCCTCTAAAATTGAAATCCAGATCTAGTCTTGTGGTTTTAAACAGCATGACTTTCAAGCTATTTATATTCATAACAATTCCTTATAGTTTGAAGATATTGCACAACTCCTTCATCTCTTTCTCTCTTCCACTCTCCTCTTACACCCATCCATCTCTCCCACCATCCACTGTCACCTGTCGACGGAACCTACGCCACCTGTCTTCCTCCACCCTCTCATCTACAATCCTCTCCTCCCTACCATCCGCGGAGTCTTTCTCTCGACTGTCTCCCGATGATGCGGCTACAACTCTCATGTCCTCCCTCGCATCTTCCTTTGACTCTCTGTGTCCCCTCACCACCAAACTAGCTTGGGCCTCCCCCCCCCAGTCCTTGGCTTTCTGATGCTCTACGAGCTGTCTGAACCGAACTGCGGGCGGCGGAGAGAAAATGGAAAAGGTCCTGTCTCCCCAGTGATATGACTTCCTTCCATGCCCTCTTATCATCTTTCCATTCCTCTGTCTCTCGAGCTAAATCTTCCTTCTTTCACTCGAAAATTAACGCGGCCGCCTCTAATCCCCGCAAACTGTTTTCAACTTTCTCCTCTCTTCTGCAACCCCCTCCCCCCCACCCCCCTCATCACTCACACCTGATGACTTTGTCTCCTTCTTTGAAAAGAAGGTCGATGCTATTCGCAATTCCTTCTCCCAACCCTCCACCCCTGCTGATCCTCCTACCCTCCCCAACTCCCTAACCTCCTTTTCTCCCCTTTCTGACGCCGACACACTGAAACTCCTTACTTCCCGCCCAACCACCTGTCCTCTTGACCCCATCCCCTCTCCCCTCCTACAATCTATATCTGATGACATTCTCCCTTTTCTCTCCTCTCTAATCAACACCTCCCTCTCTTCCCTGAAGAGGGCCAGAGTCACTCCCCTGCTCAAAAAACCTACTCTTGACCTCTCTACCCTGAACAACTACCGGCCTGTCTCTCTTCTTCCCTTTCTCGCTAAAACTCTGGAACGGGCGGTTTGCTCCCAACTGTCCACTTATCTTCTCCAGAACAATCTCCATGACCCCAACCAGTCTGGCTTCAAGAGTGGCCACTCCACTGAGACCGCCCTGCTTGCGGTCACTGAGGCACTCCACTCTGCTAAAGCAAAATCCCTCTCCTCTGTCCTCATCTTCCTCGACCTGTCGGCCGCCTTCGATACAGTCAACCATGAGATTCTGCTCTCATCGCTGTCTGGGATGGGTGTCACAGGGTCTGCACTCGCTTGGTTTTCCTCCTACCTCTCTGGTCGCTCCTACCAGGTGACTTGGAGGGGCTCAGTCTCCGACCCTCACCCCCTACAAACTGGAGTCCCGCAGGGCTCAGTTCTTGGGCCTCTCCTCTTCCCGCTATACACCATGTCTCTTGATTCTCTCATTGACTGTTGAGGACTTTGTAGTTTCCTCCTCCCGTTCGGCAAAGAATCTTGGGGTGACTCTTGATAACTGCCTCACCCTGGCTCCACAAGTATCCTCCACTGCCAGAACCTGCAGGTTCTTTCTGTATAATATACGCCGTATCCGTCATCTCCTGACTGAGAAAGCCACCGAGCTCCTAGTCCAGGCGCTCGTCATTTCCCGCCTGGATTATTACAACTCCCTCCTAGCCGGTCTCCCAGTGTGTGCCATCAAGCCCCTCCAGCTGGTCCAGAATGCTGCAGCCCGCCTGATCACCAGTCAGCCCAGGTCGGCTCATGTCACCCCTCCTTCTCATTGGCCTCCACTGACTTCCTATTGCCGCACGCATCCGTTTCAAGGCCCTAGTGTTGGCATTTCAGGCTGCTAAGGGGACTGCCCCACCTTACATACAATCCCTGATCACTCCCTACTCCCCAGCTAGACCACTCCGGTCTGCCAGCTCTGGTCGCCTTATGGTTCCCTCTCTACATGCACCTGGTGGTCGAGCTGCACGTTCACGCCTGTTTTCCGTTCTGGTTCCTCAGTGGTGGAATGACTTGCCTACCACTGTCAGAACAGCAGAATCCCTCTCCCTATTTCGACGCAGACTCAAAACCCACCTTTTCAAACTCTACCTTAGTCCTCCCTCCTGATTTCCCCCTGCCCCTCCTTTCTGATATCCCTATCCTTGTCTAACCCCCCACCCCCCCACCCCCAAAAAAAAAAAAAAAAAAAAAAAATGCACTTATGATGACAACTATGTTTAGAACAGCATTTCATGTGTATTTTGCTAGTTTCTGGATGTGATGCTTTGACTTATGGTAGAACCTATGCACTTGTAAGTCGCTTTGGATTAAAAGCGTCTGCCAAATGACCAAAATGTAAAATGTAAATTGTAGAAGTAATGGGTTATTGTGCATAGTAGTCAAAATAGACATTTGCACTATGAGAGCTGGAAGGGTTGTTTTGGATGATGGGAGTTGTCATGCCTGGTGCCAAATAGGCAATTAGGAAATCGGATGAAGTACGTTGCTGTTTTTGAAGAAAAGTCTGATGTTATACTTTTTTATATAGTATATGAAATTGTGTTATTTAATAAGATGTAGATGCCTGTGGAATGCATCATGATACTGGGAAAGCCCATGAGAAAGTATGTCATTACTCACCAGTCATACAATGGCCACACCCATATAATATCTCCAGAATGACACTTCACGTGAAACTTCTCTCAAGTTGTACACTTATTCAGCCACACAGAGAGAATGATAACCTTCTTTTGCTGTATATAATCATTTCCAATGAATTTCTTAATTATCCTTAATTTTATATATTGTATTTGGTCGCATCATGGCTGTTGAACATACAGTAGATAACAAAGCCAGACATCTCATTTAGTCCATGTCTGCATTTCTCAAAATTCTGCTCTTTAATATCTAGCTGGTTCTTAGCTAGCTTTCAAATGATTAATTCAGTTGTATGAGGAGAACACAAGTGCTGAGGACAGTGCAGGCAGTTCACAACAACAGCAAATGCATAACTTAATGTATCTGCAATCCCATGCTCTTCCTTATAACCTCATTGTGTCAGTAATCACAGTGATGATGACTCACTATTTTAATCCACACCCAGCAGTTAGGGCTGGGAATAAGAAAAATGTTCTTATTATGTTAATTGTTATTTACTCAACAGATTTCCACCAAGTACTCTCCTGTAAAACATACAGATCATTGTTTTCCTCAAGTGTCCAATCTTTGGAAAGAGGGGTACATCGTATCAGGTCGATATTACCAGTTGGTCAGTAGCGTGCATAGACAGTTGCCAAAACAAAGCAAGGAGAGCCACTGGCTTTCAAAGAATGGAGGTCGTTCCTCCCTTTTTTGTATGCACATGCTAATTCAGGTAGTGGTATATTTTATGTAAAATCTGAGATGGCACCCTTGGAATATGAAACTGTTTAAATTGTTGACATTTGAGGAAGGCATTTGAGGTATGCAGTATGCAGGCCTCAACGGAAAACCAAGTGAATCACATTGCATAAACGTTCTCACACACTTCTCATGAAATTGACATAACGCTCAAGGAGTGCTGGGAAATGGCAAAGTTGTATCAACAACATTCCAACAATATTTTTTCTTTGAGAAAAAGCTTACACAAATGATGATACATTTAGGCCAGTTTTACAGACACAGGTTAAGCCTAGGCCTATGTTACATTGGATTTTGAATAGAGATTTCCCACACAAAAACGCGGAACTGTGTTTGATCTGTTTTTGTGAAACTAGCCCTTAGTTGAACAGCATCCTCGATCACCATATCTGACAACAATTTCTGGAAAGTAATGCATTATAGCATTTATAAAATGATGTGCCAGATATTTGCCTGAATATTCTCTACCAGCCTTTTCAAAGTCAGACTGAATCATTTCAGTAGTTCAAAATTTTGCTTTCGGTTAAAGTGCTATTCATTTATAACAACGTTAGTGTTCATTCAGAGACTATTTGTTATGTTTCATTGGGCTATAATGTCTACTGGCTGAGATCACTCTGTGGCGTTGCACACTGGTTAACTCTGTTGTCTTGCAAGAAGGAGGTTCTGGGTTTCTCAATCCTATCTTCCTCCAGGCAATCTGGTTTGAACTCATACCAAAAGACATGTACAGTATGCCAGGTTAGGTATACTTGGCCTCAGAACTAGAGTTAGTCCCTGGTGCTGCACTGTGACTGCCCACTGCTCCTAAGTAACTAGGATGGATTAAAGGACAAATTACCCCACAGGGTTCAGTAAAGTATATCTTATCTTACCTTACAAAGTAGTGTCATTCTCAGACATTAAATAGTTATGTATATGCCAAAATCAGGTCCTACAGTAACCAGAAGACTGTACAGTATCTGCCTGGCTGGTGGAAAGGGCTTGGCACTGGTAATATTATAGGCTAGAGGAAAACCATTTGCTGTTAGTTATAAATGGTTGTTGGATGTAAATGGCAAAACACTAAATGCACATAGTGAAACAATATATATTGGTAAACACCTTTTCAGCTTAGGCCATCTTATCAATAGCTGCTGTCTCTCTGGCCCCTGAGGCTCTTCCCATAGGGAAGAAGATAGCAAAGAGAGGGCAAGAGCCCTTAATATGCAGTTCACACAAATATTCAGTTGTTTTCAGTTTCCATAGACACAAAGATGTAAACAAACTAATGGATTTCTCATGCAAGTAAAACCCCTAGATTCTAGTGAAAGAGAAACTGTGACATTGCACAAATATTTGGGCGTGTGAACTATGAGAGTGAAATGTGTTTCGGTATTTGATACATTATATAACTTAGGGATACTCTTCTCCTGCATAAATTAGTCATTGACTCAACCACAGCAATGTGTTTATGTCATGACATATTACTTTCCCACATTACTGGTCTGACTACAGGGCCTAAGAGTGAAAGACAAACAATGGCTGTGACTCTTTACTTGTGGCAATGTGGGTGAAAAATCTTGTTTAGCCTTAAACAGGAAAACTCTTGTTGGAACAGTGGAAGTATGTTTGTCTCTGTTGTTCAGAATAGCTTATTAAGTATTATTTGTTGTGTGGCAGCATAGTGTTTTATTCTGCATTGTAATAAAGAACAGAAGCCTTACATTGATTATTTGTATTGTTTGAAATATGTTGTGTATTGAATATTTAAATTCATATTACAATCATTCACTAAGATAGGGCTGTGACACAACATGGATGTTCACAGGCTATATGTCATATAGTCATGGCCCCCTTGTAATGAAAAAGATTTTCATCTTGGCATAAAAACATTTAAGAAGATACATTACATACAGTGGCTTCAGAAAGTATTCAGACCCTTCACAAAATTCTAAAAACATGTTTTCACTTTGTCATTATGGGTTATTGAGTATTGTTGTAAAATTAAATCTACAACACAATAAAGTGTGCAAAACGAAGGGGCTGAATACTTTCTGAAGCCACTGTGCATAATTTTTTCCACCATTAAGCTCCATTTAACAGCCAAGTTGTTACCAGCCAGTGCTGAGCTAATTAGCCTTCAGATGTTTTACTAAATGGGCCTGCAGGAAGTGGATGTTAAAAATGACAGAAAAGCCTGCTTAGCAATGTCGTGTAAATTCCCTCGGTACAATCCCAGGCATTTCCTGAACACTTGAGCTGTGTATATTAACTTGTCCTGTGGAATTTCCAGCCTGCGAGCCTGGTTGTGTTATGAAATGGGGTAAAAGATAATGCAAATGTGTCCCTGTAGACTTTATAGCTGGCCATACATCCTCTACAGCTGAGCATTCTGGGAAAACATTGAATTCACAGGGGCAGTGAGGGGCCCACACTCACATGTAAACCTTACCACTTCACAACAGATAGGCTGTGCCGAACACACCGCAACGACGGTCCGCCGACGGCCGAGTTGCACGTACGTTCTGCGCCTGCGTGAGAGGTAATAATTCTCCACACCAGCAGGTGGCGGTAGTCTGTATTTGTCTTTCAAAAAATGGAAACCGGAAGACCGGGGAATGCGTTTGCATTGCGTTGGACCTAGAAGCAGCCATTGTCTCGCTCACAACAAACAGTTTGCAGCAATTTCCTTGTTCTCTCGCTATTTAGTAATACTCATCGAAAATTATGTCTGGTAGTGATAGTAACTTTGGAATGGCTTGCTTTCGTCACTTCCGTTTCTCTTCTCGTGCACTGATTCGCTAGCTGGACAGCCAATCAGAGAGCTCTCTCTCATCGACGGCTCCGGGGGCTCCGACGCCGATTCAACATGTTGAATCGGCGTCGGAGCCCTCCAAAACACGCCGACGGAGTGTCGGCGTGTGGGACACACCGGAAAGACTCGGCCGACAGGGCGCCACCTACGTCCGACGGCCAACCGTCGGTTTGGTGTGTCCGGGCCTTTAGATACCCCAGATTCATTTTTTACACATCTGAACACCGAGCTTTTGGATCTTTCCAAATTAATCTATAAATAATATTTATTGTATTGTATTGCATAATTCAAAGGATTTGTTTTTCCAGAATATTGAGACAATATGGAAGGTGATTTCATGAAATGGGAAAACATTGGCAAGGTTGCAAAATCAGGGGGTTACTCCAGCAATGAAGATTCCAGTGATTTACAACTTTGCCCATCATACGTACTGTATATCTTCTGGGTCTAGTTCCAGAGGAATCTGGAAGTGAATGTTATTGGGCAAAGTATACAATTCTTTTGCCCACATCCATAAATAGGAACAGGCAGCAGATAAAAAAGTAACAACAGCTATGAGAATAGAATTCACCCAAATCTGTTGTTCAATCAAAGGTTTGGATACATGCTTCAACCCAATCAGTGTGTGTCACTTGCAGTATTCAGAGGAACATTAATCAGAATGAATTAGATGTCACATGTTTCACTTATCATTTTGGCTTTAGTTTTAGTCAAATCATGTTGTCAAAGAGGGCCTGAAGCGCACCCGAATAGAAGGTCATAGGGTTAGCTCACTCCCCCAGCATCTTTACAACAACATGATCAATCTGTCTCACTATCATCAAACTTACAGATTTGCCCAAAGTTCAACTTCCAAAAGTAAAGACTGAAGATATACATTCCCTGCTTTGGAGACATGATCCTGCTGTCAATCTTTCATTCATGAGAAGTTGGTGACCTCTCTGGAGTGACAAATTTCTTCCCTGTCTGAACATCGGCGCTGGTGCTGTTTGGAGATTCAGAAAGTGGGTATACAGTTCATCTTTTGAATATCCTCAATATCAAATCAATATAGCTATTACTAAACTGTCAAATAGAGCCAACCAAATCTTATATGGCAAAAATTAACAATCGTTTTATTTTACATTTCTGTTTCAGTGTTTAAGGCTTTGCTGTCTCCAAAAATCTGGGGTATTCAATCTTATCCAAAAAAGCAAGATAGTTTAGGCCAGCTCTACAATCCCGGATTCAACTAATTAACTAATCATGGTCTTCAATCAAGATTGCTTGGCAAACCCCAAAACCTGAACCGACATTGGCCCTTTTCAGATGAGATTGGACACCCCTGGTCAAATGGTCAAAACAATTTTGTCTAAAGCTGGGCTACCCAATCTTATTCAGGGAAAGCTAACATCCATTAGGTTTTCATCCCAGTCCTAACAAAGCATACCTCACTCAATAGCTTGAGATCTCATTGAGCTGTTTAGCAGAATAGGGTGTGCCAAATTAGGGTTGAATATAGAATAGATCTCCAGGAAGAGGATTAGGCAGCACTGGTATCAGTATGTACTGAATTCTAAAATGCTTGCTTTGGGAAAACACCGTTTTATTACATGCATCAGGAAATTGGACCGCGGTTTGGAAACAGCTCAAACCCATAACATTGATGATAATTCGATTCATGCTAGAGCTGTAATTAGTGCTTCTACCTAGTGATGTTTTGACACTGCTGAATTTGATAGGTTAGTTTCACTTTGGCTGGATTTGGCAAAGCAAAAGAGATTATTAAGCAGGACCAGTGACCCACGCATGTACATCATACCTGTGCCTGGCCTGTCAGTGGCCTCATAGGGATCTCCTGGGGAATGAGACTGCTGGATTAAGAGGATTATTTTCATCCATCTGGCATTCTGCCCCTGCTCTGTTACCAAAAATACAAATACATGACACAAGGGGACAGTCTGGAAGCAAAGGAATACAACACTGTGTGTGTGGGTGTTTGTGCGTGTGTGTGAGAGAGAGAGATAATTTAAATTAAAATTAATCATCTCATTTTTATCAGATCATGAGACCACATTTAATGAACTATTCATTCAAATCAGTGGTGTGATACTGAGAAGTATGTATGAGCATTTGTGTGGGTGGATAAAATTATGGCAAGCGTGCTCTTGGTACTAACCGCAATCTTTCTCTGAATCACCCCCACAGGCTCAAAGGAGCACTACAGTCTAAGGTTTAAACACAGAAACGTGATATGAAAACATGTTATGCATAAAGATCATAGCGTGCAGACGAGCAGAGCCACAATGACCGCAGAACACCTGTTGAATTTCCGCTGAATTCACTTGCTGTATGCATAGGATTGTAAATGCACGTGTACTATCGATGTTAAAAATACACAAAGAGTTTGCATGCATGGCCCATGATTTTTAAATCAAGAGGTGTCTATTCTGACAGGTCCAGAAGCTTGGAGTTTGAGAAATATTAATAGATACACTTCTAAACATGAAGAAATAAAGGTAATTGATTATGATGAGATATCCAACTGAAATTTGTCCACCTGAAATCTGACATGCACCATGAGTACTTTCCTAAACCATTACACTCCTCTACTCAAACGGCTCAATGTTAAAATGAGCATTCAGTGGAGTCACATGTAGTGAGGCATGAGGCTGACACTCCTGGGCAGCAGCCAGTGCTGCTGAAGTCTTCTGATTCACAATCTGGACTGAAAGAAAGCCATTCTTCCCCCAGTGACGAGTTTGGTTCATCTGGCCATAAGCAAGCCAAAACAAGCACATGCACATTCTGTGAACATCATCAGGATATTTAATGATTGCACCAGATCAGAATTTGAACAATTGCAGGTGCGTGTACGTATGTATACATACACACACGGATGCATTCAGGTGCGCAGGCGCGCGCACGCACGCACACACACACACACACACACACACACACACACACATACACAAGAAGATACAAGCAGGTGGGATTGACAGACAATTCATGCCGTTGTGTTCTTACATGATATTATGAGTCTATTTGGATTTCACCTCCTGATTCAGAAGGATATGCTGTTGTTGCTGCCAAAAATATTCATATCTATTCTATCTCACAGCCACCAAGCCAAGCTGGTCTCAAGGGAATAAAAAATAACAACAATAAAATTACAGGAAATTCCACTCTGTTTGGGTCACTGTGACATGTTCCACCAGAATTATTTTAAGTAAAGCCACTTCTTTGATCCATGTACAGTCACTGAGCACTTTATTAGGAACACTAATGCTGCTTATTCATGCGATTATCTAATCAGCGAATCTTGTGACAGCAGTGCAGTGCATAAAATCATGTAGATGCGGATCAGGAGCTTCAGCTAATGTTCACATGAACCATCAGAATGGGGAAAAAATGTGATCTAAGGGAATTTGACTCTGGAATGATTGTTGGTGCCAGACAGGGTGATTTGAGTATCTCAGAAACTGCTGATCTCTTGGGATTGTCACACACAACAGTCTGTAGAGTTTGCAGAGAATGGTGGAAAAAAAATTTAAATCCAGCGAGCATCTGTTCTGCGGGAAAAAATGCCTTGTTAATGAGAGAGGTCAGTGGAGAAGGGCCATACTGGTCAAAGCTGACAGGAAGGTGACAGAAACACAAATAACCACACATTACAACAGTGGTATGCAGAAGAGCATCTCTGAACACACAATGCATCAAAGTGGATAGGCTACAGCAGCAAAAGACCAATAAGTCTAAAAAATAAGTAGGCTACCTAATAAAGTGCTCACTAAGTGTATATTAAACAACAGCCAGGATCAACCCAGAAGGCTGAGAATGGCAGTTTCATGTTCGCGTTGAGAGAATAATTAAAGCATGTAGCATTATCTTATGTGAGAAGAGAATGATAGCAGATGGTGTTAAAAGCACATAAAAATGCCTTTGTTTATGCATTTTGCAGTAGGCTAGGCCATGACATGGATACACCAGCATACTCATTAGTCCATGCAGAACTGAACCCATTGGTCAACTTTCATCAAGATTTATGATAAAACACAAACTCATTATTCTTGCCTTTTACAGTTTGCAAAACATTACCTGAAAATGAAGGTCTGCTCTCAATACACCTCAGTACATAACAGGAAGCATGTGGGTTGAGAAAAGAAGTAATAGCACAAAATAATTGAACTTCTATCACCACCTAGTGGATGAACAGAATATAAATATACACAATATATTTAATCATCAGCAGAAATTGCTAAGAAGCAGTAAAAGCATTTATTTACCAATATGAACAGGAATAGTGGCCCATATAAACTCCTGTCACTCCTGTCTAGACATGCCACTCCTGTCTAGCCACATCACTCCTGTCTAGCCATATCACTCCTGTCTAGCCATATCACTCCTGTTTAGCCATGTCACTCCTGTCTAGCCATATCACTCCTGTCTAGCCATGTCACTCCTGTCCAGCCATATCACTCCTGTCTAGCCATGTCACTCCTGTCTAGCCATGTCACTTCTGTCAAGACATGTCACTTCTGTCAAGACTTTCAGCCCGCCTAGGCGAGATTGCGGACTGGGGGTGCTGGGGTGCAATTGTGGACCGGGGTTTGGGCCCAAGTAAAATTAGAAATAATATATTTTTGCATAGGGTTGAAAAAAGTATATCGACTAAATGTGGCAAATTTGGTGGTGATTATATTTTCTGGTGTAGCTTATTCCCAAATAGTGACCTGTATGTCCACTGACCTTAGATGTCAACCTATAAATGCCTGCCCATGAAATAGATAGCTTTTTCTTGGTAGGACTCGGTACTGCATTACTGTTTATGAAACTCATATATGAGATGACTTGTCTTGGAAAAAACTGAGGGGGGCATAAGCCACAAATACAGAAGCTGGGGTTTTTCCTGGCACACACCCATTTTCCGAGGGAGCATGTGGAAATAAAATCTATACAAAGCACCAATTTCATGTATGATGTCACTGGCAAGCAAATACTTGTATAAATAATGTCGATCAAATTTTTCTAAATAAATCCTAAAAAATTGTGTAAGAAAATGGCAATTGGCATTAGACATTTTCTTCTTGGGAGCAGGTGGGAGGTCAAAGGAGTTTACAATGTGGTATAATTGCTGAGAATGCCAGTCCCACCCCACAGTGGAACACTGCAACTACAGAAGTGATGACAGATGTGGCACAGCAGGCACTGAGCCCACATCCTGCTTCCTCTGTTCTGCTGAGAGGACATATGCGCATGGCTGACAATGCAAAATGATCCTCCTGTACATTGTTTCCAGGGGCACAGCAGCTCTGGTTAGGTTTGCAGATGAGTAGCACTGCCATCTTGTGACTATGTGAATTATCGTCAACGTTTAATTAATTACATGAAAGCGCTACTTATGCACAGTGAGACACAACCTGCACCTGGACAATTCATCATCGTCAATATGTACCCTGATTTTATTCTTGGTAAAACTGCAATCTGAATAACAACGGCTATGTCTTGTTTATATTTAAAAGCAATGCAGCATTCATCGCAGGAGTTTGTTCATTGGCATCTCAACTTTGGACAACGAAAAACGACAACTTTTTTCAAGTCAGAATTGTTTTAAATTCCAGTCAACTGTTTTATAACTAATTTACATTGCTTGTGTTGTGACCTACATTCGCCTAATTGGACTTGAAGTGCATTTCGCCATTTAAATTAGTCATGTGATTCATAGTACAACGTTGTTGCCGGCGTATACACTTTCTCGGCTGTGATTGGTTGCGGCTGTTCTAGATCAAGCTCTGATTGGCAAATGTAGAGGAAACTTGCGCTTCCTGTTCATTTTAAGAAATAAACATGAATGTGCTGTATCGTCGTGATCGAATGCCCAGGCTACTTTCCTCTAATGAACTTTCAAAATGACTTATACTTTACAGCATTACAGTCTCTCGCTTACCCTGCTCCTGCTAATCGCGGTTACGCTTTCTGTCGATGCCGAGTTCCAGTCTTTGGATAATTTGAAACCGCAAACAAGCGACAAAATCCAGACAAGAGCAGTAGCCGACCTTCTCAAGCGACTTCTTGGAAACAGAGCGAGGGAGTTCAAGGTGTTAGTCAACAGAACTTTGGCTAATGGAAACCTTGATGTATGTGAACTCCGGTC
This sequence comes from Conger conger, assembly GCF_963514075.1. NCBI lineage: Eukaryota > Metazoa > Chordata > Actinopteri > Anguilliformes > Congridae > Conger > Conger conger. Next base: position 45,093,068 of record NC_083761.1, on the reverse strand, counting down.
AACTAGAAACAACAGAATCGCAGCGACAGGAAGCACGGGGGTAGCACTGGCTACTGGAATATACAACTATCTGAAGTATTTCTGCAACTGTCATGTGTCTTGGTCAGGTAGTCAGCTGAATATTCCGCGCCCACTGCCCCCCGTTACTGGGGTTCTGAAAATCAGCACCCAACACCGGTATGTACACGAGAGCTCTGCTGTGTTCTAACCAGCCCATTCTGATAAAACTGGAGGTGACCACTAACATTTCAGAAACGTCAAATAACCGTTCCGCTTGGCTATCACTACATTCTGTAGAATGTAGAGCATATCAACCAATATGGTACGAAAGAGCGCTTAACTTAAAACTAGTATAATTTAGCTGACATCAATGACAAATCTCTAGAATTGCGTTATTGTTTCCAGTGCGTTCTACGCTGAATTCTGTGACTGTCACTGGCCATTCCCAGTTGGAACACGAACTGTAGTGTGAAACTAACGTGCGAAAAGTGATCCTGTCGCATTATTCTCGCACGGACGCTATTGAAAACCACAGTGATATAGTTGCCAGTCCATGCATGACTACATAAATTCAGGGCACATGGTTCGCTAAATGTTACCAGTCACTGTATGGAATCCACAAATTAGACACGCAGAACCACGCATGGAGACACACACACAAACAAATTGGCTGCCCAGATTGCGGTGCTATCTCTAAATAGAGGTGAGATACTTCTGTGAAAATAATAAACACAGTGGAAACGATTTCACTCAGAGCAGTATAAGTATATTGTTACAGTACACAGTAATATAGATTTAAAAAGTTTCATAAGGCCAGCACTATTTTGTGTTTGGTCCATTCCAAGATCTGCTCTTGGTCTCATTTTCATTGGTCTACATCTTTGGCAGTGTATACCATGCACACCTTGTTTTTGGTCTGACACACCTTCTGGCTCTTTGACCCCAACATTCCTGCACAGTCTAGTTCTGCAGTCTGCATTGCGTCAGCCTCAGTGAAGGCCAGAGGTCTCTGAAAAAATGGGGCACAGTTAATATTTTGTTGTTGTCGTTTGTTGTGAGTGTAGCGGACACTTCTCCCATGGCGGTACTCTGTGATCAGGCTTTATATTAACTGTGGCTCATTATGGCCGCTTCAACTGAGACCAGCTATGCTTGGTGCTTAGACTAAATATGTAGCAGCAACAACATGACACTGGTCCTTAACAGATTACAAGCAGTGTGCATCCTAGGCCCAGATAAATTCTGTTGCTACACTGCACACTGTGTTCATCAGCTTCTGGAAACGCCACCCATATGTCTACAGACAGGACATAAAAAATAACCTACTGGATAAAGGACCTTGTGTTTGACCAGTAAGTTATGAAGATACAGAGGTCCATTACTCAAATTTGGCACGATGCTCATTTACACTGCTGGATCTTTACTGCAACATTTCATTGTAAGTGCCTTGCTCAGGGGTGCAGTAGCAATATTCAGTCTAATATTATAACCGGTACTCTTATGTCCACAAATACTGAACTAAAATATCGCTGTTTTATATTAATTGGTACGTGGGGTTTGCTTTGCAGTCCTGTTTTGTGTTACCTCACTTGTTCTCCTCCCCTGGGTTGGCAGGTTCAGGTATTACCAGAATGTGTGCACTCAGAGCTACTCCACAGTGTGGTGGGATTGGTCACGCTGGGAACAGGAGATTGACTGGATGGCACTCAATGGAATCAACCTGCCCTTGGCATTTAATGGACAGGAGGCCCTGTGGCAAGAGGTGAATCACTTACCAAACATTAACCCTTTGAGGAGTAGGTTTATTTTGAATGTTTTTTCCAAAGTATTGCTTTTAATTATATTGTATTTTAACCTGTCTAGCACCCTTATTATCCTTCTGCATATTTTGAGGTGGTACAGGCATGCTGTAGATGGCACGTATATATTGTGGGAAGGGAATCCCGAATGCAACAGAATGAAGATTGACGTAATGAGGCAAAATGTAATAACATAATTGGTCAAATGTGACTAAGAACTAAGTTTTGTCCTTGTTTGTCCTGATCCATAATCTGCTGTTACACTCTCTGTGCCTGTTGCCATCACAACCAGATAACATTGTGACAGGGCCTTCATGTGTCGGTTTTGTGTACGTAAGTCTCTTTCCAATCACTTATTTCTCACCTTTTCTCTCCTTTGTCTTTGCCTGACTTGAAAATTGATTAAGGTCCGCAATCTTTAAAGAGATTTCAATCCATTAAATCTTCCTTCTAAGAGCTCGAAGCCAAAGTTAGGAGGATCCCAACGTTTTCTCGAGCAAGAAAACATGAGCACACCCTTGGTGGAAGTATTTTTTTTTGAAGGCGTGACGTATAAATCATCAACCTGTGGATCCACCTCTTCCCATCTGTCACGCGTCTGTCATGCGTCTGTCACGCTTCTGTCACGCGTTTTCTCGCTTCCTCCTTTACCTCCCCTGATGAGTGGAGTTACAAGCAAGAAAATGATCACAAAAGGGAATAAGGAAGTGAAAAAGAATGACAGGAAAGAATCCGATGTCTTGTGACATCTTCTCTTTTCTCCATCCAAAATACATGTGCAAGCTCAAGCATGAATTCTAACCTAACTTGCATCGCTGATATTAATATGCTTACAGCATAAATGAAGGAATTTTGAAAACATTTTGCAATGCTAATTTCTTTTATATATACATATTCTATAGTAGTATAATAAACAAATAATAGATGCACCTTGTACCGCTTTTGCCCAGGTGATACCAGTTATTCCAGTCAGTGCTGACATTTTAAGTATTGATAGGCCATACATCTTGAACTTCAGCTGACAATGAAGTGTCTCTCTGTCCCAGGTGTACCTCTCCCTTGGCTTGAATCAGACGGACATCGACCAGTTCTTCACAGGCCCCGCCTTCCTGGCCTGGAACCGAATGGGCAACCTTTTCCAGTGGGGTGGCCCACTGCCCCAGTCCTGGCACACCAAGCAGCTGTACCTTCAGGTACTGACGGTTACTTTTACAAGTGTCTCTCTCTTTCAGCCTGTGCGGTTACTTCACTCATAACGATTTCCCTTGTCATCCAGTTCAAAATATTGGATCGAATGAGAGCATTGGGAATGATGCCGGTCTTACCTGCCTTTTCGGGGAATGTGCCTCAAGCCATCACCAGGTTTTTGAATCTTTAGTTTCTGCAGTATCCTGTAGTGTAATCTGATTGACTGCATAACATAACATCAAAATAAAAAATACAAAATATTATTTAGGATGAAAAAAACATTACTTCATCACTGTATAAGTGCTTTTGCAATCTTTGCAGGCTGTTTCCGAAAGCAAATGTGACCAAGCTGAATCCCTGGAGCCACTTTAACTGTAGCTACTCCTGTGCTTATGTCCTGGATCCTCGTGACCCCCTCTTCCAGCACATTGGTGCTCTATTCCTGTCCCAGCTAGTTAAGCAGTTTGGGACAGACCACATCTACAATACTGACACCTTTAATGAGATGACACCCGCTTCTCCAGATCCGGCCTATCTGTCTGCGGTCAGTCGCTCTGTGTTTGCCGCAATGACCTCAGGTAAAAATGGCAACCAAGCCGTCCCAAGTTGCTATTGTTGGACTCATTGTGGCTCATAATTGTCCTAGTTTCATGATCCAATCCTGCCGGCCACAGTTTCTTTGCCCCCCAACTGTGTCTCCAGTCAAAATTAAAACCATGCTTTTCTTCTCTCTCCCCCCACGTCTTTGTCCACAGTTGACCCCCAGGCAATTTGGCTGATGCAGGGCTGGCTGTTTGTTCATGATGTGGACTTCTGGAAGCCAGCCCAGATCCAGGCCCTCCTGCATGGTGTGCCCATTGGCAGAATGATAGTGCTGGACTTGTTTGCTGAGTCCACACCAGCCTTCTCCTCGACCCAGTCCTTCTATGGCCAGCCCTTCATATGGTGCATGCTGCATAACTTTGGAGGCAACAGTGGACTCTTTGGCACAGTGGAGAGCATCAACTTGGGACCCTTTGAGGCCCTTCGCTACCCCAACTCCACCCTGGTGGGGCTGGGCATGGCACCAGAGGGCATAGAGCAAAACCCTGTGGTGTACGAGCTGATGAGCGAGCTCGCCTGGCGTAAGGAGCCTGTTAACCTGGGGAAGTGGGTCTCCCTGTATGCCACCAGACGCTATGGTAACGCCACTGAGAACCTGGCTAAAGCCTGGAAGCATCTATTTCAAAGCGTGTACAATTGTACCGTGCCACACTATAAGAACCATAACCGCAGTCCCCTGGTGCACAGGCCATCCTTGCATATGCCCACTGAGGTGTGGTATGACCCCAGGGACCTGTATGAAGCCTGGAAGCTCTTGTACAATGCCGCCCAGCCCCTTGTGTCTGTGGAGACCTTCAGGCATGACCTGGTCGATGTCACACGGCAAGCCTTGCAGCTTCTGACCGCCGAGTACTATAGAGAAATCAGGGACGCCTTCCAGAGCCAGAACTTGTCAGAGCTGCTGATGGCCGGAGGGGTACTGGTGTATGACCTCCTGCCAGAGCTGGACCGTCTTCTGTCCAGCGAGAGCCACTTCCTCCTGGGGTCATGGCTGGAGCGAGCGCACTCGCTGGCTCTGACTGAGCAGGAGGCGCAGCAGTATGACCTCAATGCCAGGAACCAGATCACACTGTGGGGCCCAGAGGGGAACATTCTGGATTATGCCAGCAAGGAGTGGGGTGGACTGGTGGAGGACTACTACTCTCAGCGTTGGAGCCTGTTTGTCAACACCTTGGTGGAGTGTCTGGATAGGGGGAGGCCTTTTAGGCAGGAGGACTTCAACAAAGCTGTCTTCCAGGTGGAGAAGGGTTTTGTTTTCAACCAGAGGAAATACCCATCCAAACCACAGGGAGACACCTATGATATTGCCAACAGAATATTCTTGAAATATTACCCACAGGCCTTAAAAAGACTGAACTGAGCAGTGTAAAAACAGTTCCCTACTGCGGCACAAAGAATGCCTCTGCTTCTGTCTTCTCTGTTACATAAAAATGGACAGGAAACATTTTTATGTGACATAAATATGAGGTTAATGTGAGTACTATCACCTTTTAATTTGAGGGTATTTACATCCATATCAGGTGATCTGCATACAAATTACATCCATTTCAGTGGACCAAAAGTAATTGGACACTTGGCTTCTCCGCTGTCTCTGCTTAGCCGCTTCTTTTGTGCAGGTAAAATAAAGCTTTCAGTATCTAGTCTTGATTCAATGCTTTTGACTGCCTTTAGAGTTTGTTATTGGGGTTTATCAACTATAGTAAGGACCAGAGTTGTGCCAATGACAGTCAAAGAAGCAAAGAAGAAGGTGACATTCTGTACTTTAACTTCATATTCATTGTTCCATTTCAAATCCAATGTGCTGAAGTACAGAGCCAAAATAACAAATTGAACAACTGTCCAAATACTTATGGACCTCACTGTACATAAAAACCTCCAGAGTTATGGACCAACCAATATGAACCTCCAGAGTTATGGACCAACCAGTCAGGCGAACAGGATATGAACCTAGATGCAATTATGCCTTTTTAAGCACATTTTTGTAGTTGTTTTTTAGTATTATGCAGTAAGCTGAAATATGTCACTATTTCCGTTTGATTAAAAAAGTGGAAATACCTTTTCAACTCTATTGCTGTGTGGTGTGTTCCTGTGGGAGCAACAGAAATGGTTTACATTGTAATTATTTACTTTGCTGCAAAAAGTATGTTTTCTTTGGTTTGTTGTAATTGGAAGATGTCTACTCCTAGCAGACCACAGCTCCCACTTCAATATTCCCTCACTGATGCATTGTCTTTAATGAGATGGCAAGAATAATCTTAGAATAATAGTTTGCGTTGAGTTTGGCCCACGTATTCTTCTTCGTAAGGGCTATTATCATGCCTTAGTTGATTTGAACTCAACACGCATACACGCATGCATACGATGGCTTTTTTTGTTTTAACACAAGTAAATTTAGTTTTGCTAAAGCTGGATGCATACTTGCTGCGGAAACTAACTTTGGCTAGTTCGTATGAATTAAATTACCAAGTTAGGGGAGAGCAGAACAGCTCTCTTGCAAGTTCCAAATATATTGTTTGTTTTAGATTATGATTGGTTACCTAATGATGTACTGCCAGACAGTGTGAGAAGATTGACAATACCAAGAGAACAAGTGGGAAATGCTGAGATTAAAAAAGAAAGGTGTTCAAACATGATTCAGCCAAATGTGCCAGACTTATTGATATATTTTGAGTTAAAACAAGCTTGTAGCTGACAAAAAAAGCTTGTAGGCGCGGATAATATAACACTAAATAATGACAGTGACAGGCTTGGGTTAAATACGTAATTGTTTTGGATTCAAATACTTTTCTGTACTCAACTGTTATTGCCTGGTACAAATGCAGTCAACAAAGTGGTTTGCACTTAATTTCCTACTGTATTTCCTACAGTTCAATTTGACAAATTTCAAAATGATATATTTTTTTGTTTTTGCTCTGTACTCCAGCAAACAATCTGTGAATTACAGCCCCTATTAACATGGTCCCCCCAATTTTTGGGACCAGTCTGCACTTTAACCACATAGTGATTGTTTTATTTCAGCTTGTTTGCTGAAGTACTGAAAAACAACAAAAAAATATGTCACTGTCTAAATACTTACAGACTGCACTCTAAGTCCCTCAAAGTAAAAAAAACAAAAACATTACATTATCTGGAGAAAAACTACCATTGACCAGACCTGAAATTCTGGTGGAAGCGGCCGCTTCCCCTTGTTCTGTTTGGAGCACAGTGAGTTCACATTATACCCTGGTAGCTAGCCAGCCGACTGGATGATATGGATGGATAAGATGGATCTTAATATACAAATACCATGGCATGATGTAGGCCAATGCTCTGCTGAAGTTGGCACAGAGTGGCTTGCTGTTCGCATGAGAGCATTGTTAACATGCCCGGTATTGATATGTGCTAGATTTCCATTGGATTGATTGGAAATAGAAACATTTGTAAAACATTGTCCCATCCCCATGCAACAAAAGCTCTATAGATTACAGCAAAATGTATGTGAATTATCACATGTAATATGCACCACAGTGTGTCACAATGTCTTTGCATTATTTTTCAGTGTGGTATGTTTAACCTTTAAGCATTTCTATATGCTTTTGATGGACTAAACATTTCATTAATTTTCTGAGAGGTTTTGAATGTTTTTTTTTTTTTTTGGATCAACCAATTCTAATTCAAGTGGGAATTCTCCTAATTGCCACTTGGAAAAAGATGCAAGAGTGAGTTTCATTAGTCAAAACATTTGTTGTAAAAGTATAAGATTTTTTATTATTCATAGCAATGTACTATTTAGCACAATTTTGGATAGATTTGGCGACACTAGGGGACACCAGGGTATACTGCCTGCATTTTTCTTCAAAGATCTTTTGTAGTTCTGCATATAACCTTCAGGTTTTGCACACTTCAGTAAGTTCAATGAGTTTATGATTAATAAAACAGTTCCCTGTTTGTGACTCTCAGTATTTAATTAGAAAATAAAGAACAACTTCATTTTTGCATTGTGCCTGCCTTTTGTATTTGTAGCACTTTATTTTCATGATTTAGTTATAAATAAACTCAATTAGGTTATTATTGTAAATGGTACAAGTGTCTTGCTTCATCTCAGCAGTTTTTCAAGTCTATGTGATGCCGCTGGAGTTCTAAATCCTCAAAATAGAACACTGCAAAAATGATTCCCAGGTTGGGAACCTGTGCAAAAGGGGTACATTTACATGTTCACACCTGCTGGCAGTGACCAGCTTAGGTTCCAAGGTGGTCAGTGTTGGGGTTTGTATCTTGTTAAGCCAGGCAGTGCTGTTTTTATGCTGGTCAAATTGGTAGACTGGCTTGGTCAAACTGATAATGACTAGTAGAACAGCTCAGTCATACTGGTGTAAGTGGGTCATACTAGACCAGTTGGTTGCAGTAGGCTATGCTGGTCACCACAGAGATAGTCACTGATCTACGTAGAGTTTTTTTTTTTCCAGCAGGGTATCTATTCTCACACTTAACAGAACTAGATCTTGCAAGAGTCCACATGATCAATCCATGTTACTATATCTAACTTAATTATGTAAGATATACATAATTAAGTTTGTGCAATTTAGATGCAGGCTTAGATAAGATCCCTCTGTGAAATCATAGCATTATTCTGCACCCTATTTCTATTGCACCATGTCTATATATTAAACTGCTGTGACCTCAGTATAATAACACATACTTAAAGTGTAAATGCTATAATGTCTTTAAGCCAATTGTTTCTACATTTTAAGCTTGAGCACATTACATTACATTAACAACTTTTTGTGAATGTAATTGTTAAATACTATATATCAGTCATATATTTGACAATTCAGGGTAACTAGTTTATGACAATCACTTATACAATACATAATACATGTATTCAAGTATTCCATTACATGGATATAGAAACGTAGATACCGCGTTCGAGATTTAACGTGCGTCCACGCTACCGCCATATTGGGGCGGTCAAGATCCGTTCATTTTCGGACTTCCGAATTCTGGAACGCAGCATTAGTTTTATGCGGTACACGGCACACAATCGTCAAAAGATATTGTAATACGAATGACCACATTTCCCAGAAATACACGACCATATTAATCATGTGACAAAATATGTGCACCAATGAACATGCAGTACGATGTCAGGTGGCTCACTGTTAGGTCAGATTCACATGTAGGTTTTCATTACGGAAGCATAGCGCAACCCCAGAAAATTTAAGTGTTTTTTTATGAAGCGATTTAGTCTAAAAATGCCAATCGCCAAATTATTTTAACCTTCACAGTACTTACACTACGGTACGGTAATATATCATACTGTTCTTTATGCCTCAGATGCTTTTATCCGTTAACACCTAATGTTAGCTAGCCAGTAAGCTAACGGTAGCTTCCCAACTAACATTAGCTTGCTACCTTAATTACTAACTAGATGGCTCTTCTCTGAATTCAGAAGCTGTCTGAAATGCACTATGCTTCGCAAGGCGCTCATCGGCTCGCGAATGAATTAAATCGGCTCGTTAACGTAGCTAGCTAATTCACACTGATGGCTTGCTGGTTTGATAGCTGCCCTAATCTATAGCTAGTGTGTAACAACCAACTAGGCAACTAAGTTTTGGATGTCCGAGTTTCTGTGACTTTTCTTTCCTATTCTAACTCAACTCTGTGGTAGTCAAATCTGAAATATTTTAGCCTTCAGAATGTCTAGTTAACATTAATACTTTCTAAAGCCATCTGAATAAATGCATAAATAATTATTTACAGGGGTGTGAGACTCTGGTCCTGAAGAAAACGGTGGTTTTCGGATAAGCGCATCAATTATTAATTTTAAATCAGTGATTAGCTAAAGATTGCACACACCTTGGCTACTGACTGACTGACCAACTGCAAAAATCTGCAGACGCGGTGACCGTAGACATAACTCTTTACTTCGTTATCTTAGCCAAAATAGTAGTTTGCACATTTGCTTAGGACATACATTATATATACATTTTGACTTAAAATGCAAATCTACGCCTACGTCTTTGTATTTAGCTAGTCGGGCAGGACCAGGAGAGTTACAGTAATACTTTCTTGATTTAAGCTCATTCTGAACTGAAAAGATTCAGCACACTTTGCCCTCGTCTTCTGCTGTTAAGTATTGTCTTAATGCAGACATGGTTTAATTGAATTAGGATTAACTTCAGTCTGTCAGTCAGACTTTGTACTGTACATGTACTGCAATAAATCTGGTCTTTTACTTATTCATCAGAAAGTTGTACTGCTCCATTTTTCCTGCCCTCCAGGCAGCCCCAGCCCCACCAGTGCGTGTCTGTCACCGGCCGACCATGGCGATGTTCAGCACGGGCGTCCTGGTCCTCACCTCCCCGCTGCACACCCTCCCCGTGCGCATCGCACCTGTCCTCAGCTCAGCCGCCCAGGTGGTGGAGAGGACCCTCTATGTGCACCTGCACCCGGGGCTCAACCTGGGCAGCACAGGCCAGGCCCGACCGGTCTGCATCCCCCCGGTGGCGGATGTTTCCAGCCTCATTTCCCGTCTCTACAGCAACGCGGCCGACGTGTGCGGGCACCTGGACGTGCGGGTGTTGCTCACCAATTTTCGGGCCCAGCAGGGCTTGGTTGGGACGAAGGGGAGCAATAACCCCTTCCCTTCCCCGCAGACCCTGTCACACTCCCCGGAGGTCGTGCTGACTGATTTCCCTCTGCAGGACCCGGGCCAGTCTCCACTGGTGGCCCAGTGCCTGCAGAAGTACGCCGGGTGCTGCTACGCCTGCAGCCCAGGATTGACCTCTGTGCTGCTGCACCCCCAGCTGAAATCTCTGCAGGAGGAGGACGCGCTGAAGAGCGGTGGGGTGGGTGAAGCAGAGCCTCTGGAGACTTACAGTGACGTGGTGGTGGGGGGCACTTTCGACCGGCTCCACGGGGCACACAAGACCCTGCTCAACATCTCCTGCCTCCTGGCAAACAGGCGCTTTGTGATTGGGCTTTGTGATACAGAACTGTTGAAAAGTAAGTGAATGGGTAGGGTCAAGTGGGAAAGGAGTGTCAGGATGGTTACAGATTTTAATCTCAGAGCATCTGTTGTCCAGCAATGTACCCAGTTACAATTTCTTCATCTGTTAAAATAAGGGTGTCAGATTATTTAATTAATAATGCATTGTAAGGGTGTGATGCCTAGCTAAATTCTCTATTGTTGCCATGTTTAGCAATAGAAATTATATCCAGACCAATGAAAATTTTTCATTGGGTGAGCTTTTACTACAGCTACTGAGGTTGCAAGACATTCCATCTGGGATCCTCCAATCCTCCCCTGGAGCAATGCAGGGTTAAGGGCCTTGCTCAAGGGCAGTGTGGATATTATTATGGCTACAATATGACAGTACAAATGGGCAGTATAGAGACTCCATACTGACCATGATTATATTGTGGATAGATTTAGCTTGTTTGTCAGTGTTGTCAGATTAGTGCTTATTTGTGTATGACAGAGTAATGCAATTCTATGAGTGAGAGTGGCATATAAGAGACAAGTGCCAACTGCAGCTTTGTGTTTGTGATGGTTTTATGTTGACAGTAAAGTAAATGCAGTAAAAACTGCACCATTAAATGTGCGTTTTAAATGATAAATGATAAAAAATAAAATGGATTCTAGGTCCAGTGCATAACGAGGTCCTCATTCCTGGTCATGGAGAGCTGCAGGGTGTGCTGGTTTTTGTTGTTACTCAGCAGTTAATTAAAGCAGGTAATTACACAGTTAACCCACTTCACCTGGTTTCTTGGGTCTGAATTGGTTGGTGATATTAAGGCGAAAACCAAAACCTGCAGATCCTGCGGCTCTCCAGGACCAGGAGTGAGGAACACCAGCTTAGAATTGAACTATTTCGTATAGGACTTACATGCCATTCAGAAATGTAGATCACAAGTGACTGTGGTGATACAACTGGGAATAGGTATGTGATTGCCACAGAACTCCTGTAATATCAGCATAAATGTGCTGGTGAGCGCTGATCGCTTTGTGCCAGGTGTGTCTGGTGAAATCTGCCTCATCTCCCCCCTCTGGTCCTTGAATGGGTCCCTTACTGTGGACCGGAGGAGTCCAGCCAGTTCACTGCACTCGTTTCCTCTCCCTCGCCCCAGACAAAGTGCTGAAGGAGTTGATAGAGCCCTACGAATTACGAGCGGAAAGGCTCCGGGAGTTCCTCCGAGACATCAAGCCTTCACTGCAGTACGAGATCGTGCCCATCTCCGAGCCCTTTGGCCCCTCCATCACCGACTCCGAGCTGCAGTGCATTGTGGTCAGCGAAGAGACGAGGAAGGGAGGCGCGGCTGTCAACAAGAAGCGCCTGGAAAACGTAAGCACTTCCTTTTCCAGCAGCGGCGTCTGAAAGAGGACCTTTAATGCCCCACTGCCTTTCTTTCTTTCTTTTTCTGCCCTTGTAGTGAAGGCAAAGTGGGTGCTGTGTATTAACAGTGCATTACTCACCTTGACAGTTACCCCAGCTTTTGCTTGGCCGCTACTTGGTCAAGCTTCGATAAGCTGTCCATAAATATTTTTTTCTTTTGTTTCTTGTTGTTCTGCTAGGTGAAAATAAATGCAATGAATTTATTTTGTATATATCACCATACAATTGGTTTCCCATCAGAAGTTCAAGCAGCATGGCTTTAACACCGTAAATTGTTCTCTAAATTGTTTTCCTTGTTTGAAGGAGCAAAAAAATGCTGGAAGTGCATGTTCATCAGATGTTGCTTTCTTTTGATTCAAAAAAATTGTATAAACTTTGTTGCTAACGAATCTAAAGAACATTACCATTTCATGAGTTATTACATGCAATTAGGGCCAGCAGTTTGTCTCCACTTGTTTCCTTGAATCTACTCCAGTACTTCACCAACAAGTGATTAGTGCCAACAGCCTATTTGTCAAGCAAATATGGCGGCAAAAATATGTTACTGTTGGCTACATTGCATTGAGTTAGGCTACACTACACTGCATTGTTGGAAAGATAACCATGGGGAGTTTCAAACATAATGTAACCAAGCATTTTAACTTAGGCGGTAATAATAATATAACTTACAACACAGAAGCGAGTGGGGAGAGAATGATGAAATGTTTACTGTCTGTAATCTAAGTTGCTCCAGGATGGTAGGTCCTAAGTAAGCTTAGAGGAACATACTTCGGCTTGGAACGCCCGAAGATGCTAAAATATTTCAGTACACTGATATTTTCTGTAAACTACATGTATGTCGTTTGGCAGGACTGGCTGCAAGAATGAGACATGCCAGCTGATTTTAACAAAATATTGAGGTCTTGCTATGCTTCAGTTCAAAATGGGAGGGGCTCTGTTCAGTTGCATGGAACTGAAGTCTGGAATACAGTGTCAAATTAATATAAATTGCTTACTAATACTTTGCAGGCTAACATTAGTTAATTGCCTAACGTTTTAATTACTTTTGCCGATGGTGAGCCAGTGAACTTCTTCTCAGCGATGATGCAGTTGCCTTTTAGTTGCAGCAGACAATTTTAGGCTACGTGATTTTTTTGTATTGCAACGTTCCCATTATGTTTCAATGAATACATTTGTTTCCAAATTAAAATAAACTACAGTAATATAGTCCATAACGACATTACTTTAGCAAGTTAGCTGTGGTTTAAGCGGGATAATACCCTATGAACAAGTCGGTTATGAGAAATACTTGTGGAAGAACCTATGCACTTGTAAGTCGCTTTAGATTAAAAGCGTCTGCCAAATGACAAAAATGTAAATGTAAAATAATTGCCCTTCAGGGCAGTAAAACTGTCCGGCAATTCATTCCTAATCATTGACTAATTTATAGGGTATTATCCCTTCCATAAAGCAATTGTGTAATTAGTCACTTGTCTGTGCCATTTGAGTGCCTCCAGCAACCCTTTTAGGATAACAATTGAAATACACATTTAAGGGTGGTGCAACCCGAAATAATTTGCTTACGTCTGTGCATGCATGCGGAGTATGCACTGCTGTATGTAGACGGTAAACGTATATGATATGTTTGGCAGATGTTGTCTGACTGCATTTCTGTGTGTGTGTGTGTGTGTGTGTGTGTGTGTGTGTGTGTGTGTCATCACTGTTCCAGGGTCTCTCAGAGCTGGTGCTGTATGAGATCCAAGTCATCAAAGATGCCCACCACAGTGAGATCGAGGAGGAAAAGATCAGCTCCTCCAGCTTTCGCTCACGACTGCTAGGAACTCTGCTTACGCCCCCCAAGGTACCGACACCCCTCCCCGAAAGCACACTTTAACGGTGTAGTGTTCTTCAGCTGTCAGGAAGAGTGTGTGGTTTCTCATGTAGCTCCTGACAGCACACATTATTTTGTGTACAGTATTTTTGTCTATTTATTTATTTTGGAAACCCAGATTAAAGTTTTTTTTACTTTACTTCTGTGCTCTGTAATGTCAATACAATTAACAAAATACATTTTTTACGTAGTCGCACACGTGAAGATGTACACTGTGACACACCCCTGAGAGGATAGATGAGCTGGACACAGGGAGATATATTGCACCGGTGCTTTGTTTATGTGATGAGCGGAAGGGGTGGAGAGAGCAAAAATGACAAATAAACAAGAAGCCTTAAAAATAACAATGTCATGATGTCGCGTCTTTGGTTTCTTGCTTTTGAGCGCTATTTTATATTTATTTTTATAGAATATATATTTTCCCCCCAACTTTCAGTCTAATATGATATTAACCCTCATATTATTAGTAAGTGAAGTTCCACCAGAATCATCCACAAAGAAATCTGACATAATATACAAAACTTTTTCGTTTTTTCTTGCATTTTATACAGTTACGATAGGGGGGTCACAACACATGCAAAGTACATGGTACAGGACATTTGAAAGCATAGCATTATGTTTATTGTATGTTTTACCAAATTAGTAAAATCATACCGTATCAAGATGGGGGAAAAAAAGGTTAAGAGATGTCAAACACTGAATGAAGTCAAATTGACTCAATATACAGCGGGTAAAATAAGTATTGAACACGTCGCCATTTTTCTCAGTAAATATATTTCTAAAGGTGGCATGGAATTTTCACCAGATGTCGGTAACAACCCATGCAACACATGCAAAGAAATCAAACCTTAGATGTCCATAAATTAAGTTATGTGTAATAAAATGGAATGACACAGGGAAAAAGTATTGAACACATGAAGAAATGGAGGTGCAAAAAGGCACCAAAAGCCAAGACAACAGCTGAAATCTATCAGTAATCAGAAAGCAATCCTGCCCCTTGTCAGTGCAAATTAATATCAGCTGGTTCAGTCCGAACTGATGGCTTATAAAAAGGTGTCTCATTGCCAAGGTGTCACACAAGAAACATCTCATGATGGGTAAAAGCAAAGAACTCTCTCAAGACCTTCGCAACCTTATTGTTGCAAAACATACTAATGGCATTGGTTACAGAAGGATATCTAAACTTCTGAATGTTCCAGTGAGCACTGTTGGGGCCATAATCCGGAAGTGGAAACAGCATCATTTCACCATAAACCGGCCACGACCTGGTGCTCCTCGCAAGATTTCTGACAGAGGAGTCAAAAGAATTATCAGAAGAGTTGTCCAAGAGCCAAGGACCACTTGTGGAGAGCTTCAGAAAGACCTGGAATTAGCAGGTACAATTGTTTCAAAGAAAACAATAAGTAACGCACTCAACAGCCATGGCCTGTATGCACGCTCACCACGCAAGACTCCATTGCTGAAGAAAAAACATGTTGAAGCTCGTTTAAAGTTTGCTGCACAACATTTAGACAAGCCTGTGAAATACTGGGAGAATAGTCTGGTCAGATGAGACCAAAATTGAACTCTTTGGATGCCACACACACCATGTTTGGAGGTCAAATGGCACAGCACATCACCCCAAAAACACCATACCAACAGTGAAGTTTGGAGGTGGGAACATCATGGTGTAGGGCTGTTTTTCAGCATACGGCACTGGCAAACTTCATGTAATTGAAGGAAGGATGAATGGAAAAATGTACCAAGACATTCTTGATAAAAATCTGCTGCCATCTACCAGGATGATGAAGATGAAACGATGGTGGACATTTCAGCAAGACAATGATCCCAAACACACAGCCAAGGAAACTCTCACTTGGTTTCAGAGAAAGAAAATAAAGCTGCTAGAATGGCCCAGCCAATCACCTGACTTGAATCCAATAGAAAATCTATGGAAAGAACTAAAGATTAGAGTTCATAGAAGAGGCCCACGGAACCTTCAAGATTTGAAGACTGTTTGTGTGGAAGAATGGGCCAAAATCACACCTGAGCAATGCATGCAACTAGTTTCTTCATACAGGAGGCATCTTGAAGCTGTTATTACCAACAAAGGCTTTTGTACGAAGTATTAAATAAATTTAACTAAGTGTGTTCAATACTTTCTCCCTGTCATTACATTTTATTACACATAACTTAATTTATGGACATCTAATGTTTGATTTTGCATGTGTGGGTTGCATGGGTTGTTACCGACATCTGGTGAAAATTCCATGTCAGTAGCACCTTTAGAAATATATTTACTGAGAAAAATGGTGACGTGTTCAATACTTATTTTACCCGCTGTATATATATAATATGAAGGTTAAGAGAACATGAGACTGAAAGCCATCCATTTGGTCATAGAAAACTAATAATCTGGTGCAAAGTGCATATATAGATATGCAAGTGTGATGTTCAGATGTGACCTCAGGGATACAGGATTATTTACTTGTAGCTCAATGTCAGATAAGTGGTGAATAGGCAACTCAAGTTCTTGGAAGGTCTGTGTCACTGTTCAGCCTCTATTTCATACCAATGTGCTGTGATTCATCATGCTTTCTCTCAACTAACAAAG
Organism: Conger conger; assembly: GCF_963514075.1. Taxonomy (NCBI): domain Eukaryota; kingdom Metazoa; phylum Chordata; class Actinopteri; order Anguilliformes; family Congridae; genus Conger; species Conger conger. The sequence continues at coordinate 45,076,640 of NC_083761.1, read as the reverse complement.
AGATAATGGTCAGAGAACTACAGATGCCTCTTTTCTTTGTGTGAATTTATGATGTCATTTTTCTGAACACCAAATCCTTTTCTTTGTCAGTCTACAAAAGTGGAATTTCTCTTTTGTTTTTGTTAATATGATTAGGATGCTTTGCTCTACCTTGGTTATTCGTTGTCCTTTCAAAAACAGCAGGGTTTGCCTTTAATGTTTTCTTTCCAGAGACATGGGGCAGTAGGACTTGTTTTGTTTACAAGCTCACTTGTGATGAACTTTGTATATGGTGTCTGATGCCTTTTGCCCTGCGATACCATTACAGCAGTAAAGCAGGGCTATCTCACCGTCAAAACAAAAACTTTGCCAAAACGTTTCTTCGCTTTTTTTCCCCACTTGACACCATCCCTCTTTTAATTCTCAGGAGGTAACTTGTCCTCCAACTTCCCTATTCTTATAACAACTCCTCCAGTCCAGTCCTGTGTTGGAAAAAAATTATCTTCTCAGGCATCAGAAGCATATGATATAATTCTGGCCTGCATTTTTTTGGTTGCTAAATTTTTTGCTTGCTTAATGTAAATGTATTTTTACTTAACGTATGTTCTGGTGGGTATTTTGTTGTCAGGAACAGCATCTGGACACTGCTCCATTCATCATTTCATGAATGAAAATGAAAAGGCCTCTTGCGGGACACTGTGTCGTAGCTTTTGCCATTACTGTTTCCGGGTTAGTCAGGTCGTAAGTGCAATCTGAAATCACTGTCCTTGTTATGGCTGTAACCTCTTCTGACTGTCTTTTTCTTATTTCTCCACCTCGTAATGGCTTCCTTCACTTTCAGTGGTTCAAGTAGTCAGGTAATGTGATTAATGAAGTACATTTTATCATTGTCAAATAGGCCTATACGCATTCCAAACCTCCAGACACTGGAAGCTGGAACCTTGAGTCGAATGCGTTTGGGTTGGCCTACCCTTACCACCCCTCTGTTCCCCTTGTAGGACAATCCCCTCCTCCCCCATGTTCCATACGTGATCGGACTGTCAGGGGGCAGTGGCAGTGGGAAGAGTTCCATCGCCCGACGTCTAGAGGCTCTGGGAGCAGTCTGCATCGATGGTGACCAGATGGGGCATGAAACCTACCGTCCTGGAGCAACTGCTTACCAGAGAGTGGTAGAGGAATTTGGCAATGGTGTGGAGACCACCTATCCTGTTGTGCTAATCCACTCCATAATGATCCTCAAAGCATAGTAATATTGTGGATAATTGTACTACAAAGCTGTACTTCACTTTATAATTCGGCATCATACACAGATGCCTTGTAAAACTCATATACTTTGTGTTTTTTTACTCCATTTTAGATATTCTGAACGAGGATAAAACGATCAACAGAGGCGCCCTTGGCAAAAAAGTATTTGGAAACAAGGTACAGTACGGTGTCGATATAAGTAATTGCCTATGCCAGTGGTTCTTAACCTGGGTTTGATCGAACCCCAGGGGTTCGTTGAGACAGTCTCAGGGGTTCGGCAGGAGTCTAGAGACTAGTCTAGAGACTAGTGGCTGTGTGTGTCTTGACCCCTGAGACTGTATCAACGAACCCCTGGGGTTCGATCAAACCCAGGTTAAGAACCACTGGCCTATGCTGTTGTGGTAATGTGCCATACTATTGTATTTTGACTATGCTTTACGGCATTACAGGAGAGGTTGCAGTCCCTCACTGATATTGTGTGGCCAGAAATAGCACTCTGTGTGAAGCAGAAGATCCAGCAGGCCAGAGAGGAAGGTAAGAACATACAGTACTGTGTGTGTGTGTGTGTGTGTGTGTGTGTGTGTGTGTGTGTGTGTGTGTGTGTGTGTGTGTGTGTGTGTGTGTGTGTGTGTGTGTGTGTGTGTGTGTGTGTGTGTGTGTGTGTGTGTGTGGAGAGATATATGTATGACCTGGTTATTTGACTTTGTCAGGAAAGCAGGTGTGTGTTGTGGATGCAGCTGTACTGCTGGAAGCTGGCTGGACTGATATGGTACACGAGGTCTGGGTCACCGTCATCCCGGAGGAAGAGGTGCCTCCGTCCCTCTCTACACACATTTCCATTACCAATGTTCAGTTTCAAGGAAAGTCTCCGTGGCCATTTGGCCATTTAGGATGGCAGCAAACAATGGAAATGCAGACATGACCGCTTGTGCCAGGTGACTCACATAGGGTTGGATATCATTTAGAGTTTTATAATACCATTGCTAGAACGATGCCTAAACGGTGCCTGAACTGATCTTCTGTAAAATAAAGAGCGAACGCAACATTAAACAACGTCTTTTAAGGTTAAAGCAATTTAATAGTTTTATTTGTTGAAATTATACTTTACACCATTTTGCTTTTGGCATTTCTACCAAGTTTAACCTTCGCTAGCTTGCTAACAACACCTGTGGCACTGACTGGTTCGACAGAGTGAGTGTAACGTTCGCTAGTGGAAGCGCGGGACACTGAAACGAAGTACCGATAGGAAAGGTACAAGTCATGTGACCTGGTGCCGTACAGGTGCAGTTTTGGTACCCCACCACAGACTGTCTCTCACCATGCGCTCTGAAAACATGGCGGTTCTCTTCCCGCGTCGGCCCTGGCGGTTCCACAGGCGGTGTCGCGGATCACTGCGCGGGATGGGTTGAGCGAGGAGGACGCGCGGAGGAGACTGCAGAGCCAGTGGTCTAACGCCCAACGAGTCGAGCACGCCAACGTGGTGTTGTGCACCCTGTGGGACCCTGATATCACACAGAGACAAGTGAGGATTCTCGCTCTGTCATGAACGCTGGGAGAATGAGGCTTTGTGATCCGTAATAGCCAGACCTACCATGTTCAGTAGCACATATGGTAGTCTGAGCAACCTCAGACAGGAAACGTTTGTGAGTACTGATATATTTCAGTCTTAGTACAGAAGGTAAAAATTGTGAAGTGAACAGACATGAAACTAAAACTGGTATTGACACAGCAGGTGGGTTTCTTAAAACACCATTGTCTATAATGTCCTGATGTTTTCAAAACACAGCTGAAATTGCCCATTGGTATGACATGCTCTGTTAAACCCCCTTGCTTGCTCCAACAACATGAAGCAGCCAAGACCACCCACCTACGTCTTAGCTTTACCTTCATTAGAACACACGCTCTGGAAAACTTCAAACCTGTACTGTGAACCACCATGTGCAGTATAGATTGTGAACCGTAAGACAGTAAATGTTCATGCATTTCTCATATCAAAAGATGGAAAAAAAAAAAACATGGAAAAAGCATCAGTGAGTTGTCTGTCCTCATTTTTTCCAACGCTCTCCTTACTCTTTGTTCCGTATTGGTGTTCGTTTGCAGGTTCAAAAGGCCTGGGACCTCCTACAGGAGAGAATTTGCAAGCGTCAGGTGAAGAGCAGCCTCTGATTGAATGTTGTGAACAGCGGCATTAACAAAGAACCTTCAGCCAGGATCTGGCTGGATAAAGCCTGGCGTGTGTAATAGGGGATGTCACTGATGAATGAATAAGCCATCAACGGAACTGTGTGTGAATTTTGAGAAGTGAGCGACCCAGAGGTTTGATTATGATGTAGTATGTACTGTTAGTGTCAAATTCATTGGCCTGTCACGGTACCATAGCCAGGCTGGTTTATAACCATTTGATACAAAATGTGCCTGTAATATAAAATGTCATAATTGCTGGATATGTTTCTGAGTTTATTTTTACAAACTAGATTTGCTTCTGGCATTGTTTAAGAATGATACTCCTGCTGTGATAAAAGGCTAACATGAGGCCGGACTGTTCCTATTCTACGTGACAAAAGTGTACCAGTAATGTATGGTTGAAAGTGAGTCAGATTGTATTTTAACAGTGCTGCAAATATCTTATTTTTTTGTACAGCTTACTCCTTCAGAACACTGAACTGTAAAGACTGAGCGATAGAATGTTGTACATGGTACAGTACTGCTATTTTAAACAAATGCATGGCCAGAAGTGCACAACACTAATTAAGTTTTAACAAGTGGGGTTATTTGGGCAATAAAAGATTATTTGGTTTAAGTTGAACTATACTGAGATTGATAAGTACCATGTACAGTAAGTTATATAAACATTAACATTATAAACATTTTAAAACAAAACTGAAATCTGTTTGCTTAAATTATGATTATGGTGAATCAGTGTTGGTTGGTTCAATTCTATGAATGTAATTCTGCACTTCACTAAATTGGTGCATTCTTAACAGAATGAGTGTTCCCAGGTCGTCAAGCATATGGTAAATGGTTGGCATTTATATAGTGCCTTTATCCAAAGCGCTGTACAATTGATGCTTCTCATTCACCCATTCATACACACACTCACGGCGATTGGCTGCCATGCAAGGCACTGATCAGCTCGTCAGGAGCATTTAGGGGTTAGGTGTCTTGCTCAGGGACACTTCGACACAGCCCAGGCGGGGGATCGAACCAGCAACCCTCCAACTGCCAGACGACTGCTCTTACTGCCTGAGCCATGTCGCCCCAAACAATTCAAAGAGCATCAGTTCCAACATTTCTCAGCTTCTCAAAATAAAAATGGTTTTGGGTGTACCACTATATAATCATAGAATTGTTTGTAGTAAATAATGTAGGATTAAGAAATTAGGGCTTAATATGGAGGCCTTAAATGCTGACATTGTATTACGCACTTATAGAGAGGATTCCTCAGGCCTGTACTTAATTAATTAAGACTGTTCTGTCATTGGAGTAGAGTAGATTAAGAATCACTGGTAAAGTCGCTACAGTATTCTTCCAGTTAGTTGGCACATAATTTTTTTCTACTATTTATGATAGAGGTAGCACTTATTCTAGTTGCTCTTGGGGTAGTTGTCCCTATGTGAAAACGGTGGTATTGATGTACTTTTCAGGAAAACGTTTGTCAGTTCATTGACCTCAGACAACATCTCAGTAAAAAGTCTGTCAGTTCATGGAAAACATCTGTCGGTTAAGGGAAACGTCCTTCATCTACGGAAAACGTCTGTCTACAAAAACGTCCATGGGTCTGTGGAAAACAGCCCTCGGTTTATTTGGTTCACAGTAAAGTTTCATATGATACATGTGCGTGTAATTTTGACACAAAAATTTGATTTTGAGAAGGGACAGAAATGTTTTATTTAGCCAGAGATTTGTGGAGTTTTTCCAGCATGGTTAATGGTATTGTGTTTTTTGTTTAGAGTTTTGAGAACATGAGGGATAGTTTCGGCAAACGTGTATAAACAATAAAAAAAAACTAACCGAGACATTCAAAAGAAGATATTTCAACTAAGCTTGGTGTATGATGGTAAGACCACCACCATGGCCGGAGCTGCAGGTTTTTTGCAGTGTACTGTATGACTCATTAAGGGCTGAGTAGACCCCAGGCTGATGCCAGGTTTCAGTTACACAAACAATACTAAGCCTCTAATCCATTATATGGCTGTGCAGCAGGAGGGATTTATTAGGAGTTTTATAGACTTGAGCGTCAGGGGTGCCCAACTCCATTCCTCGAGGCCAGGTCTGCATACTGGTTTTTGTTCCAACCAATGACCTTGTTTTTAATTTGCTGACAGCTCAATAAATGACCCTGGTTCAAGCGTGTACTTGACCACAGTACAATCATAAGGATACACTTGCAGTCCGCAGCTGGTACACGCCAGATAATTATTTAATTGACTCAATCATATCTTAAGACCATAAGTTGGCACAAAATCCTGAAACAGATCAGCCTTTGTTGTGCACCCCTGATTTACAACTAGTCCCTCTCGAAGTGGCCAAGGTGTAAAAACTGGCCCATCAGCCACTGCTTTGGAGAAATTGGGGGCAGGGATGGGTCTGGTGGTGGCAACGAGCTGCATAATGTAGGCATGAGCTTTAGATGGGAGGCGTAACACTTGAAAGGCAATGTTTTTAAATAAAAATTATAATATACTAACGGTAGCATTTACACAGCCTCCACGAACAATGAAATGGCAAGTAGCCAAACCGTAAACTATGCTTAGTTAACCAGTTATTTGAGCTAACTCGCTAAGTAAAGAGTTATTTTAGTTAACTAATTAGCAGCTTGTTTCTCTGGTTTCACGATGGCATTCAGGAATATGCCTGAATTGAAAACTTGTGTATGGCAGAATGCCTTGATTTAACTGGGCTATTCTTCTGGAGGGGCCTAACTCAACGAAACACAGGAAGCTGCCCACTTGAAATACTCCCATTAGCACCCTTTTGGCTGGTGTATACAATTGTTGTTCAGTGCCTGGTTATTTGGTTGGTAGGAACTATGTTAGATTCAGATCATGTGAGCTGGGCCTTTTTGCACAGCCCCCTAATTGTAAGCACAAGGAAATTAACATCATATCCTGTGTAATGTAAAATGTCATTTGAACAACCACAAACCAGATGAAGAGACTGATATTTAAATGAATGGCTCTCAATCAATTTATTGTTTCAAAGATTACAGTGGAGAGTCTGCATCTGAAGATGACAGTGAGGTCCAGGTTAAATCATCAGGAGACAGTCCTCTTTCTGACACTGTGGTCAGTTTGTCTCTTATGGCATCACCATTAAGTTAATTGAGGATATTTTTATTTAGGCCAATTCAGGCTTTTGTCATTCAGGCAACATAACAAAATATGCGTGGGACTTTCCAACAGAAAGCAGTCCATGAATGGAAAACTCTTCAAAGCGGCATGGTCTAAATTTCTCAAATAACATAATACATACATGATACGGCAGTTTAATATTTTGCTTGTTTACATTTTCAGACCTTTGAGAAACTCACAACCTGTCTCTGATCAAGTAAGATTTAAGAAGTTAATTCTCTGTAGTCATACTTTGTTGTTCTAAGGATATGAATGTGAATAATTAAATATTCAATATTTAATGAATATAACTAACAGCAAGTTCCTCACATTTGATGGTGCGGGTAATAAAGTTATGCAAGAGGAATACCTTTAACTTCAGACTTTAAACATGCAATGATCATTACACCTATCATTATGTTACTACCAACATCACTGAGCAGTCCTATGCATCTTGCGACTAAGACCTAAACTGAACAGAGTTTCAAATTTGTGCCAGTAATGTATAGGCAATCTGCGTTAAGTGCATTAGTTATCTCCTGGAATATCTTCCTTGCTAATAATCTATCATTCAGTTGTGCTCAGTATCAAAGTAACTGATAAACAACAAAATTTGTTGCAATTATTTTTGCCTGGATGACAAGCTAACTTAACAGGTAGCCTAAAAATCAAGTTCAAATATTTGGGTCATGCAAATAACCAAGGAGAAAGTTGTATAAGCAACTTGGTGTGCAAATCCCAAACTCCCATTTTTCACTCTAAAGTGAAAGTTTGGTAAGCCATATCATTCATGTGAATTAATGATTATACTTTTGTTTGAGCAACAGTTCATGCCAAGTCAGTCACTGCTGCAAACAGCTTGGTAGATTATGTTATGATCTTCCCTGGTTTTATTTTGTTTACTATACCTTAAAGATACTGACAAAATAATGCAAGCTTGTTTTTGGCTTTGGCGTAAATAAGTAATTGGCATTGCTTAAATATGTGTCAAAACCCTATTGTGTTCTCTCAAAAACGGTTAATTTGGCCAGGAGGGGCTTTGCTTTGCAAACCTATGTTTGTTACAAGGCTGGCAGGAAGCAGCAGGACAGGCAGAAGACAGGGCAGTGTGTGAAACGAACAACTGGGTAGGTCAAACACAACTGACAAAACAGACGCATACTAACAGCTCCAACGAGAAGCAAGAACTTCAACTGTCTGGCGACAAAAGGAGTGTGAACTGTGACTAAATAGTGGTAAGGGCAGGTGTAGGAAATGATTAACTAAGTGGGAGTGAGTTGATCTGCATGTACCAGTACTAACTGAATGAGGAATGTGATCAATGTGATCAGTGCTAATGGAATAATGAGGTGATAATAAGGCAGGTGAAACTGTGATCATGAAATGAGAGGTGGGGCTGATGAGGCAAGAAATGTCTGCATGACGGTGGAAAGTTTGAGGTCAAAAGATGTATGACAGATGAGATGACAGATCCAAATTTCAGCTTTTATTTTCTGATATCTTTATCTAGATTTGTTAAACAACCTTTTGTATCAGACCACACAATTCTTAGGTGAGCAAAAGTATTGGAACATGTGACTAACAGGTGTTTCTTGTTGCCCTGATGTGTCCTGCATAAATAGTTCTGAATGTCTACTCTTGGGTTTTTGCCTTGGGTTTGGGAAGATAAACCAACATGAAGACCAGAGAGCTGTCTTTGGGGAAAAGAGACTGGGAATGTCCTGCAAAAGAAAGAAACCGCTGATGCACTGAGAAACAGACATTGAACAGGTTGACCAAGGAAAACAACGGCAGTTGATGACAGATACATTGTGATAGCTGTGAAGAAAAACCCCAAAACATCAGTCAGTGACATCACTAACAATTTAACAATTTTTTTTTCAGGGTGAAGCTATCTCAATCAACCATTCAATGAAGACTAAGAGAGCAGCAATATAGGCTATACCACAAGATGAAAACCACTCAGAATCAGAAGGCGATATTACAATTCACAAAGAAGCACACAGATGAGCCACAAAAGTATTGGAACAAAGTTTTATGGACTGATGAGGCCAAGATTAACCTCTACTAAAGTGATGGAAAGGCCAAAGTGTGGAAAAAGAAGGGATCTGCTCATGATCCAAGACATACAAGCTCATCTGTGAAGCACAGTCGAGCAAGTGTCATGGCTTGGGCTTGCATGGCTGCTTCTGGAGTGGGCTCACTAATCTTTATTGATGATGTAACTCATGATGGTAGCAGCAGTATGAATTCAGAAGTCTACAAAAACATTCTGCCTGCCAAATTACAGAGAAATGCGTCCAAACTAATTGGAAGGAACTTCATCATGCAGAAAGACAATGACCTAAAACACACTGCCAACACAACAAAGGACTTCATTAGGAATAAAAACATGGAAGGTTTTAGACTGGCCAAGTCATTCATCAGACCTTAATCCAATAGTGCACGCATTTCACCTTCTGAAGAGGAGATTGAAGGGAATAACCCTCAACAACAAATATCAACTGAAAGAGGCTGAGGTAAAAGCCTGGAAAAGCATCAAAAAAGTTTGGTGATGTCAATGGGTCGCAGGCTTGATGCAGTATTCAGTGCATTGCTAAAACGAAGGAATTGGCCTTGCTGTTCCAATACTTTTGGAGGGGACTGTATGTCAATAATTGTTTTATTTTTTAGTTTACAGCACTTTTTATTTATTTATTTTTTAATCAAATGATTAATTCTGGAGCCCACTGCATGCCTCCAAGTGTAAGTAGGGACTGTGACATGTTGCTTCAAGGTATTCAAGCAAGCTTAGAGACTCTGCCACTGAATGACCTGAGGGGGAGTCAACTGTTTTCAGGTTATTATATATTATCTTATATGCCTGCTTGAAGGTCCTTCAACTCATTACATTACATTTACATTAATGGCATTTGGCAGACGCTCTTATCCAGAGCGACATACAAAAAGTGCATACCCATAAGGATAAAGATAAGGACCAGGGCCTATTTTTTTATATATTTTTTTACACCGCAGCACGCAAATGTATGAACAAACCCCTTAACTAGCCAAACACTGCTTAGCTAGCCAAACTAAAACCTAATCCTAATACACAAGTAAATCACAGAAAGACAACAATTAAGGTTTACAGGGAGGTAGGGAGGGACAGGGAGAGGTGCTGCTTGAAGAGCTGCGTCTTCTGTTCTGACCTCAACGGGGAGTTCGTTCCACCACCGTGGAGCCAGAACAGACAGTAGTCATGAGCGTGAGGTGGAAGTTCGGAGAGGGCGAGATGCCAAGCGGCCTGTGGAGGCTGAATGAAGAGGTCTGGCAGGGGTGTAGGGTCTGATGATTTTTTGGAGGTAAGCTGGGGCAGACCCCTTAACTGCTTGGAAGGCTAGCACCAATGTTTTGAATTTGATGCGAGCCATGACAGGCAGCCAGTGGAGGGAAGTAAGCAGGGGGGTGGTGTGAGTATTTGGGAAGGTTGAAGACCAGATGAGCTGCTGCATTCTGGATAAGTTGGAGGAATCTAATGGCGGACGCTGGGAGGCCAGCCAAGAGGGAATTGCAGTAGTCCAGGCAGGACAAAACCATCGCTTGGACCAGGAGCTGGGTCGAGTAGGGGGTGAGAAAGGGGCGGAGTCTCCGTATGTTGTATAGGAAAAACCTGCATGACCAGGTCACCGCCGCAATGTTCTCGGAGAGGGACAGTCTGCTGTCCATCACCATGCCGAGGTTCCTTGCCCAGGGTGAGGGCGTCAGTGTGGTACCCCTAGGGAAATGGCGAGATCCAGATGGAGAGAGGTAATGGCAGGGATGAATATCATTTCAGTCTTACCTGGGTTGAGCTTTAGATGGTGGTTGTCCATCCAGCTCTGGATGTCACTCAGGCAAGCAGAGATAGGGGCTGAAACCTGTGTATCAGATGGTGGGAATCAGATGAAGAGTTGGGTATCGTCCACATAGCAGTGGTAGGATAGACCATGTGCAGTGATAACAGGGCCAAGGGAACGAGTGTAAAGTTACTTCTACTTTACTGCCAAATGGCATTAATGTAAAGTGAGAACCACGGACCCGGACCCTGCTGATCCTCAAGCTGATCCTGACCCAGCTACAGTGACAACCCAACCAGAACCATCATCCCATTCCCAAGTTTCTCCTACTCCTGCTGGTGAGGGAAAATGAATGTTTCATAGCTTACACTATGTAATTTCATGTAATGTGTGGCATTGTAGATATACAGTATGCCAATATATAAGACAATGGCTTTCGGGTTGTTATTTATAGTCTCTTATATGTATGTCTGCTTGAAGGTCCTTCTATTCAAGCTGAGCATGAAACAGAGCCTTATCCCACAGAATCTCCAGTTGAAGCCACTCCTGACCCAGCTTCCAGCCAAGCTGCACCTCCTGACCCAGCTGTCAGCCAAACTGCACCTCGATTACACATGGGGAAACACATATCAGGTGCGGGGGTAGGAGACGTAACTGTGAGAAAGGAAAAACGATTAATGGAATATAAACACAGAGAACCCACAGAAATGGGGAAATGGGCTGTGTCCCATTATCTTTCACTCCACCCTCCTTAACTCCACTCCTTTCGTGATGCACGACTCAGAAACAGGGGTGTAATAAAGTCCCATCAGGGCTTTATTCAGGGAATGTCCAGTGAGCGTAATCAAAAAACAAGCAGTGTTCATACACGTAAAATACAGCCAAAACCAAAGTACAGTACCGAGGGAGAAGGCAGTCTCGTAATCGGTACACCATGCAAAAAGTCCAGTAGCCAGGAAAGCTGTCAGTGGGGCAGAAATACAGGTGGACAGTAGGCAGGCTCAGGGTCGATGACGGCGCAAGAGTCAAGACCGAAGTCTGCTCTGCGGTGCAAAAGCACAAAGACAGCAGGCAAAGTTCTCCGCCGAACCTCTCCGGGGGGGGGTTGTTATGGCTCCCGGAATTGCCAGGTTCCCATGGGGTTGGAAGGTGGAGGTGCAGGCAGGTTGGCAGATTCTTCCAGTGGGTGTGGCTGAACCGCGATGGCGAGTCTCCTCATCTCAATAATAAACCTATCCTGCCCTAGAGTTAGTAAATTAGTAAATGACATGCACAGGAAACGTAAGGTGACTTGAACAGATGGTTAGAATGTTAGTATTACCCAATCCTGATCTAAAGTTAGTAGATTAGTAAGAAGACAAGGGAAATTGAAACAATGAAAGAGTGACAGAAAGAGAGAGAGAGAAAGCAGAAGTGCAAGGTTTGCAGAAAGACACAAAAAAGTGTATGCTAAACAATGAACAGAACCACATAACATGAAACAAACATAAATCATGACATAACAAGTTTGCAACTGTGACATCAATAAACTACATAATGAGACATGACAAGACTAACAATAAAATTGTAACAACAACTAAACATGAAACATAACATGACATGAAAATTAAATGTAACAATAAATAAAGCATAACAACATGGCGAGACTAGACTAACATAATACGTGACATGACAAAGACAATAACTAAACATAAAATAAACTTTAATAACCGTACATCTGCAAACAGTGCCAGTGCAGTTCAATGCAGTTTTGTTCAATTCAGTTCAGTTCAGTGCAGTGCAATAACGAAATAATTTAATAGTTAAATAATAACAAAATTATAATTTGTTTAAAATAAATCAGAAAAACTGAAAGGGATGTCCTTTAAAAGTTCATGCTTCTACCCATCTCTAGCTGACATCACCATTGTGATATATAATGGTTAGGCACTTTGTGTTTTCTTCAGTGAAGAAATAATAAGTATTTATTGACCCTGTGATAGCCTACTATACACTACATTATACTGTAGCCTAGTCTAATGTATTTTTCAAATACGTACATTAATGCATTGGCAGTGTATTGTTCTGGAGATGGTTGGCAGGTAAGGCTTGTGGTCATGGCACTGAGCAGACCTCAACAGTTACTCACTTAACAAAACACTGGTGAAGGAATGCACAAATTTTGATTGGTGCTTCGTTATTTGGTTGGTAGGAACTAGGCTCGATGAGGAACATCTGAACTGATCCTTTTTGCACAGCCCCCTAAATGATAAATGAGAAAAAATTTGTGCAGGATCTATGATGAAGCAGAAGTTGCTGCTCTCTGGCAGCTCTACAAAGTCTGAAGATAATTTTGAAGGATTGTTATAGTCATTCTATGCATACTTTCTGAGTTGTGTTTCTAGGTTTTTGTTGTTGTGTTCTCTATGTGTTTTATTAATTGTTTTTGTTTTCTGATGAATTAAGTTGTCTTGCCCTTCACAGCCACCATATTTGAATGTAGAACCTACACATCTTTTTTATAAATAAGGCACTGTATTGATTAAGTCACAGGAAGTTGAAAGGGATCAGTAAATTATATTGTACCATTCTACCAAACTGTCTGTGATAAAGACAACAGTGAGTTAAAGTCATGGAGAGATAAATAAAATAGAGGTCTCTCTTGACACATCTTCCCATAATCCTCCATTTGCGGTTATAGAGCCAAAAAGTTAATAATTACATGTGTACATCTTCCCATAATCCTCCATTTGCGGTTATAGAGCCAAAAAGTTAATAATTACATGTGTGCACAGTGAAACAATCAGTCTATAAATACTCCAGCCCATGAATTTAAAACATATGAACAAAGTAAAAAATAGTTTTTGGATCAGTAAGTATTTTTCCTTTTTCAACTCACAGCAAAATAGTCAGTGTTAATTGTATGGTTTGATTATTTTAAATTGCTTTAAAGTTTATTCTTTGATAATGCTCGATGGTGTTCATATTTGAGGATAGTAATTACACTCAATATGCTGTTTGAATTCAGCCTGTGACTGTGAATGGTACTATTTCAGGTTAATGTAGACAAGCTCTAGTAAGGATATAATCTTTGGAAGAATCTAACTGCACTGGTATGATCTAAATGTGAGACAAGAAAAGACACAAAATATATTTTCTTGCAGGATCTATGATGATGCAGAAGCTGGTGGCTTTGCTCATCCTGCTCTTTGGCAGCTCTACAAAGTCAGAAGGTAATTTTGAAGGATTGTTATGATTGTTCTATGCATACATGCACCATTCATGCCAAACAATTGCGAGTAGTGACTCATATTATTTTCAGCAGTGGCCCTTGAAATCTATTAAAATAGCCTTTTCTACTCTCTGAAACTCCAACAGATCTGACAGGGAAAGTTTTTACCTTCCCATCGGAGTCTATTACTCGATATGCAACGCTCACGCCTAATGTGGATGGACCTTATTCAGCTGTGACACTCTGCCTGCGATCCTTCCCTCAATATGGAAGAATACATTCCATCTTCTCCCTGGCCACACAATCAAAAGACAATGATTTTTTGCTGTATTACCCAGAAAAAGGAAAATATAGTTTGCATGTCCACAATAACATTCATGAATTTAAGGGGATGCCAGACAATCAACACGAATGGAACTCGGTCTGCTGGACCTGGGACGGTAAAACCGGACTTACTCAATTGTGGGTGAATGGAAAGCGCAGTATAAGGGCAAAGATCTACACAGGATCTATTGCAGCTACAACTCCTATCATAATCCTTGGCCAAGATCAGGACAGTTATGGTGGGGGCTTTGATCCAAAACAGTGTTTTGTTGGAGACCTTTCAGATGTCCACATGTGGAATTATGTTCTTAATCCTTGTGAAATCCAGACCTACATGAATGGATTTGCATTTACACCAGGGAATGTTCTGAATTGGAAAACACTAAATTACAAAGTAAATGGAGAAGTGTTTGTTGAACCAAACGATTCAGCTTGCCGTTCTTAGAAAGCAAGCAAACTGTAAAGTATGCAATACAAAAGTAAAAATGTGCTAATAAATAAAAGCTTTGCTCTGAGGATATTCTTGTTTATGTTTCTCTTCTCATGGCCTCTTGTGGATGTAATATGTGTGCATTTCCAATTTTTACTTTGGTTCTGAATTAGTTAATTAGGGCCTAAGTGATGTTACATCTTATTCACTGGTCTGGGAATGTTGTAACAAACAAATACACTATTTTCTGTGCAGGCAAACAGCAAACATATTAAAAATAAATGTTTGTGCTGAGCTGTCACTACTGCTGACGTTACTCAAAATTCATTTTTGCAGCCAGGCAGACACACCGTGTGCTAAAAGTTGCTAAAAGTTCCGAATAAAGTTTAAAAGTAGCTAAATTTGTTGCTAGGTGCTTTTTATTTATCTTTCTAAATTTCTCTTATTAGCTTTTCGTTCTGTCTGATATTGCCATTCACAGACATAGCCTACATAGGGATTATCAAGGACATTTTTATGCTTATCGATATTCATTAAAGGTGTTTTTCTTTAACTATTTATGGGTAATTGTGGGAGTGAACTAGGCGGTGTGTTGAGCTCATGCAAGTACGGACAATTCCAAGTTGATTTGGGATTTATAAAAGGAAATTGCGCACTGGCTGGCGTATGTACATTTCCTTATTTGTACATACACAAACATTTAGTATGGATTCTCCACAGTTTTATAAATAAGGCCCCTGGTTACTACCAACATCATTGAGTAGTCCTATGCATCTTGCGACTAAGAACTAAACTGCAGTGTTTCAAATTTGTGCCAGTACTGTATATGCAATCTGCATTAAGAGCATTAGTTATCTCCTGGAATACCTTCCTTGCTAATAATCTATCATGTGGTTGTGCTCAGTATCAAAGAGACTGATAAACAACAAAATTTGTTGCAATTATTTTTTTGCCTGGATGGCAGGCTAACTGAACAGGTAGCCTAAAAATCAAGTTAAGATATTTGGGTCATGAAAATTACCAAGGAAAAAGTCACATGAGCAACTTGGTAGCTTATGTTATGATCTTCCCTGTTTTATTTTGTTCACTATAACTTAAAGATACTGTTGCCAGCCAAAGACAAAATAATGCAGGCTTGTTCTAGTTTTAGGCGTTTTTGAAAATTACCCATTTATAGGTCTCATTTGTCGTCTTATTTCATGTCAATAATTAATTGAGATGGTTGAATTTGAACAATGGTGAAACCAAGAACAACAGCACCATCAAATGGTCAAAAGAAAAACATTGCGTATGACTAATATTTTATGGACAGGGATTTTTCTCAGCCCCCAGTTAGTATATTGCAGTGTCAAGTGTGTTGCATGCTTTACATATAGTGACATGCCCCCTTGATTTGTTATTTGTTTGAATGAATGAACTGGCTAGCGAACAATGAGCAAAGCTAGAATACGGACAGAACACAGGGAAGTGACAGCTTCCACCAGAATTCAACGTCCGTGCAATGGTACTTTTTCTCCTCAGGAATGTGGTTTATCATTATGGTTGCTTATTGTCATCCCAGACACTAAAACACTTTGATTGGTGTGAATTTGGCCAATTTCTATCGAGAAAACGACAAATAACTGCACAACTTCCCTCTGTTTATTTATTCAACATTAAAGTTGCACTTCTCAGAACATAGTGAGCTAATTTGGTGTTCAAAACATGGCGAGTTTACGTAAGACATTTATTGGAGAAAATCTGGAAGCACAAATTGGAAACTCATATTCAAAATAGCCTCAATCTGTCAGCGCTGGATAAAGCTAACGTAGCCTGTCACCTTGATGAAGGCAGCTAATCGTAAATCTGTACAGAGATATAATGAATTTGTAAAGAAACCCCACTCACTCTCAGAAATTGTGAATTGCATTAAATGTCTGTTTACGGAGGTAAATACAGTACCAAAATACTCGCCATAGGGAATTTGATGAGGAGGGAACATGCATTAAATGCAGAACTCTCATACAGTTTTAAGAACAGTTCTGTGGTAATGAAATTATCAACAGAGACATTTGAAGCATGTTTATGTTTTATTTCTATTTTTAGACTCAGACTCAGTTTAATGGATTTATTCACGGGGCGCAGATTCTCTTTTTCACAGAATGTGGACAAGAGACAAAAATGCGGAGTCACGTGACATCTCGACTGCGATGCAGACGTGAAATCTTGGGCTCGCTTAAAGACCTTCCCCGAAACCGATTAAAATATACTTCATCCCAGTAATTACTTGTAAAAACTTTTAAAACTCGACGATGGCTTCACCCTCAAACAAAGCTGCTCCCAAGAGAGGACTGGAATTGTCTCCTGAGAAGAAACAAATTCGAGAAACTACTTCGATCTCCAGAGAGGACCTTAACACCGACATTTTAAATGGAGTTAGCCAGGCACTTAAAGAACAACAACTGCATTATGATGCGTCGATTGGCCTGGCGGTGAAGGAAGCTTTGGAATCTATTCTTATGCCTCAACTCACATCCCTAAAAGACGAGATATCATCCGCTAATGAAGCAATCCAAAAATTAGCGACAGACCTTGATCACCAAGCTAGCAAAACTCAGAGAGCCCAAGCTACAGTGGAATCTCTCCAAGCAGTGGTTCGCGCCAACAAGCACGAACTGAACTGAATGATGCTACAATCAAATTAGCCAAACTTCAGACTAGCCTGGTCGAAATGCAAGACAGGAGCAGAATAAATAATCTTAGACTAGTAAATCTCCCTGAATCATCTGAGGGCTCTGATCCTGTGGGCTACCAACAAACCAACCTCCCCAAATGGATACCCTCCCTAGCTACAGCTAACCGAACCATCGAGATTGATCGCTGCCACCGCATATATGATGGCAGCTTTGGCAAGTCTGGGCACAACGAAAAACCGGAACCATCATTTTCCGCCTTTTGAGATACGCAGACAGACAAGCCATTCTGAAAGAAGCACGCAAATTCCACCCTGTCAAAAGTGGCCAAGCTACGCTATTCTTTTTCCCGGATTACAGCCCACCTACAGCAGCGAAGAGGAGAGAATTCACCCCTGTATTCAAGAAGTTCAACGCCGTCGGATTCAAGCCTTTCCTGGTATACCCCGCAACACTCAAAGTGGAATACAAAGGATCTCAACTAACCTTCAAATCCCCGATCGACGCAGAGAACTTCCTACAGACGGCCGAGGTCAACCCACTGGATGCTCCAGTCGACACAGGGAACCCCTACCAGCCACTGGACACCTACGCCAATGCCTTGAGAGCGAAGCCATCGATCCATTCGACTGCTCCAACCCACGGTGTGAGTGAAACTAGCCCTGCTGCATCGCAATTCATGGACATGTAGCTTAAACTTACATCTCCGGTGATACATCTGCATAATGGATAAACATCAGACTGAACACAAACTCTTTTCTTTAAATGATTAGTCAATATGTCCCCCTGTGGGTGTCTCGTTATCTTTTGAAATTATTAGGTGAAACTGGGTGCTAACATTGTTGCTAGCGTTTCGGGAGGTCCTACAGCGAGCATAGGACCGGATCTGCGTTGCTGTTGATAATGCCACGGATCTACGTGATTTTGTGTTTAGCAAAGCCTGTAGGAGCGTTTAGCGTCCTCGCGGCTTGCAACTGTTCACTGTATATAGTTTCCCTCATTCCCCCCCGGTTTTATTTTAGTAGATGGGACTATTTTCGCTTGGTAACATTCACTGGTAAAGAGAAAGACAGTCAGATATTGCACCCAAAGACGATCGCGTTGATAACTGACAGGGAGATTTTGTCTTTTCTTCATTATGTCATCTCTCTGGATTTACAGAGATGGAAAGCCTTTCTGTACTGACATGGATTGTGAACGGCTTGAACTCCCCGGTCAAAAGAACTAGGTGTCTGGAATATCTCTACCGTAAAAGAGTTTCCATAGCCATCATTCAGGAGACGCATTTACAGAGTTTTGATGTACTCCGTTTTCAGAACAGACGATATAAAATTCTCGCATATTCATGCGCTCCGAACAAAAAACTAAAGGAGTGTTGATTTTAGCTGCCAGAAGCCTCCAATTAACAGTTCATCACACCTTCAGTGATGACTTTGGTCGTTTTACCTTGGCTGTTGTCACTATTTTTAAAGTTAGATTAGTGATAGCCTCAGTCTACGCACCCAATATTTTCGAACCAGGCTTCCTTGACAGAATCCAGACTAAACTTATAGGGATGCAAGAACCTGCTAGTGGGGGGTGACTTTAATTGTGCAATGAATGACATTGACAGGTTCTCTTCCATTGATTCCATCCTCCTCAGCTCTAACAACCTTTATTTCAGACCTGTCTCTCATAGATATTTGGCGGTTTCATAATGAAAATATCAGAAACTACACCTTTTATTCTAATAGACACAATTCATTCTCTCGAATTGACTACATATTCCTAAACCGATCTTTAGTCCATCTAGCTCAACCAGACATCTTGCCTATTCTGTTGTCTGATCACGCTCCTGTGCTCTGCGCGATACATCTAAAAGATATTCTCAAAAAGGACACAAGATGGCGCTTTAATGATTCTTTACTACTGAACAAGAATTTTGTAACTCAATTTAGCCAAAAACTGACTGAATTCATTGAAATCAACCAATGTGATAATCCACAGATCCTATGGGAAACTACCAAATGTTTCATAAGGGGATATTGCATCTCCTTTTCATCCAATTTGAATAAAAGTAGGAATAGAAAATTTGAGTTGGAGTCAAACATCAAAATTTTAGACTTAGAACAAAGAAATAACCCAACTGAAACCAGAGCCAGGACACTTTCTGCCTTTCGTTCCGAATATAAATCACTCAGTCTATCAAAAGCAGAATTTACATTACAATGTATTAGACAAAGATTCTATGTTGAAGGAGAGAGGCCTAGCCACCTTCTTGCCCTTAGGCTGAAAGAAAACGAATCCAAAGCCAATATACATGCCATCAGAGATCCAAATGCCCTAATTCTTACTGAGCCTAAAGCTTACTGAGCCTAAAGCAATGTTTTTAGGAATTTTTATTCAAATCTATACTCCTCAGAAATTACTTGGGACCATGCTCAGAGTGGATCTTTTCTCAAGGATCTTGATTTACCAAAACTTTCTCCTGAGGAAACACAAGAATTAGAGTTACCTGTTACTATGGATGAACTTAGTTCTGCCCTCAAATCTCTAAATAAAGGCAAATCATCAGGATTGGATGGTTTACTTCCGGAGCTGTTTCTTCTTGTATGGGATATAGTTGGTCCTCTTCTCCTAAATTCAATTAACTATGCCCTTGAGACTGGTCAATTCCATAGGGATCAAAATACAGCTCTCATCTCTTTATTATTAAAGAAAGGAAAATACCCACTGGATTGTGCCAGTTTTAGACCCATATCTCTGATTTGTTGTGATGTAAAAGTATTCGCCAAAGTGCTTGTACGAAGACTAGAAGACTATGTCAGTAGATTAATTGACTATGATCAGACAGGGCGCACAGCATCCGACAATATACGTAGGCTCTCACACATTATAAACTCTGCCCATACAGCTTTTTTCACTCAATGCTATGAAAGCATTTGGCAGGCTTGAATGGAGTTATATGTGGGCTGTACTAGAGAATTTTGGCTTTGGACCCAAGTTTATGGGTATGCTTAAGACCTTATACAATTCTCCAACTGCATGTGTAATGACAGGTTCCAAAATCTCCTCTTCCTTCGAGTTAGAGAGAGGCACCCGTCAAGGGTGTCCCCTTTCCCCTATTCTTTTCTGTCTCTGTCTTGAACCCTTAGCACAAATGGTTAGACAAAGTAGACAGATTACCCCTGTGAGGTTATATGATAGAGACCAGCACATATCACTCTTTGCAGACGATATACTCCTGTTTTTATCTAACATTGAAATCTCAATACCGCAAGTGTTAAAGCTGTTTGACCACTTTAGAGACCTCTCAGGCTACAAGATTAACTGGGATAAGTCTACTTTGATGCTACTCAACAAAACTGCTAACCCTGTCAATGTCCCCCCCCACCTCCCTATCAGGGATTCTTTCACTTATCTAGGCATTCATATACACCCAACAACCTCACAAATTGTGAAGGAAAATTTTGGCAAGGTCCTGAAGAATATCCAGGCTGATATTCAAAGATGGAATAGGTTACCAATTTCACTTCAAGGAAGAGTGAGTATAGTTAAAATGAACATCCTACCTAGAATTAACTTTTTATTTTTCATGATTCCTCTACCTTCTCCTCCTAATTATCATAAAGATATTCACTCTTCAATCTCTAAATTCATTTGGAGCGGTAATCGTCCAAGAATTAAGTTTACCACATTGCAGCGGCCAAAACTACTAGGAGGTCTTGCCCTACCCAATTTTCAGCTCTATCACTGGGCATTTCAAATAAGAGCGTTACACACTTGGATTGACACCGAGTCTAAGATACCTTGAAGAAGCTATGGTGAAGCCGTATAGACTACAAGATTTGCTATTTACTGGGCTTGGCAGAGCAAACCATAATTTAAGGCTGGGTTGCATAATTACACACTCCCTGAATATCTGGAAACAAGCAGATAAATGCGTGAATACCAAATCTCTCTCCTGCGCACAGACACCCCTCTGGCAGAATTCTAACCTCCTGACAGGGGGCAAGCCGTTCCAGAATCCATTATGGTCCTCACATGGCATAAACACATTTGGTGATCTATTTCATGATAGTAGCCAGTTATGTTCATTCCAAAATCTTCAAATCGCGTTTCATCTACCTGCCTCATCCAATTTTGTTTTTCTTCAGTTACGTTCTGCGCTCAAAGCATATGGTGTACCATGGGACAGCCCACCAAGAGAACATCCAATGTTGCAATGGGTTAAGGCTTCTGACAATTTAAGAGGCAGAGTCTCTTCCATTTACAGTGCCTTGGTACATAAATCTGCTTCATGTTTATACATAGAGAAATTATGGGACAGGGAACTGTCCGCATTTAATCAAGATCTAGACTGGGATAATATCTGGCTTAAAGCTCCAAAAATTTAGCCCACCAGCTAATCCACTACACAACTATCCACAGAGCATATGCGACTCCTTTTAGAAGGTTTCAAATGAAACGAGCTTCTAACTACATATGTAATATATGTAACATCCTACCAGGCACATTTATGCACATGTTTTGGGAGTGTCCCACAATTGCAGATCTGTGGACGTTTGTAGTGAATTAACTATCAAAACTGCTGGATGTCAATATCCCAAAAACACCACACCTCTGCCTCTTAAATGATGACTCTGACCTAGAACATACTGTAACCCAAAGCAAAATGCTGATGGCAGGTTTCACAGCTTCCAAAAAAGTTATTTAACTATGGATCAACCCTCATATACCACCTAGGACGTTTTGGAAGAGCTACTTGGTGGATGTTGTGAACATGGAATATCACACTGCTAGATTAAACAAAGCCAAGAAGTCCACTCTACAAAAATGGAATGTATTTTTATGTAAAATTCAAGAATCCCCTGTATAATATGATAACGTGTTATCTTGTATTTTAATTTCCTTTAAATTTTGTTTTCTCTTTCCACCCATCCTTGGATGTATGTACTTTACAAATACCTTGTAACTTTGTAACCATCTACTCGCCCCCCCTTGTTTATAAAAAGCAATAAAAAGTTGATCACAAAAAAAGAGACAAAAATGCCAAATAAAATCTTGCAATAATCTCAAAATAAATGAGATGGATAATTTTTTGCCATTCAGAATATGTTGATTTGATAATTCAGATATTATTATTATTAATTTTTTTACCATTGCTAACAAGCAGTTTCCGGTACCGACTTTTACTTTTTCAAAACATAAGTTAGCACAGCAGCACTATGTGGACCAAACAGTGAATGTGTTGTCAAAACTGATACACTCAGTGCAAACTTATAGGCTAAAATTCAAGTGGATTGCAATTTCCTAAATGCTATATTGAATGAATTCAAAACCAAAACCAAAATGTTTTCATAATAGTTATAGAAACAAAGTGCTGATTGAAGTGCTTCTGATTG
Source organism: Conger conger (assembly GCF_963514075.1). Taxonomy (NCBI): domain Eukaryota; kingdom Metazoa; phylum Chordata; class Actinopteri; order Anguilliformes; family Congridae; genus Conger; species Conger conger. The sequence continues at coordinate 45,054,250 of NC_083761.1, read as the reverse complement.
TGAATTTGTTATTATACAGGTGCATCTCAAAAATTTGAATACCATGGAAAAGTTTTTCCGGAATTTAATTTAAAAAAATGAAACTTTCATATATTCTAGATTCATTACACAAAAATCCAGTATCTCAAAATATTTGAATATTACATAAGACATACGAATACATAAATGTCGACCTTCTGAAAAGTATGTTAATTTATGCACTCAATATTTGGTCGGGCAATAATGGGGAAGACTGCTGACTTGACCGTTGTCCAGAAGACACTCATTGACACCCTCCACAAGGAGCGTAAGGTCGCAGAGTGCTGTATCAAAGCATATTCATGGAAAGTTGACGGGAAGGGAAAAGTGTGGTAGGAAAATGTGCACAAGCAACTGGGATGACCGCAGCCTTGAGAGGATTGTCAAGCAAAGCCAATTCAAGAACTTGGGGGAGCTTCACAGGGAGTGTATTGAGGCTGAAGCCAGTGCATCAAGAGCCAAAGCCCTCTTTTCAGATGAAAGATAAAGGTTAAAAGTCACACTGGACTTGATTTGGGGTGCCATGTCATCTGCTGGTGTTGGTCCATTGTGTTTTATCAAGTCCAGAGTCAACGCAGCCGTTTACCAGGAGATTTTAGAGCCCTTCATGTCTGCTGACAACCTTTATGGAGATATATTTTCCAGCAGGACTTGGCACCTGCCCACAGAGCCAAAACTACTAGTAACTCGTTTGCTGACCATGGTATTACTGTGCTTGATTGGCCAGCCAACTGGCCTGACCTGAACCCCAAGAGGAAGATGAGAGACACCAGACCCAATAATACAGACAAGCTGAAGGCCGCTATCAAAGCAACTTGGGCTTCCATAACACCTCAGCAGTGCCACAGGCTGATTGCCTCCATGCCACGCCGAATTGATGCAGTAATTTGTGCAAAAGGAGCCCCGACCAAGTATTGAGTGCATAAATGAACATTATTTTCTGAAGGTCGGCATTTCTGTATTATAAATCCTTTTTTTGAATTTATTGATCTTATGTAATATTTTGAGATACTGGATTTTCGAATTTTCATGAGCTCTAAGTCAGAATCATCAAGATTAAAACAAAAAAAGGCTTGAAATATTTCACTTTGTGTAATGAATCTAGAATATATGAAAGTTTCACTTTTTGAATAAAATTCAAGAAAATAATTAACTTTTCAAATCTTTTGAGATGAACCTGTATATTGGTTATAATAGCCTGATTCAGTTGGAGACCTGCTCAGGAGTTGAGGGAACTTCATCTTTGGAATGATTTTGGTCAAGCTGGACCCAAGAAGAATTACAAAAGTAAGTGAAAGGTGGAGACAAATGGCAAGACAATGGAGAGGGAGAAAAAAATTAGGTGCCGTTAAACATAGAAGATGGATGCATGGATATACATATCAGCGGATGATATCATGGATGAATCAGGCATGCACAGAGGTTCTTTCCCCAGTGTACAGCAGGAGAGGGCATATGGTGTGATTTTGACGGGAACATGTGGCCAAGTTGTATGAAGAGTTTTGAAAAAGTGTACTCAGTATTGAATGATAACATTCATTGAAAAGAAGCGCTCCACCAAAGACCAAAGCTAGCAATGTTCAACATGTAGGCTGGTATACTAAAACAAACTTAAAGAAGTTAAAACGGACACAGTTACCATGTTTTTTATTAACGCACATTGAGCATGTTAACAACGTTACACAACATTACACAGTTCACACAACGGCAAACAACTTTCTTTCCATGATGGACCGAACGAAGCTGCGGTTTCATTAATAAAATGTATCTAGCAATGAACATTGTATTGTTACTGTCTGAAGAAGCTGACCTTGTTTAAGCACATAATAGTAGCCTATGTTATGAGACACCAGCAACAAGCAAGCAACCAGTTCCAGCAGACTTCAGGCCATAATGGGCACAGATCTGGCCCGGAGACACTTGCTATATGGGATTTGAATAAAAACTAGTTGTTTGATTTTGTATTTGTTTTTCATAGTGTACAGCTTTATCCACAATAATTCATCCCACCAGTCTTCAGCATCTTCATCACTAGGCCCATTGCAAATAATTAATTGTGAGTGATTTAATAGCTAGAGTCCCCTCCAAAAGTATTGGAAAAGGTCAATTCCTTTGTTTTTGCTATACACTTGAGACGGACAATGAGACGGGTGCGTGGGGGGTTTGCACGACTCAGAAACAATGGTGTAGTAAAGTCCCATCAGGGCTTTATTTAGGGAATAACCAGAGAGCGTAGTCAACAACAAGCAATGTTCGTACACGTAAAATCCAGCCAAAAAGCCAAAGTGCAGTACCGAGGGAGAAGGCAGTCTCGTAATCGGTAGCTGTCAGCGGGGCAGAAGTACAGGCGGGCGGTAGGCAGGCTCAGGGTCAAAGAAGCGCAAGAGTCAACACCGAAGTCTACTCCGCGGGGCAAAAGTACAAAAACAGCAGGCAAAGTTGTGGTACAGGCAGGCAATGGTCAACAAAACAGAAGTCAATAATCTTTGGTCAATAAACAGGCTTGGATCGTAACGGGTAGACAATGGCTTGACAAAAACGCTCAAAAGGTGCACTGACGAACAGGGGGGGCAACAATTTCACAACGACAAGACATGAAACTGAGCTTTATATGCAGGTGTAGACAGGTGCAGACAATTAAATTGAGAGCAGCATGAGAATGGAAATCAGGTGTGGAACATTGACAAGTTAACAAGGTCAATGTGTATCATTAGTAATAAACCTATCCTGCCCTAGCGTTAGTAAATTAGTAAATTACATGCAGAAGAAACGTAAGGTAACATGAACACATGGTTAGAATGTTAGTATTACCCAATCCTGATCTAGCTTTAGTAGATTAGTAAGAAGACAAGGGAAATTGAAACAATTAGGGTGTGAGTCACAGAAAGGGAGAGAGAGAAAGCAGGAATGCAAGATTTGCAGAAATCTTGAAGAAAAGGTGTATGCTAATCAATGAACAGTACAACATAACATGAAACATAAATAGTGACATAACAAGTTTGCGAAATTATGACTAAACTATATAACATGACATGGCAAAACTAAGAAATAAATGGTAACAAGAACTAAACATGAAACATAACATGACAGGAAAATGAAACGTAATTAGAAATAAAATATAAAGACGTGGCGAGACTAGACTAACATAATACGTGACATGACAATAACATAACTAAGACAATAACTAAACATGAAACATGACGTGACAAGCATGAAACATGACAGACAATTGAGTTTGAGCTCAGAAGGTGTACATGAGATGGCAGATCCGAATTTCAGCTTTTACAGTTGTGTTCAGGAAAATAGCAGTACAACTTCAGTAACCTGAAGAACCACTGTTACTAGTAGTAGTGATATTCCTGCATGGCAAATACTTTACTTGTAGATGTAGTAGTGTAATGGAAAAACAACAGACCCAACTATCATGACATGCACGCTGCTTGTTCTGAGTAATTGACTCATTCATTGAAAGGGACGTGTTCAAAATAATAGCAGTGTGGAGTTTAATTCCAGAATTCATGAATTCTGTGAAAAAACAGGTGTCATTCATTGTCCTTTATTAAGGAAGAAGGGAAGCAAATGTTTTACACATTGTTTTAAAATATATTTCCTTCTGAATTGCTAAGTAAAATGGGCCATTCCAAAATTTCATTTGTTTAAAAAATTGATTGGAGAGGGGAAATCGTATAAAGAAGTGCAGCAAATTGTAGGATGCTCAGCTAAAATGATCTCAAATGCTTTAAAATGGCAACAAAACCCCGAAACAAGCGGAAGAAAATGAGCAACTCCTGTTAAAATGGATTGAAGAATAGTTAGAATGGCAAAGATTCAGTCATTCATCAGCTCCAGAAAGATCAAAGATGATCTACAATTACCTGTAAGTGCTGTTACAGTCAGAAGACGTTTGATGGAAGCTAAGCTATCAGCCTGAAGCCCCCATGAAGCTCCATTGTTGAAAAAAGGGCTTGTGCAGAATCGGTTAAAATTTGCCAAGGAACACATCGATTGGCCCAAAGAGAAATGGTGTAACATTCTGTGGACTGATGAGAGTAAAATTGTTCTTTTCGGGTCTAGTGGTCGTCGACAGTACATCAGACAACCCCTGGGTACTGAATTCAAGCCACAGTACACTGTGACCAAGAAAAACAACAGCAGTTGATGACCGATACATTGTGAAAGCTGTGAATAAAGTCAGTGACATCACAAACAATCTCCACAGGGCAGGGGGGAGGGTATCTCAATATAGATGCTATACCACAAGATACAGACTACTCATCAGCAGTAAAAATTAGAAGACGAGATTACAATTTTCAAGGTACAGAGATGAGCCACAAAAATTCTGGACAAAGCTTTATAGACTGATGAGACCAAGATTAACCTATACCAAAGTGATGGAAAGACCAGAGTGTGGAGAAAGAATGGATCTGCTCATGATCCAAAACATACAACCTCATCAGTGAAGCACAGTGGAGGAAATGTCGAGGCTTGCATGGCTGCTTCTGGAGTGGGCTCACTAATCTTTAATGATGATGTAACTCATGATAGTAGCAGCAGGATGAATTCAGAAGTCTACAAAAACATTCTGTCTCCCAACTTGTGGAGAAATGCGTCCAAACTAATTGGGAGAATCTTCATTACGCAGCAAGACAATGATCCAAAACACGCTGTCAACACAACAAAGGATTTTATTAGGGAGAAAAGGTGGAAAGTTTTAGACTGGCCAAGTCAATCACCAGACCTTAACCCAATTGAGCATGCATTTCACCTCCTGAAACAAACAACAACTGAAGGAGGCTGCGATAAAAGCCTGGAAAAGCATCAGAAAAAAAGAATGCCCTGGAGCAATGCAGGGTTAAGGGCCTTGCTCAAGGGCCCAACGGCTGTGCGGATCTTATTGTGACTAGACCGGGGATCGAACCACCAACCTTGCGGGTCAGTCATGTACCATAACCACTATGCTACAGGCCGCCTATAGTATGCCCGTTTTCAAACACTTATTCATAAGCATACTGAATAATAAAACAATATTTAGAGAATGTATTTAGACCGATATAAAATGGGGTCACCACTGAAAATGCTATTGTTGATATTGTGTTGTCAACGGTGTTTTCAGAAATATTCACTCAGACAAGATATTAATTGGAACTAAAAAGTCCTCTTCAGATGTAGGCATCGCAAAATATATATATTTTTGCATAAAACCTCAAACAGTTTTTGCCAAAGCGCAACAGTGCCTATTGAAAATGCTACAGTTTCGTTACACAGACGAAACAATGGTTTGTTGTTTTATGCAAGCCTAACAAATTATGCACCGTTGGAAACGTAATGTCATTAGCTAAAATGCTTTTTAGTAGTCATTTCAATAACATGCCCAAGTTGGTTCTTTGATGAGCTGAAGTTATATTGAATTTTCTTACACGGATGGGGGTAATGGATTTTTTCTACAACTACGTTAGAAATACTGGTCAGAGACAGTTGTACTTGGGCTCATCGTGTTCAAGAGAGGCTATACAAAATATATATAATATACAATCAGTGAGCACTTTATTAGGTATTTATTAGACTTGATTTTTAGACTTCTACTGCTGTAGCCTATCTACTTAGAGTTATGATGCGTTATCTGTTCAAAGATGCTCTTCTGCGTACCACTGTTGTAATGTAATGTGTAGTTATTTGCCTGGTCACCTTCCTGTCAGCTTTGACCTATCTGGCCATTCTCATCTGACTTCTCTCATTTTTTTGTTTTTTGCACCATTCTTTGCTAACTCTAGAGACTAGTGTGCAACTCTCTCCTGGCTGGCCTTCCAGCATCCGCCATCAGACCCCTCCATCTCATCCAGAATGCTGCAGCTCGTCTGATCTTCAACCTTCCCAAACACTCTGTCACCTCCCTGCTTACTTTCCTTCACTAGCTACCTTTCATGGCTCGCAGTTAAGCAGTTAAGGGGTCAGCCCCAGCTTACCTCCAAAAGACCCTACACACCTGCCAGACCTCTTCATTCGGCCACCACAGGACACCTAGCGCCTCCCCCTCTCTGCACTTCCACCTCCCACTCGACTACTGTTTGTTCTGGCTCCATAGTGGTGGAACAAACTCCCCGTGGAGGTCACAACAGCAGAATCTCTTACCACCTTCAAGCGCTGAGTGAAGACGCACCTCTTCAAGCTGCAGCTCTCCCTGCCCCTCCCTACCTCCCTGTAAACCTTAACAGTTGCCTTTGGTAGTTTTGTTTGGCTAGGTAAGGTGTTTACACATATATTAGCATGGTGCAGTATTAATAAAAAAAAATACAATAGATACAAATAAAAATAAAATTCTGATGATCGAATAGGCCTTAGTCCTTATCTTTGTTGTACTGGTAACAGTTTAAATTGTACTTCCCTCTAGGGTCTTTCAGCATACTTATCCCTGGTTATGGGTATGCACTTTGCACTTTGTTGTCCGTCGCTCTGGATGAGAGCGTCTGCCAAATGCAATTAATGGAATGTTGTGTAATGTGCGTGAAAATCCCAGGAGATCAGTAGTTTCTGATGTATGCATTGTTTCTACATGATTGTATGCATTGTACTACTGCCACACAATTGGCATGAATAAGTAGGTGTAATAGAGTAAAAATGTTCCTAATAAAGTGCTTGGTGAGTATAATTCCTAAATACTTTTGTAGAAGTATACAATGGTGAAACGGACAACAATGATAATTCCTCCAGATAAATTGTAAGTAAACAACAGTTGACATTCCATCGATGCTTCTCAGAGTTAGCACATTTATGGAATGAGAAACTATTATGCATTTGGTCCACTGGACACTTGTGAAAAGGACACTGACATAACCACATTTCTTGTAGTGTTTAGATTTCCAAAATGCAGAGAAGGTGAGGTCTCCCCACACTTGTTACAAAATAAGGAACTGTTGTCACTGAAGCGATGGCATCTGTAAATTGGTTATACAGATTGAAAACGTTATAACTTGCGGTTCTAACAGTATATCCTTTTACCATAGTGATTGAAAAATGCCCCATGAAAAAATAAATGAATGCAAAAAGACTTAAGGGGTTATAACTGCAGCTCAATACTTGAAAAACTATATTCTAAAACTAAGAAATACTGACACAATTTTTCAAGTATTCTTAAATTATATATATACATATATGCATACATACATATATGTATTTCATATGATCTTCCCAGGTTTTATATAAATATAACACAGGCTACCAAGCGATTCACAGCAGTGAATGAATTGTTGCTCAAATGAAATTTAAAAAATATAACATATGATTAAATCATTAATTCAAATGAATGATATAGCTTACCAAACTGAATGGAGTGATTTGCTTTAGGGGAAAATGGGCATTTGGGGTTACAGACGTTGCATAGGCGACGTCTACAACCCCATTTGGTTTCAAGTCCCTGTGTTAATGTGTAAATATTGGAAAAAAGAAACTAAATAGAGCCAAAGGTCAGCTGGCACAAACTTTGTGGTCCGAGACTCCAAGGTCATCAACCTGAAGGTGATGACTAGGTAAAGTATACAATGGCTCCAGAATTATTGGCACCCTTAAGAAAAATGTATATAAAAGGCTGTATATAATAAACAACATGGATAGTGATCTATGTTTTATTTTCAAACATACAGGAAAACAATACACTTTTATTTCAATACATTTACTGTCATGCTTCAATGTATTTTCAATTTAGTAATCTTATTTAACGACAATTATTGTCAATAAGCTCAAAGTGAAATTGCAACTTTGCACTTTGCACTTTGTTGTACGTCACCAAACAATTGTCACGAATAAGTAGGTGTAATAAAGTAAAAATGTTCCTAATAAAGTGCTCGGTGAGTATAATTCCTAAGTACTTTTGTAGAAGTATACAAAGGTGAAACGGACAACAATAAGTAAACAATGGACATTCCATCAACACTTCTCAGAGTGAGCACATTTATGGAATGAGAAACTATTATACATTTGGTCCACTGGACACTTGTGAAAAGGACACTGACATTACCACATTTCTTGTAGTGTTTAGATTTCCAAAATGCAGAGAAGGTGAGGTCTCCCCACACTTGTTACAAAATAAGGAACTGTTGTCACTGAAGCGATGGCATCTGTAAATTGGTTATACAGACTGAAAGCGTTATAACTTGCGGTTCTAACAGTATATCCTTTTACCATAGTGATTGAAAATGCCCCATGAAAAAAGAAATGAATGCAAAAAGACTAAAGGGGCTATAACTGCAGCTCAATACTTGAAACACTATATTCTAAAACTAATACTAACTACTGACAATTATTCAAGTATTCTTAAATTATATATATACATATATGCCTACATTACATATATGTATTTCATATATTTATATGAAACCTGGGAAGATCATAACACAGGCTACCAAGTGATTCGCAGCAGTGAATGAATTATTCTTAAATTATTCTTAAATTATATATATACATATATGCATACATACATATATGTATTTCATATGATCTTCCCAGGTTTTATATAAATATAACACAGGCTACCAAGCGATTCGCAGCAGTGAATGAATTGTTGCTCAAATGAAAATTTAAAAATATAACGTATGATTAAATCATTAATTCAAATGAATGATATAGCTTACTAAACTGAATGGAGTGATTTGCTTTAGGGGAAAACGGGAATTTGGGGTTACAGACGTGGCATAGGCGACGTCTACAACCCCATTGGGTTTCAAATCCGTCTGTTAATGAGTAAACATTTGAAAAAAGCCCAAGGTCAGCTGACACAAACTTTGTGGTCCGACACACCAAGGTCATCAACCTGAAGGTGATGACTAGGTAAAGTATACATTGGCTCCAGAATTATTGGCACCCTAAAGAAAAATGTAGAAAAAAGGCTGTATAAACAACATCGATAGTGATCTATGTTTTATGTTCAAACATACAGGAAAACAATATACTTTTATTTCAATACATTTACTGTCATGCAAAATCCCTTTCTCAACCATCAGCATGAGAAAAGCCAAAGAACTGTCAATTCAGAAGACACAGGTGGTAATTGACCATTACAAGTTGGCTAATAGGTACAGAAATACATAAACGGTTAAACATCCCACTTAGCACTGTAAGGGAAATAATAAAAAAGCGTAAAACATATATAATCCTTGAGAAATGACAATGAGAAATTCAACTTTCAAGTTCAGTTCGACAAGTGGTGTTGCCAGCTTTAAAAAAAAAAAAAAAAAAAGGCACCTTGCCTTCAAAACAAGCACAAACAACTTCGCGATTGCGGAACGTAGCTGGTTCAACTACATGTTAGTAACACTGTAATGCATTAGACCTTACTTTGCCTTGATACGAATTGAATACTTCATTCAATTCAAAGTTGAATACCTAAATCAATTGTAAAATTAAAATGCACGCTAGTGCCCTTGAGCAATAGTTGACTAGCCATACATGTGGAAATACTGGTTGCTTTTTACATTTCCTTGCAAACTAGCAACCAGATTTCTTAAAACCACAAACCTGCAGCATTGCTTATTAGCGGGAAACTCTGTCTACAGGTAGCCAATGTTATTCCATACCATCAGGTAGTGTCCTATAATTACAATAGCTGTTGTTCAGCAAGTAGCCTATTGCAGAATATCTTGGAATTGATGTTTAGAGTTAGCATTTTCATTCAATCACCCCTTGTCAGTATCAGGTCTTTGAAATGTTTGTGAAACATTACCGGTGATACACTGCTATAGATATGTTGTCTTTTGTGGAACGGTCATTTCATAAAGTCATTTTTGGGCTGTGGTCCAGCTTATTGTATCATGCTTGTACAGCCTATTACAGGAGTTCTAAAAGTAGTTTTTAATTGGTTAATCGATTGAAAATGAAAATACTGAAAATACCCATCCCTATTAATAAAGCAAACTACTTTACATATATTGGAAAATAAAACGTACAGTCCCCTCCAAAAGTATTGGAACAGCAAGATCAATTCTAATTTATACTGAAGACAATTGAGTTTGAGGTCAAAAGATGTACATGAGATGACAGATCCAAATTTCATCTTTTATTTTCTGATATCTTTATCTAGATTTGTTAAACAACCTTTTGTATCAGACCACACAATTCTTAGGTGAGCAAAAGTATTGGAACATGTGACTAACAGGTGTTTCTTGTTGCCCTGATGTGTCCTGTATAAATAGTTCTGGATGTCTACTCTTGGGTTTTTGCCTTGGGTTTGGGAAGATAAACCAACATGAAGACCAGAGAGCTGTCTTTGGGGAAAAGAGACTGGGAATGTCCTGCAAAAGAAAGAAACCGCTGGTGCACTGAGAAACAGACATTGAACAGGTTGACCAAGGAAAACAACGGCAGTTGATGACAGATACATTGTGAGAGCTGTGAAGAAAAACCCCAAAACATCAGTCAGTGACATCACAAACAATTTCCACAGGGCAAGGGTGAAGCTATCTCAATCAACCATTCAATGAAGACTAAGAGAGCAGCAATATAGGCTATACCACAAGATGAAAACCACTCAGAATCAGAAGGCGATATTACAATACACAAAGAAGATGAGCCACAAAAGTATTGGAACAAAGTTTTATGGACTGATGAGACCAAGATTAACCTCTACTAATGTGATGGAAAGGCCAAAGTGTGAAAAAAGAAGGGATCTGCTCATGATCCAAGACATACAAGCTCATCTGTGAAGCACAGTCGAGCAAGTGTCATGGCTTGGGCTTGCTTGGCTGCTTCTGGAGTGGGCTCACTAATCTTTATTGATGATGTAAATCATGATGGTAGCAGCAGTATGAATTCAGAAGTCTACAAAAACATTCTGTCTGCCAAATTACAGAGAAATGCGTCCAAACTGATTGGGAGGAACTTCATCATGCAGAAACACACTGCCAACACAACAGAGGACTTTAGACTGGCCAAGTCAACCAGACCTTAACCCAATTGTGCATTCTGAGGAGGAGATTGAAGGGAATAACCCCCCAAAACAAATATCAACTGAAAGAGGCTGGAGTAAAAGCCTGGAAAAGCATAAAAAAAGTTTGGTGATGTCAATGGGTCGCAGGCTTGATGCAGTATTCAGTGTAATGCTAAAACAAAGGAATTGGCCTTGCTGTTCCCATACTTTTGGAGGGGACTGTGTGTCAATAATTGTCCACTGCATGCCCCCAAGTGTACGTAGGGACGGTGACATGTTGCTTCAAGGTATTCAAGCAAGCTTAGAGACTCTGCCACCGAATGACCCGAGGGGGAGTCAACCGTTTTCAGGTTATTATATATTATCTTATATGTCTGCTTGAAGGTCCTTCTATTCAAGCTGACCATGAAACAGAGCCTCATCCCACAGAATCTCCAGTTGAAGCCACTCCTGACCCAGCTTCCAGCCAAGCTGCACCTCCTGACCCAGCTGTCAGCCAAACTGACAGCTGGGTTACACATGAGGAAACACATATCAGGTGTGGGGGTAGGAGACGTAAAGGGAAAGCAATTAATGGAATATAGACACAGAGAACCCATGAAAATGTGGAGCAAAGGAGTGGTGTTAACGAGCAGCACAAAGGAGTGAACAAGAGGGAGAGCAGGAAATCGAGACAAGCTTTTCGGCTTTGCTGTCCTAAAAGTTGACGTCCTATGTTGAAAAAATAGCCCTTTCATAGTCGTTCTTTTTTTCCAAGGCCACACATACTCCCATAGCCAATTAGAGATCATACACGTGGTCAGCTCATTTAAAGCTACAAAATCGCTTGTAAGTTTCAAGCACAAATTGCATAGTAGCCTGTGAAAATCTATACAAACATACCTATTTACTGTAATCCCAGAATCCACATTTGTCTGATCTCAACACCTTGTAATGAAACAAGTTATGTTCTTGGCTATGTAGCGCCCTATGAAATCCGTTTTATCTTTTCCTGTTTTTGGATTAGAATTTTCCTGTTTTCGGATTTCTGGGATTTGTTGTTTTCGCATTTGATGTTTTTTTCCTATGGATTTACAAAAAAATATATATATATATGTTTTTAATAAACTTTAATTACCGTACATCTGCAAACAGTTTTTTTTTTTTTTGGTCAATTCAGTTCAGTTCAGTCCAGTGCAATAACAAAATAATTAAATAGTTAAATAATAAAAAATATATATATAATTTGTTTAAAATAAATCAGAAAAACTGAAAGGGATGTCCTTTAAAAGTTCATGCCTCTACCCATCTCTGACTGACATTGTGATATATAATGGTAAGGCACTTACTTATTATTTCCTCTATTTATTGATCCTGTGATAGCCTACTATACACTACATTATACTGTAGCCTAGTCTGATGTATTTTTTAAATACGTACGCAATGTCAACATTTATTTTGACCAACAGTATTTAAATCTTGAGTGCATCACAGTAATTGTGAAACGCACGTTACAGTAGTTTGAATAGCAAACTTACCGATGACGATGTTCAAAACACTACAGTCTCTGTTGTCTGTCGTTTCGTCAACAACAACGGACATTCGTCAGCAACCGCTCCATGTGTTGCTAGAACACCCTGGGTAAATGAATCTGCCATAATGAGAATTCATTTTCGGACAACGCTCCCCCCTGCCGACAATGCTTCACCATAAATGGACGGATTTCAGGCTACTGGCGAGTGTTGTCTGCACTGAAGTTTGGGTTATTTTGTCTTACACGTATCTTTTCTGGTCCAGTCTACCGAATAATGGCAGTGTTTGCTAAATATAATTCCACCGGATTCATAGTAATCTTTCTTGTAGCTTTTCGTAATGGCAGTGTTTTGTTCTCCTCAGCTAGCTATGATCTCATTGATTTCTTATTTCAGGTGGTTGTATTGGAACCGGCGCGCTATCCTAGTTAAACGTGCGTTGTAGCGTCACAAAACGTGCTAACGTGGACTATGTAATGTTAATGCCTGTCTTCAAGACGCAGTGAAGAATTCTGCGCCATTCCGCGATAACTCAGAATTCAGTGTTATTGTCCCAATTCCGTGAAATCCTCCGTGATTCCGCGATCGCCGATTCCATAGGGCCGTACATATGTTAGTTGCATATCTCACACGCTAATTCAGTCACATTTCTGATTAGTGAAACATAGCCTAGCCTATATGGCAGTTCATATGTGAGTTATCGTTTTCCAGTGTCCATGGTTCACATTAAACAACAATTATTTCCCACTGTAACATCTGTAACAAATGTATTGATAATAAATGTGCCATTTGTAAAGGAAGTCTTAGTCTTCAACTAAGCTTGGTGTATGATGGCAAGACCACCACCACGGCTGGAGCTCAGGCTTTTTCATTGTACTGTATGCCTCATGAAAAGTACAAAAGGTAAGATTTTTGTGTTAAAAATTTTTTTCTTTAAGACCACTGTAAATCCCCTTCTATCATAAGGCTCACTGACATGTTGACTCAGCCTCTGCCCGTGTTTATAGTCCTTAAATTCAGGTTTCAAAATATACAGTTGATGACCAATACTCATTGTATAGCTTTACAATAATTCAAGCTCATTGGTTGAAAATTAGTTCAGCAGGAGGGGTTTATGATTGAGAGACTGAGCAGTTATAAATTCCAAACTAAGAGATGGAGGACCTAAGATTACAGTACAAGTACAACTAGTCTCTGTTGCGGTCACGGAAATGTTGTGTTTCTAAATTGTCTGTGTTGTAATTGTGTTCTGTGAAATTATATTGGCACCGGTGGCACTGAGCATGCATTAACAGCGCTAGTGGGGTTATCACAACCTTAATTACCAGGGAGGCCCCTGTGGTACTGGCAGCCTGTACATGGTGCGTACTATTGTTTGGCAGTATCATTGTTCAGTGCAGTGGTGGTATAGATGATTAATGCATTGGCAGTGTATTGTTCTGGAGATGGTTGGCAAGTAAGGCTTGTGGTCATGGAACTCTGAGCTGACCACAACGGTTACTCACTTAAGAAAACACTGGTGAAGGAACGCACACACTTGATAATCCCTGTGAAATAGCACCCTGTTGGTTGGTGTATAAATTTTGATTGGTGCTTAGTTATTTGGTTGGTAGGAACTATGCTAGATGAGGAACATCTGAACTGATCCTTTTTGCACATCCCCCAAATTATAAGTGTATACAATATAAGTGAGAAAATGTGTTTCCTTTTCAAATAGAATTTGTGCAGGATCTATGATGATGCAGAAGCTGGTGGTTTTGCTCATCCTGCTCTCTGGCAGCTCTACAATGTCTGAAGATAATTTTGAAGGATTGTTATGATCATTCTATGCATACTTTCTGAGTTGTGTTTCTATGTTGTTGTTGTGTTCTCTGTGTGTTATTAATTGTTTTTGTTTTCTGATGGGCGTCACCGGATGGTGCTGTGGGTAGCACTGCCGCCTCACAGCAAGGAGGTCCTGGCTTCAAATCCCCGTCGGCCGGGGCCTCTCTGTGTGGAGTCTGCATGTTCTCCCCGTGTTCGTGTGGGTTTCCTCCGGGTACTCCGGTTTCCTCCCACAGTCCAAAGACATGCAGGTTAGGCTGATTGGAGAGTCTAAATTGCCCGTGGGTATGAGTGTGTGAGTGAATGGTGTGTGTGCCCTGCGATGGACTTGCGACCTGTCCAGGGTGTATTCCTGCCTTTCGCCCAATGTATGCAGGGATAGGCTCCAGCCCCCCTGCGACTCTGTTCAGGATAAGCGAGTTCAGATAATGGATGGATGGATGGATGGATGGATGGCTGTTTTCTGATTAATTAATTTGTCTTGCCCTTCACAGCCACCATATTTGAATGTAGAACCTACACATCTTTTTTATAAATAAGGCACTGTATTGATTAAGTCATAGGATGTTGAAGGGGATCAGTAAATTATATCTTACCATTCTGCCAAACTGTCTGTGATAAAGACAACAGTTTGTTAAAGTCATGGAGAGAGAAATAAAATAGATGTTTCTCTTGACACAAAAAAGGCTGTGGCAATCATATTCCCATAATCCTCCATTTGCGGTTATAAAGCCAAAAAGTTAATAATTACATGTGTGCACAGTGAAACAATCAGCCTATAAATACTCCAGCCCATGTAATTTAAAACATATGAACAAAGTAAAAATAGTTTTTGGATCGGTAAGTATTTTTCCTTTTTCAACTCACAGCAAAATAGTCAGTGTTAATTGCATGGTTTGATTATTTTAAATTGCTTTAAAGTTTATTTCTTGATAATGTTGCTCGATGGCGTACATATTTGAGGATAGTAATTACACTCAATATGTTGTTTGAATTCAGCCTGTGACTGAATCTTGTGGAGACTACTGGTACTACCTGTAGTGTACAGGTTAATGTAGCCAAGCTCTAGTAAGGATATAGTCTTTGGAAGAAGTTAACTGCACTGGTATGATCTAAATGTGAGACAAGAAAAGACACAAAATATATTTTCTTTTCAAATAGAATTTGTGCAGGATCTATGATGATGCAGAAGCTGGTGGTTTTACTCATCCTGCTCTTTGGCAGCTCTACAAAGTCAGAAGGTAATTTTGAAGGATTGTTATGATTGTTCTACGCATACATGCAACATTCATGCCAAACAATTGTGACTAGTGACTTCAGGATTCATATTATTTTCAGCAGTGGCCATTGAAATCTATTAAAATAGCCTTTTCTACTCTTTGAAACCCCAACAGATCTTACAGGGAAAGCTTTTACCTTTCCATCGGAGTCTATTACTCGATATGCAACGCTCACGCCTGATGTGGATGGACCTTATTCAGCTGTGACACTCTGCCTGAGATTCTTCCCTGAGAATGGAAGAGCACATTCCCTCTTCTCCCTGGCCACACCATCAAGAAACAATGATTTTTTGCTGTATTACCCAGAAAAAGGAAAATATAGTTTGCATGTCGATAGTGAACTTCATGAATTCCTGGGGATGCCAGACAATCAAAACGAAAAGAATTCGGTCTGCTGGACCTGGGACGGTAAAACCGGATTTACTCAAGTGTGGGTGAATGGAAAGCGCAGTATAAAGGCAAAGATCTACACAGGAGTTATTGCAGCTTCAACTCCTAGCATAATCCTTGGCCAAGATCAGGACAGTTATGGTGGGGGCTTTGATCCAAATCAGTGTTTTGTTGGAGACCTTTCAGATGTCCACATGTGGAATTATGTTCTTAATCCTTGTGAAATCCAGACTTACATGAATGGCTTTGCATTTCCACCAGGAAATGTTCTGAATTGGAAAGCACTAAATTACAAAGTAAATGGAGAAGTGTTTGTAGAACCAAACGATTCAGCTTGCCATTCTTAGAAAGCAAGCAAACTAAAGTATGCAATACAAAAGTAAAAACGTGCTAATAAATAAAAGCTTTGCGCTGAATATATTCTTGTTTATGTTTCTCTTCTAGTAGCCTCTCATATGTGTGCATTTACTTTGGTTCTGAATTGGCATAGTTAATTAGGTCTTAATGATGTTACATCTTTATTCACTGGTCTGGGAATGATGTTGGACTGGTTGTAACAAACAAGTACAGTATTTTCTTTGCATGCAAACAGCAAACATATTAAAAATAAATGTAAAACATCTCTCTCTGTCTCTCCCTTATTCGCTCTCACATTAGACTGAAATCGTTTTTTATCAAAAGCAATTCAACGTGGTATTGCTGCTCCAGATATCCACAAGAAGTGAAAACAAAATGATTTATTAAATGTGCACACAATTACGTGCATTAAAATAGGCCTAAATACACTAGGCTACTTTTAAAGATATACATGACTTTGACTTGGTGATTTAACTGTTTGTGATAAAATAACGTCTCTATCAGCAGGCCAAGCGGTATTTTGCTATGACCTGCCAAGCTATGTTCTCCCTATTTAGTGGCCGATTGTGCCCTGTTTATCATCAATTCCCATGTGTTATTGAGGAAACACCATCACAACCCTGCCTTGGCAGCTGGAATGGGAACGACACGTGTCTCTAGCCCCAGGCCGTGATTACGTGGCGATCGGGGATGCTTGCATGCAGTGATCCTTTCCCTCCCCCCAATTGTTGATGCTCCCTTATGTGTCAGCCATACTCGGATCTGGCAGCACTGGGGTGTGAACCCTGGTCTTCGGTGTACTGAATTCTGTCTCGGATGGAACTGGAGGTAATAACATTTAATTCTAATAACAATTTAGTTTAATAATAATATGATAATATGAAGAGGATATTGAAAGTTAATTAATATCAGATAGGCCTACATTATGAACAATGTGGGCCCCATTTCCCTGTGTTAGTTCAATGCATGGGCTCCCTTGTTTAACATCAACATTGTGGTCAACCAGTTGTCAATCTCCAACCTAGCAGAGTGTCAGCCAAGGATTGGGAATAGCCAGCTTTTGCACAAATCAAGTGCCATACCAGAGTGCAGTGGCCTTACCTCAGAGAACTTGCCATAAGAACAATTATACAGTTTGCGTTCCAACCGTGCCAATACCCACGATATACTCACAGGTAAATGGAATATTCTGGGTTTGTAGATCACCGTTATCTACTTTGTAATCGAAATGAACGTAACTTAATGTTATCATTATCGCACCTCTAGTAGCCTACCAATGTAAAGTTAAGTAAAATGAGTTGAAAGTGTCCTTTCATTTGGAAAGGAGCAGGAACAAAAAAACATTTAAGGCAACATCCTCGGATCAAGATACCAGCAAGACCACCAAACCCTGGCGAAGCAAATTATAACACTAAAGTTATTTCAATACCTGCACGTTATCTGCCAGTGTCCCCCCTAGCTGTGCCAATATCCACGATATACCATGGGTTCTTGTTCCATAACACTTAGTTGACCCAGCCTCCTACTTTAAGCACAGCAGGAAGTAGGAGCAGTGCTGGTCAGTACACCCAGTGCTTTCCAACATAGGTTTATTTATTAAAGCCAGATTGCTATCCTGAGACCTCCATGTGGAAAATACATTACAAACAGCAGCAGGCTTTTTTACTTTTACTATTTATGCACTTGCTCGGGAGACGTGGACATCGATTGTGCAAAGCTGCACCCCAGCCAGGAATCCAGTCCTTTGGTATTCATTCCTTTCTTGACTGGGTTTCAGATAAAACATTTTTTCTTAAAGAATGATTTCACTGTTGTACTTTTCCCTATAGCACGGACCAGCCCATCTGTCATCTGTTGAATAACACTATACTACTGCCCGTACTGGACAGATATTTAGAAACCATTTGTAATAATTTAATAATTTCATGCCTAAAGCACCAGTGGTTGGACTCCCTTAAGTCTTGCCTATAATTTGATATGTATCATTGTCTGTTTGAGCTATGATATCATACATGGCGCAGGAACGTGGAGACACACCACGTACCTCCAGAATATCTGTTAAATGCTTATATTCTATACCCAGATTGGGAAAAAAAATTAAAAAAGTGTGTCAATTACATAAGACATAATGAATTCTTTAATCCAAATCTTTATTGTATTATTGTTGTTGTCTTTTTTCTGTGACTGAAAAAGCATCTGTCCACTGTAGTGGACACCATGTGTTAAAAGGCATATGCTGCATAGTGTGCCGATATGTCCATGTATCTCTATTTGCAGGTTTTACAAAAAAAAAAAAAAAGATTTATGTGGATGTTTTATTTAAACAAATATATGCAGGGTTTGTCATTTTATTGGGTTCACCTGTATAGTTATACAGTTTATATATTCTGTAGGCTTATGTGAGGTTGAGGATGATGGTGTGTATATGTGTGTGACTGATGTGACTAGTCTGGGTGTGTGTGTGCATGTCTGTGGTTGTATAGGTGAATGCAGGCATGCATGTGCTTGCATGTGTGAGAGACTGAAGTATTCAATAAATACCGTTTCCCCTTTCACGCCATGCTATCACTGTCAGACACCAGGGCTGAAGAACCAATCGCAACCAGAGAATACGTAGAATAGGAGTCATTATTAACTTTGAGAGTGGTAAAACAGGCAGGGGTTGATAGCCAGCTGACAGATGCAATAAAAGTAAAACAAAACGGAGTCGATGTCAGAAACAAGAGCTTGTACACAAATAGGCAGTCCGACCAAGCAAAGGTACAAAGAGAAATCCAGAAAAGTTCAGTCAGAATTTGACACCAACAGATCAAAACGGAAACAGAATCAGAAGACTTTCTAAGAAACAAAGTCAGGGTACACAAATAGGGTCAATACACAGATCCGACAATCCAGAAAATGCTGGAGAGTTAAAGACAAGCACATAACAATCTGGCAGAGAACTGACGAAAATATACAGGTATATACAGGTATATACACTGGTGATTGAACTGAAAAGACAAACATGCTTGCATGTGCGGAACAGGTAAATAAGGCACAGGTGAAATGAAGGGGTGAAGGAATGAATTAATGGATTACGGAAGGTGAGGGCGGACATAAAAGGCAGACATCATACACAGAACGGAAAACGGCAGAACGGAAAAGACATGGAGTATGACAGCCATGATGTAAACTAAAAACTTAACTTTAGTCAGTCTATTAACTGTGTAAAATCATGGTTAATACACAGTAACAATGTGTACAAAAGTAAATAAATATATTATATTACATTATATGGTATTTACAAAGCCAATACAAGAATGACATTGTACTGCATTATACATACCAATGATATGAAATGCTTTAGGACCTGATTTAGTTTTTTATGATATTTATTGCACGCTAATGCTTTAATTAATATATATTTTACTGTTCTATGCAAATTCCAAGGAACCACATTTTATACCATTATTACATGGTGTGCACTACACGTAACTACAAGACACTGGGTCTCATTCATGAAACGTGAGCAGAACAAATTTGTGTGTAAAATGTGAGTAGAGGGAAATTTTCATCAATATTTTAGTAGCTCCGATCTTTTCGTAGCTTCTAACAAAATCTACACCTGCTGCTGACCACGCGTAGTGCTTGTGTAAATTCAAGAATGCACATAAATAATGCTTGTCACTATTGGAAATTTACATTTTTATTCATATTGCGCTCTGTTATGTAAACAATACGCAGATGCCTTTGAAACATGTGATATGAACATGACAAACAATTAAAAATATAACACATTTAGTTAAATTAGTTGGCAATTAGCAGGTTTAAGATCCAGATTAGGTTCATGATTGTGAATTATCTATGTAAATCGACTCAATAGATTACACATTCTTTGTGATGCATTTGCTTACATAAACCGGAAAAACTTTCATTCCGTTAATGTGCAACTGATCTGTGATGCAAAGTGTATGCTGTTAAACGTTGTGGCACGGTGGCCTGGTGGGACGCATGATGCATTTATCCTGGCACGCGTTTGGAGGATGGAGCTGTGAGGAACGGCTGGCTCATTGGTAAGAATATAGCCTGCCTATACAATTGCATGTGTGTTTTATATATGGACTTACCCTTCTATATCCATAGGAGATAGGGGTTACCCACTGACGCCGTGGCATATGACCCCACTGACCAACCCGCAGACATCACAGGAGCTGGCATACAATGAGACATACGCTGCTACTCAGGCCGTTGTGGAGCGCACAAACGGGATCTTGAAGGCAAGATGGATCTGCCTGGACAATAAAGGTGGTACCCTTCTTTATGCACCCGGGAAGGTGTCCTGCACAATGTGGCCATTAAACAGGGCCTTCCCCTGCCTGAAGTCCCCAATGCAGAGGAACGACTGCCTCCGGAACCAGCTCTTGGGCCTCGAAATGCGGCTGCTATACAGACACGCCAGCGACTTGTAGAGCAATTTTAAGGTAAGTGTTGCTAAGACTGAATAAGCTGTGCACATTTTAGGGGCGACAAGCTTTGCAAAAAGTTAGTTTCATTTGTATTTTGTTTTATATTTATATACATCCTGTTTCAGTAGGCTACCTCAGTTCATTTTCATGTCATGCTCTTTAAAATGTATACAAATAGGCTATATTTAATTATCAGAGTAAAAGAGAGTAGCTTGATTATCTTGTAGTAAATAAGTGTTTTCCCAGGATAAACACAGACATCACACAATACTGACAACATAACACTTTATTGTTGAGGACGCAAAAGTGCCTTGCAGATTTCCTTCAAGCTGGTGTTAATTTCTTGGAGGGACGTGTTGATTTGGTTGACTGCTGTAAGTAGACTTTCTTGATTCCTCAGGACCTCATCTGTAAGGACAGCCGGATCACCTCTTCGGCCTCGGTACCTGGGTGCAGCAGGAGCAGCAGCGGTGGCAGCAGGTGGTGGAGCCACATCATGGGAGGAGCACTCGCCAGCTAGAAATATGAGACAACGTTTGTTTTTTTTCGTTTTATGTGTGGCTCTTTTTTCATTTGAAAGAAACATTAAATAAATCTTATTTGAAAAATGTTTAATTTACGTTGGCTGCAGGCTGACTTATTTGGAGCTGTACAGTATAAAACAGAGCTTTAGGCTATTAAGATTCAAATAATTTGAAGACGATGCATACAAAACTGCAGTGGGCTATATGTTATCCGTATCCTTTCTTGAAATGAATGTTAAATAGCTCTACATTCCGACACTGATATCCATTACGCACCATTATGCACAATATAACATTACTGGTTTCCCGTTTCCACTTCATTCAATCTGAAGAGAAACCCCCACAAATGTTCTGTTTGTTTGGTGGGACTGTACAACCTAGGTTAAACTATACTAACCACTAAGCTATCAGTGATGGTTTTCAGAATGTATTATGATACAACAATTATCGCCTTACCATCTGGGTTTGATGTTGTCTCTAGTGGAGGCATGTCAGTGTCTCCGTCAGGTATAATTCCTGACAGAGAGGTCTCCCCAATAATACCAGCGATGCGCTCGTCAGCAGGTGATATTTGTGCCTGTGAGCCTCCTCCTCCTGTGGCTGATGCTCATGCGTTTCTTTGCCTCCAGTTTCATGTCAGTTTCATTTACGTTTAACCTCGGATATGGTTCTATTGTCTACAGAGGCAACATTAACAGCATCTGTCACCTCCTTCCAGGCCTTCGCTTTGCCTGTCCCTGTCACAACACCACTACTGATAGAAGAAAATAAAATAAAATAGTAAAACTCCACTTCACCCAAAATGATTTCGATCTCCACTTCGGAAAAGTTTTTTTTTCTTTCTCTCTCTTTCCTTGTTTGCGCCATGATGACTGACAGGTCGACTGGATGCGTCTACACCTCCTTATATGGTAATCATTGTCTATTCATGGGCGGGGATTTATGCTAATTGCTTCATGGCTTCACCTGTTTTTCTCCAAACATTCCTTTGGTAGTGGCCAAAAAGTTCCATTTTGGTTTTGTTACTCTTTTGCAGCTCTTTTGCAGTGGTGTAGTTTCCCCTGAACATTTCTCACCAGGTCTCAGGCCATTCTATCTGAAATATTTCTTGGTCTTCCAGACCTTGCCTTGATTTCAGCTGTTCCATTTTTCTTCCATTTTCTAATAATGCTCCTGACAGTGAAACCAGGTAGTTTGAAGCAACACGCAAGTTTTTATACCCTCTCCTTGGTGGAAATGAACCATCTTCCTGTTTAGAGGAACCCATAGTTGTTAACACCAGACAAAACGACCACTGCAGTTGGATACCTTAGAAGGCATGGCATGACATAATTATACTCAACTGACTCATTGAAGCCCAAACAAGTAAATCACCTGGGCCTGTGCCTTAGTAATCATCTTTTTAAAAAGTAACAAAGAATAATCCAAGAGTTCCCAGACTTTTGCACAGGGCTCTTTTCCTTTTTTTCCCCCCTTATATTTACTCCCCATGTTTTAGGATTCCCTGTTTGTACTCTCGCCTGTTTTGATCTGCCTACCTGGTTTTTGAACCAATTACTGTTTTACCAATTACTCTCTGATTACCCTGGATATACCCATCTGCCTGGATTTTGACCATAGCCTGTTTCTGGATTACGTTCTTGATCTACGCTCTGTTCACAAAGTCTACCATAGTCTACTTATCCATGAGTCTACGGTTTCTGTCCTGCATGCTGACATGGTGGACAGCACCTTTCCCTTCTTGACACCAGTCTCCATAACAATGTATTGTATGTATTAACGTCTTTTGTCTACCTGTTGATTATTGACATGCGCTACCACAGTATTCTCTGTATATATTATATTTATCTTGTACATATTGTGTATATTTTGTCTGACATGTGATCACTGTAGCCTTCCACTCTTAACCATCATTGCTTGTGTCACAAACACACCACTTCAGAACACACCTCCATTCCTACTTCCAGTATACGGGTGCAGATTGCTTGTGTCTTGGGGTCAACAAGTCTATATATAATAAAAAAAGTAAAGAAAATAAATAAAACCAATACAAACTCTTTGGAAGGTTGGCACAGACACATTAAGTTTCCCAAACCTCATTAGAATTATGAATGCAAGAGTGCTATGGTGAGATGAGACGTTTTTGCCATACACACCATCAACATGTTTGGCCGCAAAATGGACTGCATACAAGGAGAAGCACCTCATACCTACGGCCAAATATGGTGGTCGGTCATTGATGTTTTGCACAATTAATTACAGTTAAAGTACTAGGAAATTTTGGCAGAAAATCTGATTGCCTCTGCGAGGACACCGAGTCTTGGTTGTAAGTAGATTGTTCAGCAGGACAAAGACTCCAAGCATACGTACATTAAAATCCACACAAAAATGGTGTGGACCACAACCATCTCAGTCTCCAGACTTAAATCCCATGAAACACCTGTGGTCTGAACTGAAGAGGATATCAATGATTCTGAAAATATCTACATGGAGGAATGGTCAAATGGTCAGAATGCACCATCTAACCTTATTCCAAATGATAGGAAAAGACTCACTGCTGTCATCTTTGCCAGGGGTGTTTGCACAAAGTATAAAACCAGGGGTGCCAATAATTGTGGAACCTGTTTTCTGGGAGAAATCATTTTTCCATTTGAAAATGTAAGACTTTGGTTGATTCGCTTGGATAATTAATAAAGTTTACAGCATGATTTGTGCATATTTATCAAGGGGGCCCACTGTATCAAATAGCCACCTTTTAAATTGACACCTTTTAAGTCATATTACCTGTAGAACACAACTGATTGTAAAATTACAGAAACATGCCATTACACAAATACATTTTATTATTATTATTACACAAGTTATTGGTTACATATTTAAAATTCTTTGGAACATACATCAAGCTTGCAAGGAAAGAAAGTTGCTTCAGACTTTGCATGAATCATAGGTGAAAGATAAAAGCGAATAAATATGCATGTAAACTTGTGCGGTGTGAGTTCAACTGAAAAAACACTGTGGAAAGTTACCATCCCACCATCCTATGTGGTCTGAATGGAATTCCACAGAAATCACAACTCTGGAATGCCTGGACTACGTGTGCTAATATCCTACGGTCTGTGTGTGAATGTCCATGGGCATGCAAGAGCCTAGCCGTCTGTGTGTCTGTGTGTGTGAGCCCATGTCCATTTGTCTGTGTATGCAACCACTTTCTTAAAGCCTCCCAGTCACTGTGAGTTTGCATGAGCACAATGCCTCCCCAAGGCTGTTGGTGGCTTTGCAGGTGTAGACCCCAGAGTCTGCCGCCCTCACATTAGACAGGACCAGGGTGCAGCGGCCATTTTCCTCATAGTCGATCTGCACACAGGAGGACTCCTCCACAGGCTCCTCTCCCCGTAACCACAGAACCTCAGGGTCAGGATACCCTGTTTTGGAAAGTCCAAGGTGGGTAGGAGAGGGGAAGCCAGTCAGAATAAACCACATTAAAATATTTCAGATAATGAATGAGAAACTCTTCACATCAGCAAATATATATTCTTCTGAAGAATTCATTTTCACATGCATTTCTTGACCCTTTCAGTCCCAAGAGTGTTATACGGCGCTCAAACAAAACTACCGTGAAATCCCAATTTATCCCCGTCCCTAAGACTATTGTTTTCAGCCCCTATTAAAACCCCACTAATTACTCAACTTTCTGAATTCTCAACCAAAGCCAAAAGCCCTTTGGATGAATTTGGATGAAGCCACTTCACATTTGGCTTGGGACTAAAAGAGTTCATTTGAAATCACACATGCCATTTTCTGGGTTGTGTTGCTTGGAATATGCTGTTGTGGAACACAAAGGCAGGCGGTGGTAAGAAGAGACAGGGGTTACCCCGACATTATCTTCACACTTGGTTATGGTCTTTTAAAGATATTGTCATGATGAAAAGGTCAGCAGGTACAGTCAATAAAGCTAGGGCTATTACTTTCTGGAAAGGGACTAAGGGAAATAATGAGATTTCTTGGTAAATATATGAATCGGATTCAACATACATCATTGAGACCACCTTCTTTTGCTGCCATTGCTTGTTTTTTTTTAAATGAATGATGTGTGTACATAGATGGGAGGGCTTGTTACTTCAAAACTGAACTGTCACTTCATATAAACATACATATTTAATCAAAAGGAAAAGGCAGAACTATTGGCCAGCAGAGGTCACTAGAGGGAGGGAAACCTCTGGTCAGAGAGAGGCGCTGGAACGGATGCACTGTACCCTGTATATGGCAGGGGAACTGGACTGTGGCACCCTGTGGCTGGGTCTGGTCCTTCAGGGCCTGGGAGAACCGTGGCTCACACTGTAGCTGCTCCTCCAGAGACTGCAAGGCTTGCTCTGCCTCCGGAGTCAGGGTCGAGTCTGCGTGCAGAGAACACGACACCCTCAATGAAAACCACAGCAATGGTGTGGGGCAGGTCACAGCATGCAGACATGGCCCATGTCTGAAAACTACCTCATCTATAGTCTGATCTTAAGTTAAGCCTGATGCATGCTTGATTTTTTAGCCTCTGCACGGAGGGGCTGGCAGAGGGTCCGTACGGAGCAAAAACATCCAAAAAAGTGTAACCGTACAGCATGCTCCGTATTGATCCATTGTCTCTGTAGCGTGCTAATGGACTGAACGGTTGGAACCATGAAGGCAAGCACCGTACAGAGTCTCCGGGCAGTATCGTACGGCCCCTCCATAAGGAGGTTTGATCAAGCATCAGGCTTTAAGTACTTCAGTTCTGTGAAATGTAGGAAGGAAGAGAGGCAGGACACTACAGAGTATTCAGGGCCTTACCTTCTCCAGGGCTGGCAGGGGAGTCAGTCACATCTGATTTATTGGACAGGAGAGCCATCCTCTTCAGTGCCAGCAGAGCCTTCCCCGTTTTCTGGGGAAGAGAAGAAACGGGTATGGAGATAGGACCACGGACGTGGGTGGGAATATCGCAGATGTGCCAATATATCCAGACACCTTTTGAGACAAGCCAGCCAAAGCCTTTGTACCTTCCACTTCTGTTTGGCCAGGAACTTCTTCATCTTCTCCTTGGACAGAGACTTGGTAGAGCGGGGGTCTGCTGACACAAAGGCAGCCATCCAGGGGTGGGCCATGGCTTTTTCACAAGACAGCCGTTGCCTATAAAATAAAGTTTCTTATTTAGCCAAAGCATTTATCCAAAGCAACTTACAGTTCATTAATTAAGACCAAGCAGGGGATAATCCCCCCTGCAGCAAAGCAGGGTTAAGGGCCTGTTGCGCCTCAAGGGCGCAACAGCTGTGTGGATCTTATCGTGGCTACACCGGGGCTTGAGCCACCAAACTTTCATGTACCTTAGCCACAAGGCTACAGGCTGTTCCTACTGGCTGCCCCCGATTGAACAGCTCGTAACAGCAGGGAACAGGAAACGGCTCTATTGAGTCTGCACACTGACCTCATATCTTTCTTCAACAGGCCGCTGATGAAGTCCTTGGCCTGGTCAGTGATCTCCTCGAAGCTCTCCTCAAACTCCCACTGTGCTGCAGTAACCAGGGCCAGAGTCTCGTCGTCACTGTTTCCCTGGAATGGCGACTCACCGCTCAGGCTGAGAGAGTGAGTGAGAGTGAGAGAATGAGTATGAGTATGAGACAAAACCTAATGGCCTCCATCTGACCACAAGTGCTGTCTAGAGGGTGAAAACTGACCTGTCTTTGCAAGTGCCTCATGTCATGGAAAAATCACATTAAATCTTTTCACTTTCAGGATGTAAAACCGTTTTTCCAGTTAAATATTTTTTTCATCAAATATCCTCAAACACATTTCCACGCATTAATTTCATTATGATTTGCGAATAACCCCCATTTCCCTTGTGAAGGTAAAAAGTACACAATTATAATTTTTGAATGTCATACATTTCTTCATTTTAATTCATGTATTGCACCAAGGCTGAAATGGAAGCTGGAGATGCAAGAGGTTTGGAGCCTATTGCCTACCAGGCAGCCCACCAGCCACAGACTATAAAATCTCCCAACAGCCTTTCCCCACACGGCCATTTTCCCTGTTTAGCAGATCAGATGCATTATTTCAGCCTGCGCTCACAGCTCAAGGATTTAGAAGCCGTCGCATAGCTAACCATTTCCCACATGTAGTCACTGTACCAGTAAAAATAACATTCTCCTTCATGGCTTCAAATATGGTACTTTTGATCAATTACATTCAAATTCCATCCAAGTTCCCACGAAGCAAAGGGAAATAGTGGTCCATTTGAGCCACTGAGAAACTGCATACTTAGTATACTACTAATACTGAATTTCATAGAAAATAAGTCAGGAATTACATACGAGTAATATGCTAGCATGCGGTTTTGAATACAGCCTAAGATTTCCTACTGCCAGGTATGTCAGTGCCAAATACAAGGCAAAGTTGTGAGGCACTTACAGGATGTAACAGATGACTCCAATACTCCACATGTCTGTGGCCGGACCCACTGGCTCAAAGCTGATGACCTCTGGTGCCACAAACTCTGGTGTCCCATGCATCACCATGAGTGGAGTGTTGGGGTCTGCACAACAAAGAACCAGAGAGGACAGTCAATGCATTCATGAAAAGGAGGCAACAGAACCAAGTCAGGCTGACCTGATTAAATGAGCAATACCAATTGGCTTAAGGAGCAAATGATTGCATTTAAAGTGCTAAAAATGTTCAGATTCTCATTGGTTCTGAAAGAAATATGGTTACAATATATCCCAAGTACTGGAGTGTAGGTATGAGCAGAGTTGCTTGGTTCTACACAAATTGACATTTTGTGCCTCCAAAATAAATACATTTGTAAATAAAAAAACAAGAACATTGTTGCATCACAAAGGTTGTTCCGCCCTCAATTTTCTTCTTTTTCTAGCCTTGTAGAAACTGGTTATTTCCTGGGAACCCAACATGTTAATCTGAAATGTCATTCACATCATAAGGTGCATGCAGCACTTTGTTAAAAAGAAATGAGGCAGGAGTTCTACCATTAAACCACCATTTTTAATCGATTCTTGATTAACAGTGCCAGTGTGACGATTACACATTGGCAATTAATTAAAGCTTTCTTTACCAAGTCTCATTCAATAATGTAATCATGCAATTTTAGAAAAATATAAATATCCTTTTCTTAAAATGCATTTGATGATTACAAAAAAATAAATAAATGCACCATTAGCGCTTGCATTAGCATTTTAGTACATGGTGAAATAAAGGTTTGTGAATAGGTCAGTTCCTTTCATGGTTTCAGACACTGTCCAAATTAGATTTGTAGAGCTTTACAGTATAAACATTCCCTGAATGCGGGTATGGAGAATGCATTTACTGTAATCACAAGTTCGGATGATGCTTAGATAGGAGAAAAGGCTCTACAAATTTGTGATTCTAGGGTAATTCTACTACAAAGTTCTGGGCACAATGAGCGGCATCACTACTGTTTCAGCTGGGCAATTGTTGGACTGTTAACCGAAGTAATCAGGAACATGTTGACTACAAAGATGGGTTACATTGTTCCATTTCTGTTCCTCTGCCGTCACTGCAAAGGACACTACTGTGAGGCATGGCATTTAGACACAATGAGGCACATACTCTAATGCAGGGATGAGAAGAGAGGCCTGTATCCGTTTCTGGATTTCATGTCAAACTGCACTCATTTGATTATCCAGATCATTTAGGGGAGCTGATACTATGGTAAAAAATTTTCATCAAGACAAACACGGTTTTGTATTCGTATTCGCTTCACTGTGGTCTGACGGTTTACCAATGCTGAAACACATGACAGCTACAACAAGAGCAAATTGGGGAGGAGGGGCAGGAATAGAGTTCCACACCCCTGCAGTAATGGGTATAATTACTCCAATTATTTTTCCCCCCATCCAATCAGTAACAAGAAAAAGATGCCATGGCCATGCACACACCCAATCCTGTTTACATTCCACCCTGTCAAGATAGTCTGTTGCATACATGCTGAAGGGGACATGAATGCATGCAACAGAACATTCAGATTGAAAAGATTCAACTTTCACTAATCGGGAGTTCCAGAGAAAACAAATTTCACCTTCACTGTACCGCACAGCTGATGAAAATGAGTTAAATATGATGGCAGTAGGGGAGACCGGGTAACACTCATAGGTTTTAGCTTAATTAAAAAATATATGCACATATTAGAGCAAATCATTTTCACTCAGAAAGATGCAGCATGTCTTTGCTATGACTATAGACCATCAGAACAGTTCTAGGGCATTCCTGCCAATTACAGTTGTCGAATTGAAACTGTTCCAACATGCCCCGACTACACAGAAAATTTAAACATGCATATGAGAACATTAATATGTAACGAACGTCCCAGAAGAAATGGATAAGAGCGAGTGCTAAAAAGGACCAAATAAATACATGGTACAATATACATGGAATATAGAATGTTACATCAAAAGCACCATACTCACCCAGCTTGCTGGCCAGGCCAAAGTCGATGATTTTGATGAGGGACCCGGTTGTATTCATGCACACAATGTTCTCTGGTTTGAGGTCCAGGTGCACAATGTCCTGCTGGTGCATGTATTGCGCACCTTCCAGGATCTGCTGCATGTATTGCACAGACGTAGGCTCCGTGTGCTCAAAGTTCTCATCCACAATGCGTTCGAACAGCTCCCCACCGGCAATGCTGCAGACACAGAGGGTCAATGTCAGTGTACCCAGCTGGAGATTAAAACATCCATAGAAAGTTAGCCTTATTCCCAAAACATCTGCTTTGCTCTTCCCTCTAACACAGACATTAGAAATAGGACACAATGGGCCTCATGCAAGAACCACTCGTAATAACAAACATTCTTCAATCGCTTAAATCTCTTAAAATTAGTGATTTAAGAGAACTTGGTGCATTCACCCATTTTCTCTCATTCCAATTTTTTCTTATTTCTTAGGTAGGAAGAAATTACGAGTGGTGCCGACCTGCCAAACAAATTGTGTAAACAGCCTTGCAGTGCATGTCATTGCAGCTCACCTGGCACACAGAACTTCCAAACTAGGCATTGCAGATATGCATCAAGATTCAACAACTACATCGCTTATTTCTCTCCTCTTGTTTTCATAAACGCATTTTAGTGCACCATTTAGGAGAAAGAGAAAGTCCACCATATTATGTTTTGCCAAAAAGGAATGAACCACACTAGTGAAACAAGTCATCCCTAGTCCTTGTTAATCCTGTTGGCCATCTAACGGAAACAACCTACAGCACCGCATATACTGTATTCTTCATTTAGGACAGTTCTCTTAACTTAGTGCGTTTCTTGAATCCAACGTGGCACACTCGTATGAGCTAAAAAAGGAGGGAGGAATTTATAAGAACATGATTATGTTCTTGCATGAGGCCCAATGCTCCTACACTGGCAGGAAAAGAAGCCCATGGACAAGGAACTCACTACTCCATGACCATGACGATCTGAGAGCGACAGTCGTAGGCCCCCAGGCACTGCACCAGCTTTGGGTGGTGGAGATGGTTCATCAGCTCGATCTCATTGCGTGCCGCGGCCTTGTCTTTGGATCCACGGGCCTTGTAGAACTTCCCAGCACACACCCGGCCGGTCTCCTTATGGGTCAGCCGGAACACCTGCCCAAACTTCCCTCTGAAAGGACAAGCGGTGCAGTTTGGCCATAAATAAGGCAGTATCTAGGGCCATGCAAACCAGCATGATTTCCTGCACTTCCTATAAGCCCTATTCACTGCACAACCACACACCCCCAGCTGCTGTTCTCTTGAGCAAGGTTCTCCATTTACACAAGCCTTTGAATATGTAAAAAGCTCTGGAATATAATAATGCAACAGGTAAATGTCCTCTTGGATTAAAGGGAGCATGGCCCTGTCGACGAGCATTTGACTGCTTCCCAATGTAGGCACTACAGGATACTGTTGAACAAACACTGCATAACACGTCGGTTCAATCATTGCTTGACAAGTTTGAGGCTACGTGTCATACAACATGAGCAAGCTAGAGTTTGAATGCTAGCAGAGCAGCTAATGGTGTTAATTTACAGGTAGTTTGCTTCTGTTCCAAATGGAAAATGTGTGCATAAAGAAGCGCTGAACCCGCTGACATTAGAAACTGCTGCGGCGCCATCTGCTCCAGGGTATGACAATGTCATTAAACAGAAACCTGAGCAGAACCACATCTTACTTAATAAAAATCTGGCAAACTGTTCTATAATATTGCATTAACATCATTGCCATTTTATGGTTCTTTTTGTTCATGCAACAAAAAAGCCCTACTAAAAGTGTCCTCCTCTGATAAACCACACAGTCACAGTTCCAATCATGAAGTGCACTTACACCCCCAGCTTCTCCAGCACAGTGTAGTGGTCCGTCACTTTGTTGGTGGTGTTGATTGTGATGTCCGCATACTCCTGCGGCTCTTCCACCACCCCTCCTAGAAAGCACACATTAAAGCACAGGTGTCAAACTCCAGTCCTGGAGAGCCGTAGTGTCTACTGGTTTTTGGGGTGTTCTGGGTTCATTCAAGTCATTGATTGGTTAAAGTATCCACACGCCTTGTTCTCAAGGCCTTAATTGGCCTAGACACTGCGGCCCCCTGGAGATTCAGTTTGACACCCCTGCATTAAAGCATATTGCCATAAATCAGCAACCTACACGCAGCTGAATTATAATAGTCTAACTATACAAAACTTAGATAAAACAATAAAACAATGCATGCATGTACGCACACCATTTCCCAAAGCCACACTTAACTAAAAGCCAAGCTGTTCCTGATCCACATGGCACTAGTTTGCACACTACACAATGGGTACGCAAGGGCCGATCCGTTTCAGGATTTTGTTGACTCAATGATATGTTATCGGACATATGTATGAGTACTGACTACAGCTGCGGACTGCAAGGGTATCCTAAAGATTTTACTGTCCTCAAGTACAGGCTTGAACCAGGGTAATTAATTGAGAGAGCGGTCAGCAAATTAAAAACAAGGCAATTGGTTGGAATAAAAACCAGTACGCAGGTCCCTTGAGGACCAGAGTTGTGCACCCTGGATCTACACAAGTCATCTTCATTCCTGGGCCTGGAGAGCAGCAGGGTTTGCTGGTTTTTGTTTCTGCCTTAATGGCAGCAAGAACTAACGGAATTAACGGTGTAAACAACTGCTTTCATTGATCAATTAAGTGCCGAGTAGCAACAAACGCCAGTACACCCTGCGGCTCTCCAGGACCAGGAATGAAGACCACTGATCCATGCTAAGAATACATCTCTCATCAGGAAGCATACAAATGTTTCTATAATCAAAAAGGAGAATTAAAACACGGAGTTGGCCACTAACCCTTGGTGTCCATCTTGATGGTGTCCGACTCCTGGCTGGGTTCGCTGACTCCGACAGCGTTGTAGGCCCTCACCCGGAAGCGGTACTCCCCTTGGGACTCCAAACCTGAGCGCACGCGGTAAGAGGTGCTTCTACACCGGCCGGTCACCTCTCTCCAGTCCTCTGGCTTTCCGGGGCCTTCTCTCTTCACCTCCACCACGTAGCCCGTAACAGCACTTCCCCCGTCGTAGCAAGGCCCTGACCAGGACAGGACCAAAGAGCTGGTTGAGAGCTGGGAGACGACAGGACAGGACGCTGGGGGCTGGGGGTGGTCTAGGGAAAGGAACAGGAACACGCCAGTAAAACAAAGGTCTTCCTTTGCATTAAGCAAACTTTAACCCTGTAGTTCCCAGTTTCAAAAACAGGCAGCCCTGTGGAGAAAAGGAGGCTGCGGTTATAACATTATACTCCATAGTTCAGTGGTTCACAACAAGGGCCGATCAGTTTCAAGATTGTGCCAACGTCTGCTCATTTTTTTAACTCACCTCAATCATATCTTGATCTGACATTTGTATTGGCACCAGCTACAGCCACAGGTTGCAAGTGTGTCCTAAAGATTTTACTGTGCTCAAGTACAGGAGTGAACAAGCCTAGTTTATAGGGCAGTTAGAAAACTAAGGTAACTGCTTGGAACAAAAACCAGTATGCAGACAAGCCCACCAGGATCGGAGTTGTGCACCACTGCCATAGTGGATCCCTCAGAATGCTGCATAGAAAACCAGACATCTCAGCAGGTTCTACCTTCCCACTGATGATATTTACACAATAAAAATGTCAATATTTGAGGAATAAAGCCCCGGAAAAGCCATTACAAATAAGTTACAGGCATCTCCCCCTTCATCTGGCTGTGGTTGATCATGGCTGCAGGTATTTCCTACCAACAAAAAGCCATCCAGGAGTTATGCCCTCACCCTTTGTAAAAGGTAAACACCAATCTGTGATCATTGCTTGACGATGAGATCTATTCCATTCAATTCAACTGAAAGGCACTGTGGATTAGTATAGGTAGGTAAGGTTCTCCTATGACTATGAGGCACTGTGGATTGGTATAGGTAGGTAAGGTTCACCTATGACTGTGAGGTGCTGTGGATTGGTATAGCTAGTTAAGGTTCACCTATGACTGTGAGGTGCCGTGGATTGGTATAGGCAGGTAAGGTTCACCTATGACTGTGAGGTTTATGCTGTGTTGGGAGGAGCCTCTGCGGTTCCGCACCACGATGGTGTAGCTGCCCGCGTCGTCAGGATGGGCTTCCGAAATCAGCAGCCTGCTGCCCCGATCACTGCTCTCCACTTCAGTCCGGGAGCTGTTCACTACCTACAGAGACAGGGAAGAGGAGAGAGACGGGAAAAGAGGAATGGGAGAGATAATAGAGGGGGATGGAAATAAGAAGAGGGAGTAAGCAGTGGACAGTAATATGGCATTGGGGAGAGAGAGATAAGGCAGGGCTGCCCAAACCTTTTCCTGAATCATAATTTAGTACAGCTAATTCAACTAAATAAGCAGCTCAATAAGATATCTAGCTGAGAATGAGGTGTGCTTTGTTCTGGTTGGAGTGAAAGCCTACAGGATTGTAGATCTCCAGTAACAGGGTAGAGCAGCTGTAATATAAGGAGTTATGGAGCGAGAGATCAGAGTTTAGGGAGAGACTGAGCTAAGGAAATGGGTAGGGTGAGAGGCAGTGAGCACGGCAGAGGAAGAGGGTCTGATTCAGAGGCGTGAGTGTCCCTCGGGCCTGTCCCTCAGGCCTGGGCTGTCTGCAGAGGAGATACCTGCTGTTTGTTATGGATCCAGCAAGAGGCCACGCGGAAGCTGCTGCTGAAGGAACACTCCAACTGGGCTTGCTCGCCTACTTTCACCTCCACCTGCTCCGGAGGCTCCTCAAACTGGACCGGGGGGTCTGCAAGAGACCGAGGCCGCGTTTCTGCAGTCTGCCCACACCACGTGGTCATGTGGAACAGAATGATCACGTTCAAATCGGGCTGTAGGTTCTGCCCAGAATTTCCGTAACACAGGTCTTTCCATCCATGCACTATTCAATGAACAAAGACACAACGGACTGTAGATATTGATACTGGTGTTATCTATAAGACAAGAGCTTGAAGAAATTACTGGATGGACAGTACTGAGACTTTTATTTTTGGCTTGTATGGGCAGTACATTTGATACGTCTGGTACCTGAAACTACTCTGCTCTACAATGACTGCACATTCATTCCATCGTTAGTTAGACTGCAAACTGTAAACTGCTGTTCGGGTTCTTGTCGGAGTTTGTTTTCTTAAACTGTTTGAGTCTACTTTCCAAATTAGAGCTCAGACCCTGGATTGACCCTCAGCTGTCACTGACGACCTGTCATTGGGAAAACCCAAATCTGTTGTTTGAAGTAAACTGGGTTACATGTAAAAAAATAAAATAAAATAAAAACAAGCCATAAACTTTACCATTGCTTTTCATGCAAATAATTAACCTGGTGCGCCACTGGGTGGCCAAAATTAAGTGCAGCCACCTCATAATTCCATTGGTCCTAGTTTGAACAGCTGATATTTTCACTATCTCTGCCAAAGAAGTCAAGGCCAAAAAAATGAATTGGTCATCTACAGCAGTGGGGGAGGGGCAGGGTCGGTATGTACACAGACTATCACCATTAGTAACAGATATAGAAAAGGTCAGCCATGTTGTAGGTATCAACACCATTCATTTTTGTACAAGTTATCAACATCAGCACCCATCATGGTATTTTTACAATAGAACAAACAGGCACATCCTGTATGACTAGAACTGACAGTTTTTCCCTCCACTTCTGGTGCGAAATATGAAAAATGCTCGATTCATGAACCAAGTTTGTAGAGTGTATACATTTTTAATATTGGGGCTAATGAAGAACTGCTAAAACAAGCTAAAATGTGTGTTTTAAGGGGTTAAAGATAATAGTAAGTCTGTTTTATATATAGCACAAACCTCCAGTGGATACTGCATTTCCTGAATTGCAGATATAGGCTATTTAGCCATTTAGAAGTAGAGTTAGTTTCATTATCAAAGTCATTTTATTTTAGCGTTCCTGCCCTTGAATAACCACATACTGTAGGGAACATTTACATTTGTAATTAAAATGAATGCAACTGAATCCAACTAGTCCACAATCTATTCTGGTACACAACAATATAATATTTTCAGCCCAGACATATACTGCTTTTACGTAGTACAACAGAAAATGATGGACAATTTATTACAATGCTAAATCAAGCAGGTTACAAGGAATTGCATTATAGCCTTACAAATGACAATACTTTCCTTTCAAATGGCACTGCTAATCTCTTCTACTGTATGTCATATGAGTTCTAAATTTACAGAGATAGTGGTGTCAGAACAGGATAACTATTGAAAAAATTATCCTGTGACAATTATTCAAATACAAGATTAAGTTCTATATTTCTCTCATTTGACTAGTATTACATGACAGCTAAGCATGACGATTTTTACATAAAAGGTTCACAATGATACATTCACTATGGCACATTGTGACTGTTAAAAGTATGATGTGAAAAAACCTAAACAGTTTATCTCCAGAAACAGCTCCACATTGGACTCCACACTCTTGGTACTGACAGTATGCCCTGAACACATGATATGTTGTTAAGGTTAATAAACCTTAGTGGTTAAGCAATCCAAAGTGCACACAAGGACTTGGTGTAAATATAATTAGTAATTTATAGTTCATATAAAATATAAAAAACTAAAACTAAATTCTTTTGCAAGAATGTTATCAAGAAAAGGACAGTTAAAGGGACTGGCATAAGGTTCTGATTTCAGCATGCAGCTATTGCTAAAGAGAACCAGATAATTCCATGCAATTTAAGTTGTTTTCCTCATAATTAAACCAAAGCCACAAGGCAAATACAAAAAAGGGGATTATTTCAGGATGAATTCATTCATATCCAACCAAGCAGCTATAGCAGAAAGCCAAATAAACAGATCCAGTGTACTAAAACTCAATGGAGTATGAAGCCAAGGTCTGGCAGAACTAAAGAAAAGATGGCAACCACGACCATTCCACTCATACATTTCTTGAACCCAGTGTAACTTACCTGTTCCGGAGGACGCTCTTCGCTTTGGAGTGATTGCTGTGAAGAAATGAAAGTGAGTACAAAGGTAATTTCAGACAGGTATGTAGGGAAGGGTAGAGCCTCATGACAATCAGATGCAGGAAGGAGGGCGTGTGTTAGAGAAGCTCAGAGATGTAGCTGCGTCTACCTAATGCTCCTGGCCAGAACTCATTCAATCCATCTCAGCAGAGGCTGCAGTAATACAACCTGCCACTTCCTCAATAAATTGATGCTTAATTTAAATTTAAAGTTATGTTAATTAAAATATTGTGTTATATTCAAATTCTGTCCGATTCTTAACAGATTCCCTGCTGGAGGCATAATTGGGTTCAAATTGCTGTGATTGGTTGATTAACTACAGAAGGGATTAATCAGTGAAGAATGGGGCCTCAGTATAATCAGGAACAGCTTGGGGGACAGGGGACAGGTAAACGAGCAGTGCAAAAGAGCCCATTCATCTTGCATGCAACCAGCAGTTTGTTTTTATTTGTTTCTACACACATTCACTGATATGTACATCCTCAGAGAATTCAGAAGGCAAAGGAAATAAAACAAAGCAGCTAAGTGAGAGTGGGTATTATGTGGCTGAGTCATATCAACAGTGTCGTGAATCATTTCTGACAACACACAGAACTGCAGGACTTTACATTACATTACATTACACTTGGGCTGAATTACTACTAATGAGCAAGCAGTGTTTTTTTGTGCAAGCAAGAATTGTATTGTGGGAGTAATGGTGACACGCATAATTACTCTTTCAATCTGGGCTTCTCTGAGAAATAAATGAGGACAGGTGCTGTATAAACAGATTGCACAAAAACTATCACGATTAAAATATGGTAACAGCAGCTTTGGAAACTGCTGATGTGAAATAAGTGTTCAAAAATGATTGCATATGTGCACGGCACACAATAGTTTAATTACATTGTGCGTGGAGCAGTTTATGGCTTTTGAGCATTGGGTAAACAATTATTTTTTTTATAAGGGTCTATGCACAAGTCATTAGCTAATGCACAGGTACTTATGAAAACCATTTCATTTGCAGTCTTGATAGTGCAAGAACACATTTTAAACATTTTAAATATATACACATTTATAAAATATAAATCTATCAAAGGTTAATCAATTTAATCCATGTTAATTCATGATGCATATTTTTAGCTTCCTGTTTTTCTCGGCTTGCTTATAAAGGGTGTACAGTGGTTTCCAGCCTGTGACCAGCTTGCAAGGTAGCTGTATTAAAGTATTACTGAATACGCAGTTAAGCAACAACTATAGTAAATTCATTTCTAAATTAACTAAATGAATCTCCTAAAAGCCAATAATTCGGCATAAATAATGATAATAATCTTTAAAATTCTGTTAATGTTATCCCAGATGTGCTTGCTATTTCCTTGAATGTTGCTGTGATCAACAAAATATTTGCTTCAGGCTTTCTTTGTTCACTTAGTACTTTATTGTACAACTTCAAAGCATCCTGGCTCATCTAAACTTCAGTGCATTTTTTTTTTTCCCCAAGTTACTTGACCTCTATAACATTATAATGATCAACAGATGTGCAAAATATCTAGGGCTACTGGTGTTGATTACATTAAATCCTAACCACAAGCTCATATCCACATGATGGCAATTGATCAGTGTAGTTTTAACCTTTTAACTGCCCCACAAGTTTTTGAGCTAGATTGCTTTTATATCAAATGTGGTCTACACTTTGACTGATCAGTCTTTTTTTTTTTGCTTTTAAATCGAATGTGGTTTACCCTAGTAATAGCCATGGGCAACGGGCGTGAATGGTAACTGAAAATGCAGCAAGTGTGTGATATTGTACGACAATGAAAAGCATTTGTTTTCATATACAAACAAATGTCACACTTTATTTTAAAGGATTTGAAAAACACACCATTCATTTCTCCCATAGACTGTCTGATTTGTTGATCTGGAAGTCTAGAAAATGCTAGCAAACCATAGATATTTCCAAAGGGAATGACGACAACTTCTGAGGCATATATAAACACATAAATATACCAGCTTACTGAACAGATAATTATGGCAGCTCCCCTGATTACCTTCATGTGTGATCAAATACTAAATTGACTAAAAATGATCGAGCCAAACCCTGAACCACATTTTTATTTCATGTTCCTCCCGAATTTACATTTGAATGTAATTTATCTGCTCTCCACGGGTAAGCTACTTTCTTGTATTTTGCAAGTGAGCAGCAAGTGATAGTGTAATAAGGGTTTCATCTGTGTCACTGCTTGGCTTGACAAGCTGATTGGTGCCCCACCAGAATTTCTATGCCAAAAACTCTCTTATTTCACAAACAGAAACTGATTTAAGTTCAAATATGTACAATATGTGAAGGCGACATAACATTTTTACGACTTACTTTACCCATGTAACTATACCAATGGTTACCATGAATCACAGTTTAACATGGGAACTACAGTCGACTAGTCATTCAGGATTTAGTAGCATTACCTTTCCTGGATGACAAATTCTTGTCCTGAAGCTTGTCTGTTATAATCCATCCCCCATGCAAGTTGTTCTTTTGAATGGCACAAGGGTCTCTCGTGCTTTTGTTCCCAATGACACAGTTGGAAAGTAGAGCAGGTGACTTCTTGTTTTTGATCCCACATATAGTTTCAAAGTCTGCGTTGTGGTTTTAAACAGAGAAATGAACACTCAGAGCAAGTTTCAAAGGCATCAACCCAAAAGACAAACACGCTAAGTAAATGTATCTATAAAGATAGAAATATATACATATAAACTAATAGGAAATATGCAGCATAGTATGGGTTCAAGAGGAACTCCCACTATCTTGCTACACACTTGATTCTTAAAACACATTTGGAAAACTATCTGTGTTCCTCTTATTTAAATATCAGGATTAGATTAATTGACATACTGAAAGGCTGACTATGACATAAGGAAAGTCAGTGAAGCACTTGTACTCTGCGGCGATAATGTGGTCATACCTTTGACACACACAGCTGCGCTGCTAGAGGCCTTGCCCCCACTGTTCTCTGCTACGCAGGTGTATGCACCTGCGTCCTCAGGCAAACACTCGCGCACCACCAGTGTTGCCACACTGCCATTGAAAGAAGAGTTCCCAAAGGTCACATCGCCACCTAATGGGAAGAACATCAGAACACTTCATATGAACACAAAAACAACCCCCAAAATCGACAAAAACCCTTGAATATGAAAATTTAACAACCATCAAAATTACATATATACGGTGGGCTCCAGAATTATAGGCACCCTTAATAAAAATGGAGAAAAAAGGATGCATATAACAGCATTGATAATGATCTATATTTTATGTTCAAACATACAGGAAAATTACACTCACTAAACACTTTATTAGTATTTATTTGACTTATTTTTTAGACCTATCCACTTAGAGTTATGATGCGTTTTGTGTTCAGGGATGCTCTTATGCATACCACTGTTCTAATGTGCGGTTATTTGCATTACTGTCACCTTCCTGTCAGCTTTGACCAGTCTGGCCATTCTCCTCTGACGTCCTCTCTGACGAAGGTGAGTCTGTCTGCAGAACTGCCGCTCACTGGATTTTTAAAACGTTTTTTGCACCAAAACTAGAGACTAATGTGCGTGAAAATCCCAAGAGATCAGCAGTTTCTGAGATACTCAAACCACCCTGCCACCAACAATCATTCCACGGTCAATGTCACTTAGATCACGCTTTTCCTCATTCTGATTGGTTGATTTGAACATTAACTGAAGCTCCTCATCCGTATCTACATGATTGTATGCATTGCACTGCTGCCACACAATTGACTGATTAGATAATCGCATGAATAAGTAGGTATAATAATAATAATAGTTACTTCCTAATAAAGTTCTCAGTGAGTGTATATACTATTCAAGACATTTACTCTCATGTTTCAATGTTTGTTATTCCATAATCTCATCTTTTCTGAATACCACAGGTGCCAAAATTATTGTCCCCTCTAATAATTATTGTAAATAAAATCAAACAAAGTGAAATTAGCAATACAATTCATTCATTCATTATCCTAACCCGTTTATCCTAAACAGGGTCGCAGGGGGGCTGGAGCCTATCCCAGCATACATTGGTCAAAAGGCAGGAATACACCCTGGACAGGTCGCCAGTCCATCGCAGGGCACACACACCATTCACTCACACACTCATACCTATGGGCAATGTAGACTCTCCAATCAGCCTAACATGCATGTCTTCGGACTGTGGGAGGAACCCGGGGTACCCGGAGGAAACCCACGCAAACACGGGGAGAACATGCAAACTCCGCACAGAGAGGCCCCGGCCGACGGGGATGCAAACCCAGGACCTCCTTGCTGTGAGGTGACAGTGCTACCCACTGCACCATCCGTGCCGCCTGCAATACAATTTTACTTGAATTTATTTAAGGTACTATATTGTGTCATTCCATCACGTATAGCTTAAAAATTAGGTAATGAGCAAAATCCCTTTGTCAACCATCAGCATGGGAAAATAACTGTAATTCAGCCAAAGAACTGTCAATTCAGAAGACACAATCGGTAATTGACCAAGTCAAGTCGGGTAATGGGTACAAAAACATAAATAAACGGATAAACATACCACTTAGCACTTTAAGAAAAGGCGCAAACATGGAATAGTTGCCAGGAAGAGGATGCAAGTGCATATTATCCCCACAAACAGTAAAGAAGCTAGTGAGGGAGGCCATAAGTAACCCAAGTATTGCAGTTTAAGAATTGCAGAGATTGTGTCTTGGGGTCACCAAGTCAAAAAAAAAAAAACATCCTACATACCAGCAAACTTTTTGGAAGTGTGGCACAAAAACCTTACTGAGCACGATAACCAAAATCAAGCATCTTGAGTTTGCCAAACCTCATTGGAGTGCTATGGTCAGATGAGACTGAAATTGAACGTTTTGGTCATACACACCATCGACATGTTTGGCAGCGAAATGGAATGCATACAAGGAGAACCACCTCAAAACTACTGTCAAATATGGTGGTGGGTCATTGACGTTTTGGAGATGTTACCAGTGGTAACATTTAAGATCGATGGCACAATTAATTCTGCTGAATTGACTCTGCTAGGACCTTAGTAGATTGTCCAGCAGGACAATGACTCCAAGCATGCATCAAAATCCAGATAGAAATGGTTAAAGGTACAATAGGTAATTTCGGTCTCCTAACGGTCAAGAGAGGAATTATAGCAACAAACACGCTGAAACCACTGTTCATCCTTCCCACAGTCCATGCATATAATGCATAATATAAAGCCTTATTACACAGTTCAGTGTTCTCATGCAGTGTTTTGGAAAGCTGCCTGTGACAAACGCAGCAAAGCCTGGCGTCTTTTCGTAGTGTTCTAGTAAGAAAATGTTTGAACAGGTGACTTTATGAAATGTTGACTTTAGTGTGCTACACAACACTATTTATATCTTTTGTCTTTTTGAAGTTTTCACTTTAGCTAACCAACTATATTATGAGCAAGCAACTTATTTGGCTATATAACTAGCTGGATATATAACTAAGACATGATAGCTAGTCTACCACAAATGATACAACTGTAACTTACAGTTTGTAACAAATAAAGGTTTAGATAAACATGCATGATTGAAGGCGTAAAGAGATAAAAGGAACGTGCAGCTGCCCAAATTGCACTCCTGACAAGCGATCACTGAAAATCTGTATACTATTGCTTATTATCCAAGCGAAGAATACAATCAGAATAAGCCCCCATGCCATTGGCTGTGCCAATTTTTAACAAATGAGCTTGAATTATTGTACAGCTGTACAATGTTTTGATACAGAGTGATGGCCCGTCAACTGTATTTTTTGAAACCCGAAATTAAAGACTATAAACACAGGCAGAGGGTGAGTCATCATGTCAGTAAGCCTTATTTAATGATAGGAAGGTATTTACAATGGTTTTGTAACAATGTTTTAAAACAAAAATCTTGCCCATTGTACCTTTAACGTGACTTGATGCCCAGCTGTATATATACATGGATTGTATGTAAAAAGTTTGGTCTGTGATGAGGATGAGTGTCTGCTGCAAGTCTGTTAACAAACGCTGGCCAATT
Organism: Conger conger; assembly: GCF_963514075.1. NCBI lineage: Eukaryota > Metazoa > Chordata > Actinopteri > Anguilliformes > Congridae > Conger > Conger conger. The sequence goes on along the minus strand of NC_083761.1, from coordinate 45,011,421 downwards.
TTAGTACAAACATCATACCTGTTGTTTAGGAAAAAGCTGATCTCTGCCACATCAGAGATGAAATTCAGTATTAATGTTCATTTGTGCTCATATTCTACTGTAGATTGTACTTCTTGGGGGGAAATACAAATTAAATGCTTAATCACATGAGAGAATGACTCAAAATCAATGTCTGAATCATTGTTTGATACATTATACATTAGTTAAGCAAAAAAATAAAAAAACAACAGCAGCTGGCATTAAAAAGCATTAATCAGTAAATTGCAGGCCTACAGTTAAAAATGCATTTTGTACCTTTAAGTAAAAAAACAACCATGTTCTGCAAAGGCCATCTCAGTCTCCAAACTTAAATCCTTTGGAAAATCCTGTGGTCTGAACTGAAGAGGGGGGTATCCCAAAGATATCAATGATTATGAAAATTTGTGCATGTAGGAATGGTCAAAAGTCCCTCCAAATGTGCTCTGTAACCTTATCACAAATTCTTGGAAAAGATACTGACAGCTGTCATCTTTGCCGGGGTATTAAACAAAGTATTAAACCAGGGGTGCCAATAATTGTGGAACCTGTTTTCTGGGGAACTATTTTTTTATTTGAAAATGTAAGACTTTGTCAAAAACTATTATCACTTTTTGTGAAGAATTATCAGGGGTGTCAATCATTCTGGAGCCCATTGTACATGGGCAGAACAAGACTGGAGACATTTAGGTAAATAGTTTGAACATAAAACACAATATTGATAATCTTGCCAAACAGCATAAGTTTGAGAACATTTTCATTCAGGCAAGCATGACATTGAAATGTCAGGATAATGGTGTTAGCTGAGAAAATGTGCAGCACTCTGATAGAAGAGTCAGACACATGCCAACACAGAAATACTACACAGTATTAACTGTCAAATCCACAAACAAGCTTTCTAAAGTCAATGTATGAAATAATGTGTCTTAATCACAGGCGTGTAATGCAATTTTAGCTTGACACCATGCTACATGAGATGAGATGTAGAGAGTTGCTGTGTGCACACAATGTGATTTGAGCTTGAAGTCATGCTACATGAGATGAGAAGTGTAGAGAGTTGATGCTTGTATGTAATGTGACTTTAGCCTGAAGTCATGCTACTTGAGATGAAAGATGGAGAGATTTTTTGTTGCCAGAAGATGGCTCTCTGCTCACCATTGTGCAACCAGGAAACTCGGAGGGGCTGTGTTCCTGTGATAACGGCTTGCACAATGATGTCACCACCTTCCTCCACTGAACAGTCCTCCAGTGGCTTTGTAAACTGCGGGGCCTCCAGCGGTCTGACAAGCGATGACTTGTCCTCTGGAGAAAAGAGACAGACCAGTCACTGTTACACTTGCCTCTCACATGACCAGGCCAATGACCCCTCACGTTCAGACCTCCTGCACATGTGCAAAATGCCCTCATGTAACTGCTATTGCATTCCAGCAGAAGTTATATTCTGCAAAAAAGGAAGTAGAAAAGGAGGAATTTGGCTCAATTTTACGTGTCAACAGACACGCAAATAAATACTCTTTGATGAGACAGGAAATAGCCGGCTGATTAACCTCTATGCAAACAATGGCTTCCCAACATGTTTTACCCTGAGAAATTAAGCAAAAACAATATAGTGTGCAAATGAATACTTGTCGCATGACTGTGAGAAAAAGGCAATGTTGTATGGTTGAATATCATGCAGCATTTCCTGTGACCTTGACCAGCAAGGCCTTTCTTGATTGTACTAGTTCCTCTTCACCATACTCACCACATTTTCTTCTTCTCAAAGCCAGTTTCACTTACTGTAAAGTGGTTTTGAATGTCAGCACATATATTTGGTGACAAAAGCACATAATTATGCCAAACTAGTGTTAACTGTTTGCCTACAACATAGACATTGTTGTTTCTGTTCTTGCCTTGTTTTTCTTTTTGAGGTGGGAGTAGGGTTATGATGACACGTCTGAGATCACAGGTTAGTATAACATGTGACACTTTGTCTTATTTATTGGTGGCATGCCTTCCATACCATGGGTTGATTTTAGCTTGATGTTATTAGCTTGTTTAAAAGAAAGTCACATTCCATTACAGTCCATGGAGATTTGCCCCTGATGTCATCATTCAGAATCCCCCTGTTAGATAGCTTCTCAGTTCGGTTAGAGCTTGTTTGCATTGCTTGTTGACTAATACTGTGCTAGGGTACAAATCAATTCCTGGACCTTGAAATTCTGGTATGAGCACAACATGTGAAAATACCAAATCAGTTACATCAGGAGAACTCCAGTTTCAAGGACCTCTGCCTTGCAAGGACTGTCACCACACAAGTAGCTAGTATTTTTTATCATTAGCAGCATTTAACAGAATGCCATTTCAATCTGAAAAGTGATCAGTGTTTTACGTCAGAATCCTGCACAGCTATTCTATAATTGAACATTTTGGTCCTAAAAGTAGTATTTAAAGTATTCAGCTGAATGCTGTACACACTGACAGAAGCAACCTCACAGAATATTTCATAAATGCCTGATAAATCCAAACAAACACATTCCTGGGTGTATACATATCAATCGTTGATGCTTTTAACTGCTTTCAAAAGGTCTGGTGGCAGTTTCATCTGAGGCTGTAATTCCTTTAAAGGAAAATCTGTCGAGGAAACATGTCTACAAACACTTTAATTTGTGAGATGTGTGGCGTGGGTGGAGGTTTCATCCTCCCACTTGTACTTTCTGACCTGTGTTCCCTTAACTTCTCTGCATTATACCTGTCTAAATAAAATAAATGGAGGGTGGACAGACGCTCTGGATGGAGGGTGGACTATCTGCTCTGCTTTAAAATAAAACACACTGCACTCCATAAAAGCACTTCTAATATTTTATGTGTTAGACTTATAAAGTATTTTCAAGGAGCAAAAATATATTTATATGCTAAAAAATAAGCAAGACCAAAGGTTCATTCATTTATTGGTTTGACAAAGATTGTGTCACTGTTTTATTACAGTTGTATTTTTGTTTATGTGTGCATATAATGCAGAAGCAGGGAAACTTCCTGAGGCTCTGAGGAGAGCAATGCAGTTGCCCACACAAAAGCATCTAAAGCACTAGAGCATGGTTGCACTAATAATCCATCTTTAGTCCGATGTATTGTGAATAACCAAATCCCCCCTTGGTTGTAAACTGGACACAAGGTATTTTTTAGCAATTACTTGAGCAGTTATCATGCTCAGGTTAAGTCTAGGTCTCATTATTGGTATGTACTTTTGTTACAATATAAATTGTTGGTTGTTGACAAAATGTATTGATTAATGGAAAAACTAAGTTCTCTACTTCTGTAAGTTGTTCTGTATAACAGCATCCTATTTTTACAGTAATGCAAAACAGGAGTCGCACTCTTTAGCTATCTGATTGCCTCAAAGGTTAAAAGCTACATATCCATGGTTGCCATAGTTTCTACCTGCAGACTGGGAATTCAGTTGTATACCATTATTGTTAGGATTATCTACACCAAAATTGTAAGTTTGATCCCGATCCCGATATATATATATATATATATATATATATATATATATATAGATAAAAAAACTGTTAAGAGTAGTAAGAGTAATTACTAAAATGGGCGTGACTTCTTGGGCGTTTATTTGGCCCAGTCACTTAGCTGTATTCTGCTGGTACATGGGTTAGTGTAACAGTGATAAACATACTACTCATTGTGCTTGCTTTTTTATAGGAAATGCACGCCACAGATAAATTATAGACAAATTAGATGGTCAGCTCCTGCATTTCTTATGTTATGTACAATAGGAGGATGTGGTTAGTAACAGCAGTTTCCAGAGCTTCCATTTTAACTGTATTATACTTGGTCACAAACCTCTAACTAAAGTTTCAGACAATGTATCAAATTAGGGAAGGGAAACAGAACAATACAGAACTGACCATCTGCTTTGTCTATAATAATATTTGTGGATAGATGGAACGGTTGCTGTGATAAAATGCCTATGATAAATAATGTGGTTGGCATTCAGAACTTTCCTCTGTATATAATTTTTTATTTGCGTTGTCCTTGTTTCAGATAGGTCATTTAATATAGTTGAAGAACTAGTGGGTCTGTTCCCCAAGTACAGATGAACAAGAACCAACAAGAGAGATTGTCGAACACTTTTACCCTGTCCCTCAAAGGAAACATAGGACCAAATGGTAATGAAAACACATCACAGGAGGTGGGGAGGTGGGGTGATTATGTCTGGTGGGGGGCGGGGACAAGGTGTGGGGAAATTGGACTAGAGGGAGGGGGTAGAGGAGATAACACAGAGGTACTGATCAAAGAAGACAAGATTTTAGATTGGCCCACTACCAACATATAATAATGGACAGATTTATTAATGTCTGTAAAATTCACATGGTATATCATGTAACCAAAGCTGAATTTGAATGTTTAAGGCAAACAATGGACTGATTAAAAGACTGATTGTATCAGTTTGTATCTCTTTGGTAGCATCTATGCGCTTCCCTTGTGTCATTCCCCGCTGCCCAAGACCTTGGGTGGAACAAACGTACAATTGACTTCACTGAATGGGACTACAGTGTCACTTATTTTAAGTGGAGCTCTTGCTTGTTTTTTATTCATATAACATTTTCCTTAATTTCACAGTTCACAGAAACCTCAACGATAACACCTCAAATTCTGGTTCAGCTACTGTGCCAAGTAGTCAGTTTAGTGAACTATTAATTTGCCTCTTTCTGGTTGATGCATAATCTTTTTATATTGTAAATCCAAGATCCAGTCCAAGCCAACTGTGGCACTGTGACTACATGAACATGCTGTCATGTTGCCATAACGTTATGGAGTAGGAGGTAGTCGTTGTTGGTAAATGTTACACAAAATTATTTTACTGTAAATAGTACAGCAGCCATAGAGGAATGGACATACACATGATCCTCATCATGGTGATTTGCACACAAGGGAAGTGAGTGGAACAAACTGAGACTGTATTCTGCCAAAGAACTAAAAGGGCGGGAGGAAGACCCTCAGGACGGGGCCAGAGTGACGGATATGAAAATGGACAAAGAATTCCTAAGAAGGATGTCTGACTGAACAGGATGTTTATGTGAGACTTTCAAACAGCTAAAATATAAATATACTGCATGTGGTATTTGAGGTGAAAGGTAAATTAGCATTAGCTCAGATGCTGCTACATGTTACTAATTAGTTTTTGGCCAAGGCATAATGAAACAGGATTAGTGTATGATTTCAGGAAACAAATTAATGGTGTTTTATAGTCATTACTGCAGCCACAGGCATTTCAATAAAATGTGAGTTCCTGCCAGTAAACCTCAAACAATTTCCTTCTATTAAACCTCAGATTTTGTTGAAAAATAGTTATTTCCATTTTTATACAGGTCAAATTGACCCACACAATTTAGTGTAAATCCATTCAACACAGTCATATAACCCTAAAACAGTGTCAGGCCATTCACAAAGAAAAAATACAGTATTTATTTCAAACACAGATTAGGATTAGTCCTGGATTAAATCACAATCCAAACTGAATTTAGTCTAGAACTATGCTTAATCTGTGTCTGTGAAACTGGTCCTATATTTACTAGCAATATATTGAACTAACCTATCAACACCATATAACCCTTTTCGGTAATCAATTATATTTTTTTAAATTTCATAAAGGTGACCATGAAACACTGTTCATCCAAATTGAACTGCAACATCATTTTTGTACACAAATTATGCAGAGACATTCCAGAGCACAGATTTGAGGGGAAACTACTCAATATAATCATAAAATCGTCATAAGATTTAACTGAGAAAAAGCTAAGTTATCCAGTAGTTAAGGTATAATAAAAACTGAACTAGCTCAAATTTGACAGCAACATAATAGGAGGACTAACCCAGTAGGTCCATGAAGATCAAAGTAATATAAGCATAAAAACGAATTTCTCTGTATAAAGGTTCATCAGGAGTTATCAGTTATCTTGGAGACCTGGGTCATTCCATGCCAACTCCAGGAGGTTGCACCACGGCACCTCTTGGATTTTATTCATTTTCTGTTTTATACTTTTACTTTTATAGATATATCCCCCAAAATTGCCCCAGTGAAAAAAAAGTACATTTTTAGGGCCAAATATCTCCAAAACAAAAGTACACATGTATTCTGAGGCCTGATATGAATACTACACGCACAATTATCCCTACATAAAATTTCTTAGGGCTTACATACCTATGATTTTGTAATAAAATTTTGTTCTGTGACACATTTTTCATCGCAACACCCAGCAAGCTTTAATTGGCTCTCCCAGCAAAACAAAATGGAGAAAGAAGTTAAAGTTTTCAGGAATTTTACATCTTATAACTGTCTACCAACACAACAACACAACTACCAACAATCTGTGTGGAGCAATCTCCTGGAGTTGGCATGGAATGGCCCACCTAAACACATATAATAATTAAACTCTATTCACAACTGGGAAAGGCTGCTGTTATTCACGGTGGAAGCACAACAGCATGTTTGGCCTGAATTAAAGCCAGTAACAGATCACATTGGTTTCCCTTTCTTTTACAGGCACTGATTTCACACAGATGGAATCTGACTCATGAACATCTGAGGCATACTCACAATTAATGATTAGCAGCAGTTTAACAAGTCTTCATATGATCTGACTGGTATTTTTATTTTGACTTGTTCTTCAAAACACACACAATACTAAGGGCTTTGAAAACAAAAAACTGAACGACCAGTGTTGACAACCAGCATGTTTCTAGATCACTGACTGTGCCCCTATATCGCTACAGCAACAACCCTTACAACAAATAAACAGGTTGCCATCTTCAGACAGCTCAGAAGAACCCCTAACTCTACTGGGTCACCACTGCTGCCACTGCTGCTGCCACCACTGGGGCGGCCTGTAGCGTAGTGGTTAAGGCACATGACTGGGACACAAGGTCGGTGGTTCCAATCCCGGTGTAGCCACAATAAGCCACAATAAGATCCGCAATAAGGCCCTTAACCTTGCACTGCTCCAGGGGAGGATTGTCACCTGCTTAGTCTAATCAACTGTACGTCACTCTGGATAAGAGCGTCTGCCAAATGCCAATAATGTAATGTAATGTAATGTAATGTAATGCTGCCAGGGCTCTAGGCACAGCCTTATATCACCAGAGATCTGAACTGACCTGTTGAACTTGCGCACGATTGCTCTCACATCCTGCTCTATATGAACCCTTGACATTTGTCCACAAAGCTATTTGTGTCAGAGAGAATGACTGTAGTGCCATTGTTATGGATATGCTATACTATGTTGTCCTTTAATGTCTATTGTCTAAAGAACGCATTCCTTGTTGTAGACATGCCATGCCACTTCTATCAGTGTTTTATTTTCCATGGTGATAGCTTAAATACCAGACCTCTCTTGGTTTTTATAGGACCACATATTCACATTAAAGAGTTTCTAAGAGGAAATCTGAAATCTGACTGGCAAACAAAATAGAAAGAAAAAATACAACCCTGGGTTGCAAGTAGACATTTCCTGGCATATGTGAATTCTAGTGAAACTAACACTAGACATATAAGCCTAAAAATAACACGACTAAGCTAACAGTATTCTACAGTGGTAACAGCACAACAGGAAACAATTCTCACATTTCAAGTGCATCATTCAAGCATGGTTTCTTTAGCATGATCTTGTGAATTCACACATGCAATAGGACTAGGCGCAAAGAAGCTAACATGTTGACTATGATACAAGTATGCTGCCTCCAAAAATATTACTTTTGCATTTCTAACAGCTCATTCTTGAAGTTAACTTGAAGGTCACATTTCTTAAAGCTAGCTAGCAAAGAGCACTTTTTATCACTTTACTTTACTAATTTTACAGTACATAAAATCTTTTTTTACAATAAATTGTGCCGTGCGGTTATGTAATGCTGTTCTCATTGAATTAACTCATCATATCAATCCAATGGATAAACACTATTTACATAATGGGACTACTTTTCAACATCATCAATGCTTTAATTGCATCTATAAATTGTAAATAATTCAAGAAATTGAAAGCAAAATATGATTCGGTCCAGTTCATATTTGGCATCAAATCAGCACCACACTGAAAGTAAACATCTATTGCAGATTGGCATGACGGCAATACTGAAATAACCAATTCCAGCTAAAATAACTGAACAAGGACAACAAAATCTAGTAAATTCATATTGTATGTTCAATTTTTAAATATACACATACTACACGTTTGTGTAGGCTACATAATCTGTAATCTGAGTGTAGCCATAAAGCATCCTGCTGCTACAAACCAAGCTGACAAAACACAGAACAGCTCAGAACACTACCATCCGTTATTTTGGCTTCTAGACTGAAACTAGCCTCACTGGTAACCACCAATGATTGTCCTTACCTGAAACTGATTTCTCCTCCATTCTGCTTTTAAATGTGGTATTCCTGGCAGCTGGTCCATTTTCCAACACCCTCCTGCTGGAACTGTTGTCCTGGGTTGGCGTGGAAGGTGTAAGCTGTATCCTGAAAGTGGACACATAGGTCTGTTTTGTCATGTTTGTGCTCATATCTATCTGTGGGAAAGGGCTCCCCTCTCCTTCTGTGCTCTCTATGAATCCCTGTTTTAATCTCACTCTTTCAATGTCTCAATCTCTCTCTCCTCTGAATTGTCCTGCGTCTCTCTCAAATTAAAGTAAACACGGGAGTTCTTGAATATCTCTCCCCCAGGCTGTTATCGTCGTCCAGGAAGCCGCATGCTTTATCAGGTCAGACTTCACACTGCAGTGTATGAACTTTAACTGAGGAGTGAGAGAGTGGAAGAGAGAATGAGACTCGGAAGGGGTGGGGAAACTCGCAGCATACCTGGTGATCTCTTCACGGAATCCCCGCAGCCGTGCTCCGTCAACAAAGCCGGCGATGGCAAAACAACTCTAAATTTGTCGTAATGAAAAACATTAAACTAACGCTCAGTTTGAAGGACGTAGACAACTTTTTAAATAGCTGTGTCACCCATCTTCTGCATTGAGACTTCATGGGCGTGTAATATTGCCGCCTAAACACCCATGGTTTCACGATTTTATCTTTGAAAAATGTGTGCATTTGCAATGCTTACAATTGTAAGTGAAACAAATGGATTTGGTAATTACGATAGTGGTGTGCACCTACAACGACCTGACTGGTTTGTACAAAAGGCTGTGACTGATTGCATTATGGTTGACGATGGGCAGTCTGACAGAACGATGAGAAATACTGATGAATGCGTCACTGGGTCCAGCTATCGTTCTGCCTGGGAGGCGTGTCATGACGGTGACATCACAGGAATCTGATCCATCCAGTGGAGCAGCTTCGTATATGAACCATAATGAAGAAGCACGTTTAAGTTTTTAACCGCTAATCATGCTAATCATGTTTGGCCCTTTGCCTTTAGTTATTAGATCTCCCTGTCTGTCTTTAAGCTGTTGTCTACTGTAGGTGCTCTCAGGTACAGTAAGCAGCCCCAGAAGCATTTGTCATGTGAGGGGAAACTATCTAGTTATTTGACTCTGAGGGGATGGTCACCCTGGAAACAGCCAGGTTATAACATACACAAGAGCCTTTGCTGGGAACAGCAACAGCAGTCCTTTCTTGCAAACAACACTGAGCAAATTATAAGAGCCCAGAACCACAAGGGAACAGGCAAATACAGCAAATGTATCCTCCTATATGAGTGTGTTTCTGTCACCTTCACAGGTATACTAACTAAGACAACAGGCAGAGAATGTCTTTCACCGTGATCATTAATACTAGAAAATGTAAATGCCTCTATTACATACAATCATGTGCAAAATAATAATTCTATTAAATAAAATGTATTTTGTTGGTCTATTGAGACAAATAAATATAGGGGGAGCCCTGGACTTCAGCACACTGTGGATACACATGATGCTGGCAGCTTGTGGTTACAAACACTGAGGGACATGAGCGGGAAATCAAAATCTTGAGTAACTTGTCTCCCCGTTCCATATCTCACTCCCATGGGGAATGTGTAGGTTGTCATTACGTTACATGACATTACATTATTGGCATTTGGCAGACGCTCTTATCCAGAGTACAACAAAGTGCATACCCATAACCAGGGATAAGTTCGCTGAAAGACCCTAGATGGAAGTACAATTTTAACTGCTACCTGTACAACAAAGATAAGGACGAGGGCCAATTTTTTTTTTTTTTGAACAAAGAAACAAACAGAGCAAAAGTGACTAAAGTTCACTATCCAAACACTGCTTACCTAGCTAACTAAAAATACCGATACACAAAGCAAGTCACAGAGAAAACAATTAAGGTTCACAGGGAGGTAGGGAGGGATGGGGAGAGGTGCTGCTTGAAGAGGTGTGTCTTCAGCTTGCGCTTGAAGGTGGGGAGAGATTCTTCAGTTCTGACCTCAACGGGGAGTTCGTTCCACCACCGTGGAGCCAGAACAGACAGTAGTCGTGAGCGTTGTCAACACTATGGCCTCAAAATCCCACTTCAGGGAGTAAAATCTATGGTCCTGGTTTCTGTTCCACATGAGTAACTACTGAACTACATCAGGGTATATGATGTGCTATGTGACTCCTTGGGGTATTCAATACAAGTGAAATAGTATATAGTATCTTGGAAAATCAAACACTTCTCACAGAGTGAAGTAAATGGGCCATTTGAACACCCAGTTACAAACAGGATTAGTTTATGCCATTGTGTAGTGAAACAGGTTTCTCTTCTTTTACTATACATGTTTCATCAGTGTTTCCACTTGGACTGTTTCCAACAGTGGAACACGGGTTTTGCAAGTGTTGCCAAGTTACGGTGGAACTTTATTGCATTTACAATCATTTGTGCACACATAGAGGTGATTCTTGTAACTTTACTACAGCCGATTTGTGCCTCAGCTGATTAATTCAATGTTCATGCCTGCATCTTGTTCATGGGTATTATAAAGTCAGTCATCCATCCATCACTCTTATGTATTTACTACTTGGTTGCGAACGACACCACAAACAACTCCCCTATTACCCCTAGAAAAAAACTGAAGACAACTTGAGACATTACATATTACAAGTTGTAAATTTCCTATTTACTTAAGTTTCATGACCGAACATAAACAATATGGCTAAGTATTAGTGTTCTGCTGATAGTAGTGTCAAGGAAAAATGTTTAGCAAAGTAATATATGCCACAGCTTTACTCATTTGTTTCAACAAAGTTATTTTGAGCCAATAGGCCTATTTGCCTAAGGATAATTTAAATAAAATCGTAGAAGCAGGGCCACAGTTTTAACAGTGGTGCTGCTGTTGCCTATTGTTTACTATTATTTATCTTCATGGTTCTGAATCAAATTTTAGTAATTGGATTTTATCTAATTGTGATAACACGCAGAGTTCAGTGACTTCAGAGTTTAGTGACAGGACAGAGGTTTCTTTCTCCACACCCACACCGAGGAAATTAGGAGATCAGTGAGGATGAAACCATTTCACAACCAGTCTTCTAGACTGAAAGAGCCCCCCTCACTTAGGTATTCTTTGCATTCTTGTGCTGCCCTAGATGTAAACAGATGTTTATCCTGGCATTGTTCTTAACTCACATTTCCCTCTACATTTGTCTTATCCAGAAAACTGGATATTGCAGCAATGATAATGTCCAGGAGAGAGATACAGCACAATCTGTTCTACATCTGAGGTCCTTTCCAGATGAGCAATGTATTTCAGAACAAAGCACCTTCTCAACCATGTTACTCACTACACTGAACCTCCAGAGTCCCAGGGTATCTTAAAGCCTAGACATGTCCAGTAGGGCCTGGGTTATATTTGTCTAAACAGGCAGAAAATTTGCTTTCTCAGCAACTCAAAATTTATGAATCTCTAATTGTGCCTCTCGACCCTCCATTTGTGCAAGGACTAGACACAGTCACCTAACAGCGAAACCCAGGCTCAAACCTGTAACTATGTATGGGGCCCAGTCTGTGCTCTTGCTGAATGCCTGCACATACCAAAGTACTCTGAAGCACCTTTCAAAAGGTTCTTCTCAGGAGTGGCAAGCCTGCCAAAATTCTTCTGGTGCAGTGACAACTGAAGTCACAAATAACCCCAGAAGAACCTCCAAAGACTTGCCGGCCTCTCTAGCCTCAGCTAAGGTCAGTGTACATGATGCTACAATAAGAAACAGACTGGTCAAAGAAGGGATTGCTGAGAGAGTTTGGTGGAAGTGGTGCTTGCTAACCAAGAGGAACATCAATGTTCGTCTCACACCTGCAAAAAAGCACCTGGATGACCCACAAGACTCTTGCGATAATGTTCTATGGAAATATTAGTCAAAAGTGGAACCTTTTGAACTATATGGGTCCCAAAAGTCAAATATGATGGTGGTAGTGTGATAGTGTGGGGATGCTTTGCAATAATGGCAATAATTTGCCATTATTGAAGGAACCATGAATTCTTCTCTGTACCAGAAATTTCTCAAGGAGAATGTATGGCCATCTGTTCATGAGCTGAAGCTGCAGGGTAATTGGGTTATGTAGCAGGATAATGATCCAAACAAGAAAAGGAAGTTCACAGCTGTTTGAATGAAAATAATCAAAATTAATTTTTTGGAGTAGTAAAAGTCCTGACCTGAATCCAATAGAGCTACTGTGGCATGACCTGAAAAGAGCAGTTCATGCTTGAAAACCTACCTACCATCTTTATTAAAGCTAAGAGTGGGTTAAAATTCTTCACTAGGGATGTTAAAGATTGATATTAAATTTAAGGGGGACCATCACAGGGGTGATATGGGTGTTTGATCATTTATTTAATTAAATGAATGAAATCATTTAAAAAATGTGTTTCCTGTTTACTCAGGTTCCCTTTGTCTGATATTATATTTTGTCAAAAGAATTTTAACAATTCAGTCTGACAATTATGCAATAATAGGCGGCAAATACTTCTTCACGGCACTATATTGCAAATATATCAGGTTGCATGGCTCCATTTACCAGTTCCAAATAAGAATTTTGCATTGTAAAGCCTTAAGGGTGTACCATGGCATTATTTCCCAGAATCACCATGTGTCACGAAAGCAGAAATAGTGTGAGTAGGGCAACCGGCATAGACCCAGGGCTCCTTCCAAGCATAAATATACTTACTCATTTGACATGCAGTTTGGATCGGGCCTGGAGCAATAGCTTTGATCTGGAAAGAAAAACAAAAAACCTGTTTGTCGAAAAGTTTTTTTCTCAACCATCTACCTGAGTGTACTTCAAGTCATCTATACTGCATATTGGTGCCAGGTTTACATGAACCCTATTTTGTATTCACGCACAGTCCCAATGGAGCCTCTCACTGGCTCCATGACAATTGAAAAAGTTAACAGTCAAGCATGTTTCTAAAGTCAGCTGAAAGTTTTTAAATAGAGAAAGGAAAAGGGATTGGTCAATAAGACTCATACTTTCTTTTAGAATAGCTGTTTGTGTTGTCTGACATGGGGTTTGCAGACAGGCAGGCAAGTGAAGTGCATTGTGGTGACTGATCAGGTCCGTAAAATTGCCCTGTCAACAGCAAGTGTCATTGTGACAGGTAATTTATGCAGTATAGATAGATACAGTGGCTTCAGAAAGTATTCCGACCCCTTAACTTTTTGCACACTTTATTTTGTCGTAGATTTCTTTTTATATTGATAAAATTGCATTTTTGCCCATCAATCTACACCCAATAACACATAATGACAAAGAGAAAACATGTTTTTAGAAATGTCAGCAAATTTATTAAAAATCAAAAACTGAAATCTCTCTCTGAAATCTGCCGTGACACTCCAAATTGTGGTCAGGTATGTCCCAAAAACTGAAGGGGTCTAAATACTTTCTGAAGCCACTGTATATGATGCATGCCACAAGATATGTAAAAATAATAACAGAAATATGCCTGCCAAAAAAAATTAGTATTCAAATTAGTCTCATCACATCTTTCCTTGATACAAATTCAATGTTGTGACATAACAGAACAGGTTTAATGAGATTATGACAGTGCCTGTGACAGCATTGCTGATGAGTTTGTGTAATGTTCTTAAGGCTGTTAGCTGCACTTGGTTTGCATAATGTACCTGTGACAGTCAGCTGTGCAGAGGCACTACACTCCCCAGCTGGGCTGTGTAGCTGACAGGTGTACAGGCCCTGATCCTCTCTATGTGCCACCTGCACCTCCAGCAGGTGAAAGCCAGCAGAGAAGGAACAGCAGGCTGCAGACCTCCCTGGCAGGGGGGCCCAGTCCTACCAGATAGAGAGAGAGAGGAAGAGTGAGTCAAGCAGGTCTGCACTCCAATGCAGAATTCAATCCCTATGATTACCTGTCACGTTTTAAGAATCTCCTAGCCTGTAATAGTTTTAGGAGGATTAGCTACGTTCCTCTGTTGCTGACTTGATGGACACTTTCAACAAGCAGAGCCTACTACTCAGATGCACCTTCATCATCATGTGAGTATTACTCATGAACATGGATGCAAAGGGTCAGAAAATATCTGATAGCAGCCCATAAACGTTCCATGGGAAGTTAAGTAAGGTAGAACACATAAAAGGTCATTCTAGATAGTGTGGCATTGCAATATTCAATTTACATATTTTGTGCAATTTTAAACATTTTTGCAATGATTTCTGCTTACGATAATGGTCAAGGCAGCCTGTGCAAGTAATAACAATGCTCCTTTTATTCTCCTTCACTTCCTGTATATTCCTGTTAATTCCCATGGAATTCCACGCCTGATTATTCCCAAAACCCTCATAAATATAGAGGCAAAACTCAAAGTCATGACCCTTCTTCTCAGCCATAAATTATACAAAACCACCCCTCCCCACCCCTAGTCCACTCCTCGGCAATGATGCTAATCTGCTGTTTGAAGTCACACAGAGCTCTGAACTGTTAGACAGGAATCCAAAACAGGAAAATAGCCTAATCAGTGGCAGGATACGGAAAGTAACTATCTTTGTGTAAATTAATAAGATTCCAAGGAAATAAACTAACTGTGGTCTGTTCCCATGACCAGTAATATATGGCAGTATAGTTGTTTCTGAAGATATTGATTCCTAAGAAAGGAAAGCTCTCTTCAGCTTGGCTAATGATTTAATTCCCAGAGCCCAGTGAAAACTGCATCAATTAACAACAGTCAGTACCGCTGATCTGGGGGTTCTCATTTTAGGAACTGGAACATCAATGAGGCAGAAACCTGCATTGTAGGGAGCATAGAGTACACTCACAATCTCACCAGGGCCCATGAAATACAGTAAGGTCAGATGTAAAGTATAGTAGTCAAAGTCAAAGAGACAGTTCAAGTCAGCAGCAGTGTGAAAAAATGAAACAGTACACCAGAGAAAAAAACACAAAGGGATGATTCTGGTTTCTAAATGTTTCATGTCGTACAGCACACATGCAATTATGCTTGCCAGAGAAGCCTGCTCTTGTTTTCTGGTCAGGGCTCTGGCAATCTGGTCTGAAAACAAGACCAGAAAAGGATAAAATCTCAGAGCCAGTTCCTGCTCTCACAACTTCCATCAGAACCACTCAAGCATACAGTTCTGACCTCTGGCCATTCCGGCCCCTTCCATGAGTGGGTCTTGTTCTCACACTTATGAAGCCAGACATTTCTGCTCTTGACCGTTCTTTCACTTTGATCTCACTTCCTGATATCTTCACATAGTATTTGCAGTTAGTGCTTTGTGAGCACTGTTGGGTTGTTGGAATCTCACAACCTCGACAGGTACTGAACAGAACAGAAATCAACCCAAACTTTCTAACAAAATGATCGAAGAAAAATATTTCATATGTTATAGATCTGCACATTTTGCTGTATTACATTACACTATACTGTGTAAATTCAATAACATAACATGTTTTTTTTTTTAATAATTCCATATTATCAATCAATATAAATTAATTTAGCATTATTCCAATAATGACAAAATGCTGTTTCTTTTTTAACAACCCTCACTTGTATCTCTTGAAATCATGCATTTTATGTCACTGGAATGTAACTGTTAAAAAGCAATATAGCAGAACAAAGCACACAAGGTCTTCCAATACACTCAGTGACTATTTTATGGCACAGTACTATTGCTAACTTACTGTACACTTACTGTACACAGTGAACAATTTATTAGGTAGACCTATACACCAGCTTGTTAATGCAAATGTCAAAATGGTGCAGAAATGTGATCTAAGTGACTTTGGCCATGGAATGATGGACTGAGCCAGACAGGGTGGTTTGAGTATCTCAGAAACTGCTGGGCTGTGATTTTCTCTGTAGAGTTTCAGGTGTGAAAAAAACAAAGAAAACAACCAGTGAGCAGCAGTTCTGCA